>NW_028262369.1:27710166-28015000 GCF_047370975.1 Nipponia nippon | reverse complement strand
GCTGTAGACAAACTGTGGTTATGAAAATATCAGATTATTCATACGTTAGAGTCAACTGCACTCCCCTCTAAACAGGCTTCTTTGAAGTCTCTGCCTTCCCCAAAAGATAAGATTAACAGAAGCACCTGCTCTCAAAGATGAAATTTCTATTTGATCGGTGACAATAAACTGTCATAAAACAGACTCTTACCACCTCACCAACTCCCAATACACCTGTGTACCTCCAAATCAATCTTGCTGCTCTTCCCCATAAGAAACATGAGATCAGCCTCAAAATTCTATGATTTTACTGGCCATTTAAATTCATGGATGAAATGAGTTATAAAAACTAGAACCCTTTTTATGGTAACTAAGAAAGGTGATCTTAAATTTTCCCAGATTTCTGAGATCATGGCTACTGCCATCCAAATATCCTTAGATCAAACCAAAGCAAAGAGTGCATTTCCCATTTCTTTCACTTCCAGGATTCTCTAGCAACTGAAAAAAGCAACATTAAAACTGGACCACAAGAAGCAGAAGTGTGAGCAGAACAAGACAAGCATCTTTTTCCATCAGGACCCAACATGGTTAAGAATGCTGAAAATTGAAAGGTTGGGTTGGTTGGTTTGTTTGTTTTGTTTGCTTTGGTTATTTTTAAATCATAGCTACTAGACTGACTTGTATTTTTAATGTAATGATACAATGGGTTTTGTTCTTCAGTGTGCACTTCTTGCACTTCTGTAGGACTCATTACCATGCACTGAGGAAGCAAACCCTTCCCAAAAGCAACGTGACAGGTGTAGATCACTTCAATTGAGTTATTTTATGCTTAAAAACTGGACAATCCTAAATAAATTCTCTTGTGATGAAAAAGTACAAACAAAACACAAAACTGATTATCCCTGACATGGTAATTTTTACATAAACTAAATTAATTCCCATCACTTTATCTTAATTTTTATAAATGGAAAATAGACCGGGGGGGGGTGTAAAAAAAAAAAAGTGATGGAACAACTGTAACCTCCTTGTTTATTCTGGGGAAAGAACATGATAATTCATTATACTTTCATCCACATAAAAACATCCAAGCAAGCCATCAAAGTCAGAAGGTTATCTAAAATAAAGACATTTAGGAACAGTTTATTAAATTACTCAGTAACTTTTCTGTTTCTTAATGATGATGAATGTGCTGCTTCATAGATTACCATGAACTTCCAAGACTGGGTACTGTCTAACGATTTTCGCTACTAAATTGGCATTATAGTATAAATGTTAAATTGAAACTTTACCGTATTCCTGAACCCACATAACAACACAGACTGCAAGTATTCTTCTAAGTATCTAAATTAAAAGGATCCTGCCAGATCCACTCTACTACTCTACTGCAAGCAACTGATGAGAACCACAGAAGGAAAGTAACATATAAAAATAATTAACATTAGAGACCATCCAAAGTGTAATTATGATATTCTTACACAGGAAAAAAAAAATATTTGAGCATTTTCTAATGATGTACGTATTTTAATTTAAATATAGTCAATTTTACACTTCTGATTAATAGACACTTTCTCTGTCAGGACTATTCATTCTTTAGTCATATCAATTCCAGGGGGAAAATTTCAAATGATCCAGTAAATACAGAAATGGTATCCATTACAATTAAACAGCTAGTGTATGTAAACCTCGCAGTTTGTTTTCATATCACAATGACAGCATGCGGTAATGAACTTTCTGTTCAGAAAACCTTTGTAAGACCTGGAAAGGGAAAGAAATATATACACCCAAATACTAATTACTCAGATGCTTAATACTCGACCTCTTCAAAAATCTGGAGATCAGCCAAAAAGCGTCATAAATGGTTTGACTTTGTACCAGAATACTATTTATCAGCATTCTTAATTTCTATCTGTGCAGACTGTGCTTAGTTCTCAGCAATGAAACAGCTAAATATAACAGCAGTGCTAATTAGATCATACATAAGCGTTAGAGAATTTTGATTATAACCTAGAAGTCTTTATTAAATTCAGCTAAGGAACGTCAACCACATCTGTTACAGCCATCACAGAACTGAAGGTGGTTGCATTGACGGGGGATGATGCAGAGCAAAGCCTCAATACGTTAGTAGCTACACACGTGTCACATCTGAAATGTGACTCTTCAGTAGTGCAGCTGAATAACTTGTAGTTGTAGACCTACTTCTGCCTAAATTAATATCCACTGGCTTATCTATACAGTAGAGAAGTACAGTTACTCGTCTTGAAATGACGATACCAGGTCTTGACCAACCTTACTGTTTAGGGAAACAAAGCATTACTGGCAGTAGGTGGAAGGACGGATGCCAAGTTCCTCTGTACAGGATCTGTGTGTGAGGGCACAGTTACAACACTGAGCGCTTCATCTTCTGTCTTTGTCTTTCTCCCATTTACCCCTCCAAACCTCATTCTAAAAGTTTTACATCATTTTCGTGCAGAAAAATATTCCATTTTGGCAAGCTCACTGTCATTATTTATGAAGAAGTACATTTCTCATCACTACGCTGAAATGACTTAAAACAATGAACTAATCAAGAAAAAAGTTTTAGCTTAAATACTGAGAACAAAAGCAGCACAAAAGCAACCTCTCCCCTCCTTCCCATATTGGGTGTTGCTGTTCTATGCTACCAAAATGAACAGAAACATCAGGGACAAAAACTCATCCTGCCGAACTAAATGAAAAAACAGTGACCTCAAGGGGGAAAACAGTTTTACCTCAAATATACACGTGTAAAGCTAATATCCAAAAAGTCACCTACAACTGATCTCAGATATTTTTTTTTTCACACATACATATTTGAAGGTTTCTCATTCCACTTGGCAAGAGCAGTAATTATCAGCAGAAGTTTAGAAGTTCAGCCAATATAGCAAAGAGAAACGGAATACATTTCAGAAATTTTACTAAATTATTCTGGCTTCATTTTCATTTTACAAGCTCAGTAACGTTAAGGTTGTTACAATATCCAAAAGAGAAATAAAGATAAGGAACAGACTGTGAAACTATTTAAATCAAATTATACTTATTTTTCAATTTTCTAGGATAATTTTCCAAGACTTCGTTATATCAGTTGATGATATATACCCCAAACCAGATAAAGTAAATCTTCAATATAATTAAAGTTTTACTTAAGTAAACTTGTTAAAAAAAAAGAAAAATTTAAAACTCATACATTTACTTTCTTTGAACTTTAATGAGCAGAACAGATATAATTCATGGCATTAAAATTATTCTGGCATGATAAAAGCTAAAAATATGTCCTTGCCAAATGGTGAACATGAGATTTCCACAGACTACGTATGCCTTGTTACCCACAATCAAACTGTCACAGCATGAAAACATTCTCCTGCGTGCGGAGGTTTTGATACCCATTTCCCTGGTGAAAGTGTGCAAAAGGATCTGAAAGAGTTATTGACAATTCATACAGTATCCCATATTTCATTAGATAGTACAAGCAGAGAACATATCTTAACTCTGAAGGGAGATGAAGCAACAATGTTTTAAATACTACTGACTCCACTAAATTTCCTGATAATGTTAGAAGACTGTAGTCTGTCAGGTTCATAAGAGACTCAAGATGATACAGGAATCCAATTATGCGAAGTCTATTTAGTTGTCCTGTTTGCTAAGCCAAAGGTTAACGAGAACTGCACTGAAAAACCTCCTGTGGTATTACAAAGTATTTCTTATGCTGCATAACATGTAAATGAAAAAGTATTTTAATCAAGTCTTTCTTTAACTCTTTTAATTGCAACGGAATACTATACAACACAGCAAGTGAAAAACTCATGACAGAAAAAGTGATTTTAAAAATTTGCCTCTGAACTAAAGACATCATGACTAATTACTAAAGTAATTATTACTGAATATTTCTAATTTGCAAAGGAAAAAATGTTCAGATCACAGAACCATAGACAGTCATTGCTAACATTAAATCTTTGTAAATAGTAAGCTATGGCCTCTAATTTTAGACAGAAATTAATTATATTTTTGTTGGTAACACATTCAAATCTGTTTACACAGCTGACAAGTCTCAGCTGCACCAGACTCGAGCAGTGAGCTTTGAGGACTATCCTGCTTTGGAGCAGATGACTCAACATTCACCGATTTCATTAAAGATGAAAAGGGGAAAAATTCACCTGCAACAATGTCACTTGTAAAAACAGACTTAAAACAGATTTATGAGTTTTACATATGTGAGGTATCCTATTCAAAAGAAAGGGGGGGCAGGGAAATACGGGAAAACCTAACAGCTGTGGGAAAACGGATTAGAAGTGTTGAGTTTCCAATTCTTTTTGGGGCTAATGTAAACTAATAAAATGTTAAAATGGATCCACATTTCAAAGACTGTAATTACCACATGACACCATGCTGTTATTTCAGATCTTACATCTATCGTCTCAGATATGCTCTTGAATACATGGACATAGCTTTACCCACCTCTCTCAAACTTAACTACTGTTTCTGCAAACACTACCACAGACATATTTTACAAGTATCTTAGAAATTCGGAGAGTCTTTGCTTTTTTTTTTTTTTTTTGATTGGCATAAATCCTTTACCCAGAACAAAAAAGCAGCAGTCTTATCATACAAACACCAATTGTCCCTTTAGAAAAAGAGAGTAGAAATGAACAGGAAAGTAATGCATTGAAGATAATGCTAATGCATAAAGAAAGCAAATCCCAATTCCATTTTTACTTTGTAGAATACTCAGGTTCAACTCCTAGTTTAAATGAATGAATTTATAAAAATAGAAGTATTTATTTTTTCTACATTTTTCTCAGATCACAAAGTCTATATACAACATAACTACATAATTATTTCGGCTTTTTAGGCTTTTTTTTTAATAAATAAAGGTGGACCTCACTAGCTGGCATTGGGAACATACTACCAGAAAAAAACTGTCTGAGCAAAACTGAAAGACATGCTGTAAAACACACTGCAGGGACATCCATGCAAGGAAGCAAGTCTAATATTTAATGGAATTCTGCAGTTAAGTCCCATAATTTCATGAATTTGTAGGCAATTCACAGTTAGCTGATTCCATCACTGAGGGTACATATTGATCTCGACTAAGATTTCTTTCCATTTCTAAATAATGGTAATTCTAAAACCTGAAAAATACATTTGCAAACTGAATACATATTGTACTGCATACATATTATTTATCATTTCAAAATGTAATCTTGCAAATGTCCATAAATTCTTACTGGTCCAGCAAGAACCAAAGTAGATACTTTAAAAGCAAGTGAAGTTCTCCACCGATTTCAACAGGAACACCTCCTGCTTAAAGCCAGACGCAGGCTTAAGAATACCAGTGATCTGATGGACACGACTGAGGAAAATATCTAGATATGCACTCAGAATACATGTAAAAAATAGGATTTTTTCGCTGAAGTTCCATCACTGCAATAGACCTCCTCAACTTCCACAATGTTGCACAGCTTTGCTCCAATCTAGGAATACATCTCCTTCTAGTCTAAAACATGCACTGTATTTGATACACATGAATAATTTCCATGGAAGCATGCTTTAGTAAGCCAACAACTTAGTATTTGTATCTTTCAAGATAAAGCCCCAAAGTATGCATAATGATAAGTTACTGCATATGGGACACTAAAAGCTATTGGGTGATTCTGATCAAAAATCCAAGTAAAATTGGCTATTTTTAGGAAGAAATGAAATGAGAACCAAAGCAACTCACCGAGTCATCTGTGGCAGAAGGAGGCCAGCCTTCCCATAACTGGTGACGGACAGGGATACTAGTCAGGTCATACACATTCCGCTTTACCTAGTAAAAAAAGAAACAAACCAAAACAAAAAAATTCAGAACCTTTACTAACAAAACTGTTCCTCCAACACTCGAAGATTCAGATCTGTTCCACAGGTTTATGTACAGTACTGCTGAATTTCAGTGCTGCAGAAAGCAACTGAACAAACTACGTTAGAGAAAAAAAAAAAAAATCTATAAAGTATTGTTCATAATGATACATTATTCCTGAAGTATCATAAATGCGTAAAACAATTCATAATACAAATTCCTCAGTAAACAGTATTACAAAGTAATGATCAAACTGAAGGGAAGCAGAAGGCAATAACAAAAATTCTGTTACAGTTTTTGCTAGTTGACATACTCCGTTTTCACCTGAAAATTTTACGTTCATGCTAATACATAAGAAAATCAACTATTTTTGCATAAGTTTCTTAAATGGGATAAAAAACCAAAAGTGATAGTATTAAACATGAAAATATAAATTAATAAGCACATTTCCAATGAAGACAGCCCACTTCAAACATTTGTTAACAAAACGCAAATAAACTAATTTTTACATCAACTCTTTTCTTATGATGTTAAAATATAAGTCACTACCATTAATAATCTCACACGATCATTGTCAGGAGGAATGGAAGGGGAAAAGAAGAAAGAGTTGAAAATTTCATATACAGGAAGAACGCTGCAAAATAGAAGAGTCGCAAAACTGTTTCTTCAAAAACATTAATACAGATAAAAAAGCTGGCACGTTTGACCCGGCTTGCAGTCTCGTGCACTTACCCTAACTTAACAGCTTTCTCTGTCTGAACAGAAAAATGATTTAAAAAAATCAGGAAGAAAGCTGAAATTTGTCAAAATGAGAAATACTAACATAACCCATATATTTAAAAAAGTTCCTTATTCAAGAAATGAATGAAAGGTGATTCTAAACTACCATTCTTAGGGACATAATACAATAAAACAAAGTGATCTACTATACAGACATTTTATATAATTTGACCCTAACTATTAATCAGTACTTGCCATAGCTTCATCATGGAAGCACAGCTGAGTTTTGAATACATGGTAAGGTAATATGGTAACGTAAACATATGGGCTGTGCATATGTTCCCTCAAAATTTGGCATCTATTTTTAGTACAGAATGTATATGCAACATCTGGAAGGAGATATTAATCTAAAAATGTGTTTGCATAACGAAATAGCACCAAAATTCTTTTTCTCAGGATCATCTTTAGAGAGAAATGCTGCATAAATCCTTTCTTTTAAATTTTGCACATAGTTCAAGCACATTAATACAAGGATGAGGAATACATGTGCAGACATTAAGTGGTAAAACAACTGTTCTAATCATTGTAAATATCCTAAGGGGGATGAGGGAGGAGGCAGGGATTTCCACACATACGCTTGCTCACAAATGTTGATTTAGGCAACATTCTTCAAAAGACTCTTCATGGCACTGCTGCATGAGTTTGCCAGCAAATAAATACAACTGAGAAAATTCAGGGCATACAGAGAGCAAACACAAAGTCCAGTGCTCTTACTGTATTTCCAGTTCTCAGATGCTCCATTCAATTATTGTTGCTCATTCTCACTACTTTTAGTAGTAGTAGTACTAGTAGTAGTGGTAGTAGTATTTCATACTAATAAAGTGCCCTTTAGTAAAAACTGTGAAGAACTCTCTCCCATTTCTGGGTAGATTTACTATATAGGCTATGCAGATAATAATTTCAATACTATCAGTTTAAAGCTTTATAAATATAACTATTCTGAATAGATAAGTGGAAAACAATGGCTTCAAATTATTATCTAACAGCAAGATACATTACTTACAACTCTTGAGTCTACATCTTACTAAAGGATGAAAGTCAGACCATGTGGGTTCCTTATCTGGACATTTCAGTATCATAACATATATTTGGGTTGGATTTTCAGCTAAGCTTTACATTCATTGTATGTTTCAGAATCATTAAGATATCTCTTTTTTTTGGTAAAACTGGTAAATTACATGGACACCCAAGAACCTTTATGTTAATACTGGTTTTGTTCAGGAGTTTTTGCAGGGAGACTGATCTGGTAACTATGGTTCAATTAAAAAAAAAAAAAAACAACTATATTTTAATTAAAAAAACTAAAACAAGAACATTGTTTTGTTTTAGACACAGAATACTGAAGCATTGATTAGTAAATGAAGTGCACTTCACATTAGTGCTTCCTCGTCATGTTTAAAAAATACAAATGTATGTTAATGATTAAAAACTTATTTGAATACATTTCAAATACACACGTATATGGTATATTCTTATATATACATGTATATGCATCTGTATACACACACGCACCTGTGAAAAATGGAATTATGGAAGACCGAACTCTATAGAACTTGGTATATGATCTCATTCCTACTGTTCAAAACAAACAGCCTTTCTTCACTGCTTCTTAACAAGAAGGTAGCCTGCTGTGCAGTATTCGTTTCACAGCAGTATCAAGGTAAAGAGATGTCATTACTCCGTACTGACCCCACAACAGCCCATCAAAATGTAACAATACTGATCTGTGATCACAAGCATACGGTTCTTGCTATTTTAGTTTTCTTGCATTAAATACAGAGGAAAAACTGTCCCTGTGAGATAACTATTCTCCAATTACACACCAAAAAAGTCTTCTAATACTATTTTCAGAATAGAAAACTCTAAAATGAGCTATTTTCAAATAACAAGTGAAACTTACTTAGAGAAACGTGGGATCAATGCAACTACATAATATTGTTTTCAAAAAGCCTTCAGAAGTAAAAATAAATAACTCAGAAGTCACATTCCTCAAATTCCCTTTTAATTCCAAAGTACAACAGAAAGGCATTATGAAAAAAACAGTATTTCCCTTCTTTTATTAACTCATCTGTAACTGCACTGAATTCAATAACATTCCTCTGCTATTCTAAGCTTGAAAGGCATGCTCGGGGTAAAGTGTTATGTTGGTATAAAGCACAATGCCAGACTGATGTGCCGGACAAAAGTGATCAAAGTTGAAGTAATTTTAGCCAACGCACAAGTATTCTGCTGCGTTATTCTACCAGAATGACATCTGTTGAGCAACTCGTCGCAGAATAAACTAGTTGTTATAGACAGGCCCGGACGGGTAGGGGACCATGTAAGACTTATTAGAGTAATGTTTGATTAAACAAACTGCTTGAGTTAAGATCATAACTGGATTTGGAATTCATGCCAAAGTAGTCCTCTTGCAAACAACAAGCCACAATCAATTATTTAAGATAAAACAAGCTTGCTTTTAAATAACTATTTAATTTTATACTTGTTTGGTAATTAGAATAGTATTAAGAAAGCAGACTGCAAAAGTTTTAGAGAGACTAGGAATATTTACTAATCAAGTACAGAAAACCTCTTTTCTTCATTAACTGACAATTTCAGTTTAAAGTTAAAAATTCTGTAAGGAGGAAAAAGTTCTAAAGATTCATATAAAGCAGAACTATAAACTACTTCTTCACTAGGCAGTGAAATAAAAACCTACGGCTATACTTTTCATGCAACTGAAAAAGGTTAGTATAGTAAATGGATGAAGTCTGTTTTAAGGCTTTTATTTGCAAATTCACATGATATCGATAGGAGGACTGAAATCTTTATGAGTTTGTGTAAAGCAAACTCTAATTTCTAGTGCCATCCACTCAGCTACATTTATTGGCAAACTTTTTGCTCCCCCACCTTTGATCCGTTTGAAATACTAATTGGTGGCATTGTCTTTGTGCAGCCCAGAATTTCTTTTCATAATGTTCAGATGCCATGGTGACTGGCACATTACTATGGCAGCCAGCCTTCAGATTATAATCTCCAGAATATACGAGACCATTTAAAAACAAATTAAAGGCACATCTATTTGGTTCCACAACTCAGCTGTGCACAGTATCAATACAACCATTTAAAGAACAAAAAAAAAAAATACCCCACATATTTCAAATGCAGTTTTACTTGGAAAATTATGCATAATTCCTGCAGAATACCCTGCCTTGCAGCTATACACTGATGCTGGACAAGCACATGAAGTTTGACCTTCAGCTCATTTTCAATGGTGTTAGAAGGGAGTTAAAATATTAAACAACTTTTAGTATTTTAAGAAAACCCGTAAGTCAAAGTAGCCAACACACTGAGAAAACTTCCCAGATATAGGCAGAGTCTTATGTTCTTATATTTCACTGCTTTTTTAAGCAGATGAGTATGTTGCTTTAAAAGGAAGGTTAAACACAAAAGATACACTTTGTTTGTAGATATGAAGTTAATCCAACATTCAAAGCCCTTCCACATCCATATTAGTAAGGACGAAATGAAGTAAAATATACCACAGGGCAAGAGCCTGTACCAGGTAATGTGAAGATGATGACCTTCTGGTGGTTTCACTTAGCAGCCATAAGTAGCTGGTTTTTTATCTCTGAATTAGAAAAATCTGAAATCTACTGTCAAAAAAAAAACAAAACCAAAAAAAAACTCCTAACACCTACCGAATTGTTAAAAAATTAAATTTATGCTGAATCATCAAAGAACTGTCGTGCCTGAATCTGTATCTTTGAATCACAACAAATCACAACAAAGTTTAACAGTACTTTCCCTCGGGCTGTTTTCCACTTATGCAGGTACAAAGTTAATTGAAATAATGTAGATAATGAACTTTTGTTAGTCTTATTATTAAATATAATTTATGCAAAGCTGTAAATTGGCTGAGATGCTAAAGACCGTTCCAGGCACATAGGCAGCATGAAAGACAGTGCAAAAATGAGTGCATGAAAGGCAGACAAAAGCAGCAATAAAGTCAGAGGACTGTGAGGAATGTGGAATGTGAGTTGGGGGACGTGGGGAAATGAGATCAGATGCAGACATAGCAAGGTTGCATGGGGCACTGATGGTAAAGCGAGAATCTTGACTTTGACATTGTAACAGAAGAAGCCAAGACAAGTAAGCAAAATTTTCAGTGGACAGAAATGATATGGATGGGGCAATGACAGAAAGAAACTCAAAGTAAGCAAAAGCATTTTGGTGAAGAAAGATGGAAAGAAAGGAGGCAAAACCAGCTAAAGCAATAGTCTTCAAGATTATAGAGGAAAGCCTTTAACATCTCTGCCAGACAAAATTCCACTGACAGATTGCAAAGAGCATCAGGAACCTGGCAGTAATACATAGGAAGCAGGGACAGAATCTACCAAGTTTCTAAGCATAGAGAAGTGTCAAAGATGATAAAGTGGTGAATTTAGAAGGATAATGATGTTATTAGTAGTTATGAACAAAAAGATGGGTCAGATGAAAGGGTAATTTCAGTTAACTTTGGACTAACAGGAACTATTACAGAGATGTAAAACTAGAGAGAAAAAATTTCTGAATCAGCATCTCTGCCGCAACCTATTGCAATAGACTTGGTCCATAGTAACAGTAAAGACAGAGGACAGAAACAGAAGAAGTTAGGAGAGAAAATAGAAAACAAAAATAAGTGACCCATATTTAGAATTTTCCCATAGCAGAGAAAAGGTGTTTTGCATTTTATCAGGAAAAGGCTATTTGCAGTCAACGAGAAACTGAATTTCTTAACTTTAAAAAGTGATACGTGCAGTAATTTTTAGCCAGCAACCCACAAGTAGGATATATTAATATATAGCAAGTAATGTACTGTATGAACCATGACTAACATTAGCACCCAAACCAAAACTCTCACGTCACTTTATGCAAGATTCATTTGAGGGGAATGGTATAAGTCTGCTCCACTCACGATTTTGTTTGCCTTTTTGTATCTCCAATACACGATATAATAAACTATATTAAAACATAAAGAACGAAGGTTATTTAAATCAGCAAATTTTAATTTAGTGTAGGCTTGACTTTAGAACCAATAATGCAAATCTAAAGGCATTAAATGATAACTGGCCTCTCCTTCCAGCAGCTGACTGAAGCTTAAATTCTGGAATGCTTTCAATTAGTGAATTAAGATATCAGAATCAGGCTATTTTTAAATAACGGCATCTGCTTCTCAAGAATTTCATACTATTGAAACTCTCCAAGGAAGACTCACTATGCTAAAATAACTATTTACATTTGCACATACACTCAATTCACTCTGTTGTAATCTAAAGGAAAAAAACATTCTTCCGACCTAAATATTTAAAATCTACACTGAATGCAAAAGAACTCCTCTCCTGCCCAAGCTTGCCAGCCAAAAGTCAGTTGTGATTCAGCGCTTTTATGAAATACACAAGAACTCAAATGTGTGTTTTACTACAATACATCCTCTAATTAATTTTTTATTTCACAGCTCTTCATTTAAATTACTATTTTTGCTTTTAATACCTCGGAAAAGATTCTGGTCTGCATTTATTAAGTTTAACCCTTTAGTAGGCTAAAGCTTTGAAACCTCTTTTCTTGTTTAATCCAGAATAAAAATGCATAACATTCTAACATAACTGCTTTTAATTCAACGTCTGAAATACATTACTTGCTTATTCTATCGTGACAAGTAAAACCGACACAAATAAAAGCACCAAAACTTGTATACCTCATGAAAGTAGTATTCTCTTCTCTCTAATTAGCACTGTTTCATTTTCAAATTAAAAACAATATGCAATTTCAAACCTCCTTAAAGGACCCCAAGAGAACCTGAATGTCCATTGTATGTCAGCCACAAAGCAGAATTCATCAGCAAGTTACAACACAAAAAAAATAAGTAGAAAATTTTCTGCTAATTTTTCATGTACCGCTTTCCTGCAGTTAAACACATTTTATGTACAGAAAAGCCAGTAACGCATCCAACTTTCACTTGAGAGTGTATGGAACAGTGTTGAAACCAAAATAAACCCAGTTTAAACTACTGTTAAAATGGGTTGTACTGTACTGTAGTACTCAGTAAATATCGTGCCAATATCTTCATTAGAAAACTTGTTGAATTCATTATGTAACCACTCAAATTAACCTAGGTCTGGAAAATAATGTGTGATTTTTCTGACATTTAGTCACATTAAACGCTAAGCAAAAACCAGCAAATACATTTTTTTTATGTTTCCAATTCTTTTATTTCAATATCTAGAAAAGAGATTGAAGTACATGAATTTTGCCTCTCATCCTTGGAAAGGTGGAGTAAGAACTTCATATATCTAGGGTTTAAATTAATACTTTAACATAAATAATCCACACTATTTCCAATTTGAGTGATGAGGCAAAGAGAAACAGGTAACTACTAAGAAAGATTAAGTGGCTGAATAAGTAAACACAAAGTTAATGTATTATTTTGCTATTATATATTTTAAAATGGAGGAGGGAGGAAAATTTTCAGGAGAAAGAATCTGTAAACAGACAATAAACTCAGAGAGATGATTCACCATAATATTTTAGTAAAAACCTTGCCATTTAGGAAAATAAGATACTAGATATGAGGACAGATTCACCAGTACGACTTCCAGAAAGGCATATGGATTCTTTA
Source organism: Nipponia nippon (assembly GCF_047370975.1). Classification (NCBI taxonomy): domain Eukaryota; kingdom Metazoa; phylum Chordata; class Aves; order Pelecaniformes; family Threskiornithidae; genus Nipponia; species Nipponia nippon. Next base: position 28,001,753 of record NW_028262369.1, on the reverse strand, counting down.
CTCCCCAACTAAGCACTTATAGCCTCATTCCCCCAGATTTATATCTATCATAGTGAGTCACCAAACAACATCCAAAACAAAAATGTTAATTCCATTTTACTGACGTAAATTCTTGAGGACTACAGGTAGTCCTAATTACTTATGTGAAATATTACTGGCAAACTTAGGCAGATGTCCTAAATTAAAAAAATAAACTGTTTTTTTCCTAAGCTAGTTGGCTATCTTCTGTCTACTTGTTCTACAGTTGAGAGAAAGACACCTTCAGAGACACTACCTACTCACTTTATAGCCTCAATGAGCAACTCTATTTCTGAGCTGTAACACTTATTCAAATAATTTAGAAATTTTTCTTAACTGGAAGTTGTTATCAGAAACCCATCCAGTTTAGGAATCACCAGATGATTTAAAAAATCCATTAAATGCAATGACATTTGAAATTCATTACATTTTGTAAATGTTTGTAAAGAAGCATTCAGCAGTTTCCCTTCAGCAATAGAAAGAACATTGCGAATAAATTACTTTCATAGATTTCACAATTATTAATACTTCATTATCCTCTATTTCATTTGTTGGACCTCATATTTTAAACCTCTTTTAAACCAACCCTTCTTGGATCTCATTTGACTGTTTTTAATGTGTCTGTGTCAAGTTAGGATCTTAACACTACAATCTACAATAAAACAGTCCACTGGGTAATACTAGTATATTTTTGTGGTTAAAACCTGAAAATTTTGAAATAGAAAATAAAAGCAAAGCTTCAACTAAACTTTATTGAATCTTTTGACATGTGAACTTCTGATTGCCTCATGCAATATATGTCTATGCCTACAATATAATCTGAAAAGATGGATGTTCCAAACACAAGATGTTCCCTCAGAGATTTGGCAAGATATTTTCCCAACCTCAGCCTCCTGCCCAGACAATGTTTGAGGTTTGAGAATTAATCTGAGCTCTCTTCAAGCTACCACATACTACTTTTTGCCACTGCTTTGGGTCTGGCCTTTTCCTGGGCTGCAGCAAGTGGCAAATAAGTATATATTATATTATTCACTATATTCAAATTCTATGCACAACTGTTTCACTGTCTTTAAAATCTTGTTTTACTTCTCAATGCCTCAGTTTTCTGCCAGCATACATGCATATTTTAATTCTGTGGAATAAAGAAACCTCTTTGCTGATCTCCATCTTTAAATACCTAAAATTAGCTATCCTTCTAGAAGCCCGTTATTGCAAGTTACAGTCTTCTGAACTTGATGCAGAAGTTACTGGTTGCTGCTATATGGCCTGCACTGCACAAAGGTTCAGCCTACATAATTATTATTATTCATTGCTTGTAGTGCCTAGGAGACCTAATTGTGATAATCCCCTCTGAACTTAAAACTACATGACCCTTTGAATTTTTTAATAGAAGGTTAAAAGAAGAAACAAATTCCTATAGAAGAAGAAGGAAAAACACATTCTTAAGAAATTGAGGCAAGAGACACGAGTATTTAAAAAAAAGAAAAAAAATCATTTTAGCAGCACACAAGCATGAGGTTGAAATGGGGTATGAAAGAATTAGAGTGTGAGCTAGCTGTGACATTAGAGATTGAAAGGAAGATGTGATTAGGGTTAAAAGAGATCAAACAACAAAGACTTACTGCCAAAACAATTTTACAAATTTATTTGAAAATGCCTTAAAGAATTCTACTAACAAAACTAAGCTGATGATAATACTTGAAGTTTTTTGTTTGTTTGTTCTACATATAGTGCACTGACACAGAGAAGATACATTTTGAAGTCCTGGTTTGTTCTTCCATTCAGTAGGAATGGTCATTTGAGAAAACATACTTACAAGTAACCTAAATGAAAAAGCACTGCTCTGTGGAAACTTTTAACTGATCTTTATGCACATTACAAAAGACAACAGGGAACTGCTACTAAGTCATCTATTACCAGATCACTATCAAGAGGCAACTACTCTTTTGACAAAGCACTCAATTGCAATATAAAGGGTATTTATTTGCTGTAAAAAACAGGATAATTACCAAAAAAGATTGCTAATGCTACCTTCCCAATTCCAGCTACTTTTATATCCTAAAATGTTGATAAATTGCCAAACATCAGGTATTTTATTTCCATTAAAAATTAACATTTTAAGACCCCTTTAAAAATAGTGGGACAAACTCTGGAGGCCAATACTCACGCAAGATCCTGCATCTGGCAGGAAAAATTAGACCTTAGTTTGCTATAGAAAATGTTACTTTTAGTTACCACCTTCCAGAAGATTTCAGAGTGCCTCACAAAGCATGGTAGGAAAATTACGTGACGTTCAGAGGGTTATTTTGGACTCTACTGCAGCAGTGTACAAGGATGTAACCGATCTGACGCTAGAAAAATATAATAAAGAATATACAAGCTGAATTAGGATATCTCTAGGGAAGAAGCCATGAAAGACTGATAAGAAAAACACCACAAATTAGAAAAGCTTAATAATTAAAGATCAGTTCAATGATCTATGGAGCTAAAAAAAGCCATATGAAAACCACTAGTTGAAACAGCTGGTCTACTAAATGCAACAGAAGACTGCACCAGGGAAACAGTTTGTATCTGGGCTAACCTGATGAAAGAGATCATCAGGAGTCAAGGGACAAGTAATCTCATATGGATTGCATACTTAGACTTAAAAGATATTCTTAATAAATTATCTCAGTGATTAAATCAGTAAAAATTTAGAGAATTTTTAGGAGAAAAATATACCTTGACACTTACTGATCACGAAGTTAAGGACATGACCAAGAGCAGTAACCTTGATCCAAGCTATTTAAAATTGGTATGAAAGCATGATTTAAACTACTAAATACACTTTCGGTGCATCCCAACTTCTCTCAGACCTACCAAAGCCAGGGCCAGAAGCTACTGCCATTACTGGGTAATGGTAAAACATAAACAAAGGTTAGGAAGTAAGAAAAAATCTGCATGCCAGTTACACAGGCTTGATCCCAGTTTGTCCATATCACATGTACATATATTCAGACTACTGCACAAACAAGTGTAAATTTGCAGCTCCTGTCTTTGAATCTGTTCCACTTCCTTTGTCAGGAATTAGTGTGTGAACTCTTCAGCAAAAAGTCTGTACTATACTTTCCTCTATCTTGTATTGGCTTTGTTGTTTCCTTTTTAAGGAACTAGTTGTCTTAACGAGTTATAGCATAGTGAATATTTTGGATATAGTCAGATCCCCAGTCATAAGGATCTTAAAGATTATTTCTAGGGTTTGAATTAAAAGAGATAGTTGATGTGATTCTTGCAGTGGAAAGTACATCTGTTACGTTTTCACGGCTGTCATGTTCTGAACAAAAGAAAATTTAGACAAATGTATTTGAAGACAAACACTTTCATCGTCATTTCACAAGCAACTAGTTTGCAACAGCCTAAGCATGATAAATACATATATTGGCCTTTCTTTGCTTCCCTACTTGTGCATTTCCATGGGTCTCAAAAGTAACCAGTCATATCAATAAATGGTAAAATAGATGGTCATTTTAGGAACTAATAAGGAGATGAATGGAAGTTAGATTTCCCATTCTTACTGCATTTAATTATAGTAAAGAGCAACATTTGTATACATACTAAAAAAAAAAAAATCACCTTTCCCTCTTCCAAATTTCTTCTCACTTTGGTCCAATGAGAGACTAAATCCTACTGCCCCTTGCAAAGCTTAGGTTATCATACGAAGACATATGGTCCTTAACACATTTCATTGATGGACAATATCTTCCTCCACTCCTACACAAACATGTTTCAGAATAAAAACTGACTGTTTCAAAGTCTCGGAAAACGCATAAACCACATGTGCTTCAGAGACAATCCTTATTTTAAGTGATAAACCCACCAATTTCAGTTTAAGAAATGGAACATCACAAAATCAGTATTTTGTCATGTGTTTTTTACTTGTCTCATTTCTAGACAATTGATAAAATATTCTTTTATGAGAGAATGTATTTTATTGCTACTAGAGACAATATAAAATCTATTCAATTTTTTTTTTAAATGGCCAATATTAGAAACTATTTGCAAATTTAGACATTACGTGAAAAAGTAGTTCAATCTATGAATCTTGTGAAGCAAAGTACCACAACTGTGCAGAGTTGTGTGGTACTTTCATGTGGAGAAATACTCTAATACTCCTCTAACTTCAATGTTTTACCTATTTCTTCCCACCACTTTTACACTTAAAGATCACAGCAAGCCTGCTGCTTAGAGAAGAGAGATGGGTCAGCTCTCTCTGCAGCCCTTTTATTCTTAGTCCCAGCCAACAAGATGCATCTAAAAAGGAAGACAAGTCACAGATCTGAAAATACTAATTTCACCAATACTGGATGTACTGTTGCAACAACAGGACAAGGCTTTTAGTGTGTCTTGCAATCACATTTGTAACCCAAAGGAAAAATGACGCGCAAAGTGCATTTTCTCTGAATACTTGCTGGTATCTTCACCACAGAAAAGAGAATATGGGTTACCCAGAAACCCATCAATAACTCAACAGTTGACTTGCTTGGTTCACCTAGGTTGTTGGTATCAGGTAGCTGGCAGACTCTTACATGTAAGAACTCAGCATGAACTCAACACTAAAGTAAATTGTGATATCTTTCTCAGTCACTGTAAGTATGAATTTAATAAATTATTTTATGTGGTTGGGTTTTAATAGATATTCTATTACTGTTATTTTAAATTCAAGTTAAAATAAATTATAAAACAAGGTTTACTGAGCTGTTAGTCAACTTTCTACTAATGACAACATTTCTTGGTACTTCCTCCATTTCATTTTCATGTCTACCAAATCACCAATTCTTTTGGGGTTTTTCTTTACACCAACAGTATTCAGAAAGAATCTGAAATTCATTTCTGCTTTAACGAAGGAATGGCTGTTAGTTTCACATCGGAAAAGAAAATTATGCAGATGATCTGCACAGTGTATTTTAAGAACGTCAACATACACACATCAAATACAGTTACTAATATTGCTATGTTTAAGGTATATGCATATAAGGTGCTCGATTATACTATTAACAAGCAGCTCTCTTACATACATATACATTTTTAAAAAGAGAATTCAGTCTATTTAACAATTCACTAACAAAGCTATTCCTTAGCTCATCCCTGCCATAACCTGCTCTATTCAGAAACATATGGGAAAAGACATTAAATAACCAGTGAAAACCATGGACTTCTGGTATTAGTGCTACACATTGCATACCCCTATTCATTATTCCACCTCCCTTGTTTAATCTATCATTAAGACTCAGTGACCCTACACTAAATTTAAAGCAGATCCTTCCTTCCTCCCATGCCTAAATTCACATACTTTTCTAGTTGGGGATGCCCTCAAGTATTAGCCACTCTACAGGGTTTCTCTAATCTCAGCTCTGAACTATGTTGTGCTATAGAAGCAAGAAATTGCGGGTTTACGTCTTTAACTATGGAATCTTCCACCAAAAAACCCCCCTCATTTACTTAATAAGATAGAGAAAAATCTCTCACTTAGTACATATTTAACAGGTACAAAAATTTATGTAATTTTTATTCTATATTGTATAGAGGGAAATATAAAGTAGACTGTTTTAAAGCACTGCTTCCCTGTACTTGTATCCCAAGCACAATTTCATTGGAAACAACTTTGAAGCTTTCAGAAATTTATTGTCACATCTTATAAGAGCTAGATCTTCATTTGCATTCAAAGTCAATATGAAATAGTTTTCTAACAAACAAACAAAAAGACAAGAAAACAAGATGATGATTAAAAAATCAGGTATTAGATTTGCTTTTGTTTTTTAATGCAGGAACTAAAAATACATTTAAAAGTATGAAGACCTCTGCCTCTTTCATTTCTTTTCAGTGACACAGATTGCACTTTAGCAGCAGTGGCAGTACAGGTGAAAATATACTAAGAGTTTTCTGAATAAGGGAAAAGAATCATTATCGTTAACATCTGTACGTATTTGTCAACTATACCCCTGTCTACCTCTTCCATGATAAGGTGAAAATTGATCTTCATCAGGATTTTAAAAAGTTAAAGACAGTAAGACAGTGAGTAAAGCAGAGATGAAATTCTGTTGAGTTAACAAATGAATTGGGCAAAGGTGCAATCTGAATATAGATTTTCATCTTTACGGAAAGAAGCCATACAATTTGTTTTGGTTTCATCAATAATACTATTTTTACCACCTTTAAATATGTTTAAATGTATTTCCTGAAAAAACAGAATAGTGTTGAAAAGAAGAGCTGCAATCTGATCAAAAACCCCAGTCTGCATTCTCTTTGGCTCTTATTTCTTTAATTTCTTTAAGTCTTTCCCCAAACAAGTCAGCACTTGAACTCGTGGTAGGTGTACATGAGTCGTACATATTTGTAGAATACAAAAAGGTGAAGGGGAAAGCAAACTAGTACAGTTCAAGTTGTCAAAAACCATATTTTTCTACGTGAAGGCTATAAAGGGTTATTTTCAACTCCTGTTCTCTATTAGAAGTTATCAGATAACAGAAAAATATTAGGGCAGTTAAAATAAACACAGTAAGCTGAGAGCCATACTGGAAAACCTGACGTCTGAGTTCTATGCAGATGCAGACACAGGAAGATGAAGGAAAAGTGTTACCAGAAAATGAGAAAAATCAACAAATGTGAACTCTGTAAAACTAGTACATAGAACAATTTGGAGATAAAAATGATCTGGAAGCCTCTCCGATGAGGAAGTTTTCTTTACAAGCAGCAACCCTTTTATCAAGAAAAGAAGTCCTGTTTTGCTGAACCTAACCTTTTTATCAAAGGCATACTGGCACACTCCTGCCAAAAGCTGCTTCACATGCTTGAACTGCATTTATGACAGAAAAGCTGACAAAAAAAAAAGTCACAGAAGCTGTCTAGAAAAGAGCATTTTTCATAAGGAGGAAACCTTATGAAAAGAGAAAAGTTCAGAACTTCGTCTTAAGTTTTTCAAGATGAAGGATGTGCCCATTCATTCTCACTCCCCACTAATTTCCAGGTTATTCAAATGAAACTGCTATTAGGAAGAATGTTTTGACTGGGAAGATAACCCAGAAACCTCTCAGGACCTGCATGAGACAGCAACAAATGGCCAAAATCTAAAAAATGCTAAGATCATTTATATAAACTTGTAATTTTCAGAATTTTCAGGAAGTTGGATAGCTTGGTATTTACAAAAATACACATGCTAAGGGTCCAGTTCTGCAGCTTGTAGTTCAGGCTACAAGGCTTCCTGAACTGGACTGGCTTCCAGAATTGGACTGGTTAAATTAAAAGTGTAAGTAGTCCAGAATACCAAAATCACATTTCCCTTCAAAATTCCAAAATTGTAGAAGAAAATTACATTATTTTGTTCTACTAAGGGGAATGCACAACTGAGTCTGTCTCAATGCAACAAGAATTTATTCACTATACCTTCAACGGTGGACGCCTTAGAGAATTGTCTAGCTCAAGTAAGCCAGAAACCACACACTGCTGAAATCACAAACCTATGTCATGAAGGCAGGGGTCAATATTTCTTGAATATACAACTAAGTGCAATTTCATTAGTGTTTGACCAAAACACTACAGGGAGTTACCTCTTCTGTAGATTCCAGTGTTTACAAAGCTTGCCATTCACATGCTGCAGAACAACAACAGAAAATGTAATGACCACTTCAGAAAAAGAGCTAATATGAAGCTATTCTGACCATTTTCACTATTCGACTGTGCAAACTTATCACGTCACTGAAACAGAAAGATTTGAATAAAGGTTAACTTAATTATTTAAACATACATATTATTTTCTCTGTGTTTTTCAGGCTTAGCTTGACATGCAACTCTATAACTGTTAAATAAGCAGTGAACGCTATTCCGTTTAATGAAAAAAATTACTTAAATTGCAGGTTATTAAAAACTCAGCTACTCACTCCCCCAGAAATACCTGCAGTGTTGCACAGAATTAACAGGCTCCCCATCAGAATTACTTTTTCTCTAAAATAAAACTAGGAAGTATGTATTACAAAACAATACTCACAGATAACAAATATTAAGATCAGAAAAGATCTACTCAGCTCAAATTAACACATCTTTATAAATCAAAGCAAAATTTATCCTCACTTTCGTTCCTGTTACAGAATTATCACCTCAATAGCCAATAAAAAGAAAGATCTAATGAGGTATTTCAGTATCTCCCAAAGAAATATTTTCAGCTCTGTTTTTCTTTTAAGTGCTTGAAAGGAAAAGAGTAATGAATCACTCCTGCACAGTCTTCTTTATTATTCTGTTATAACAACAAGAGAGTTACACAGAGTCTTTATTTTTCACACACTTCAAAATATTTTTTTATCTCACTGCAACAATGGCAAACAAAACCTCTGACCAGAAAGGACAGCAACAGAGAACAACTGCTTTGAGCAATAACCTTTCTTGTTTCTACTAATGGGTAATGGCCTGAGATGACAAAGACTTATTGGGTAGCTAAGAGATATCCGAGAGCTCTGCACTCTAAGATCCAGGAAATAATCCAATATCCCTTGGGAATGAGTTTCCATGAGAGACAAAGACCTAGGCTTCTACCAAAACCAGATCATTCAGCCATATCTTGGTGAGACTCCTGAAATACTTTTACCTATTAGGATGAACATCCATTACTGGAGACAAGCAAGCACCCTCGAACCCTGAAAGTATCCACATACATCATGGGGTCCATGGATTTGAGATGGGGAAGACAAATCTGTTACAGTCCAGCAAGAACAAAATGGAAACCTGAAGAAAGGACTGGGACACGCTGATGGCCATTCACCCGCAGAGAAAGTATGCCCTGGATCTAAAATTGTTTCAAACAGGACAGTGAAATCATAATCACCTCTTTTATGGTCTATGTGAGAACACTTAGAAGAAAATTAATTAGAGACACATCCAACGGATCAAGAATGTATATAACAGGCCTGCTAAAGAGATGTAAGGTCTGGAATAGATTCATTAGCACTTTTTTTGTTGTTTCTGGAACAAAAAGATCGGCCTTGAGTAACGACAATCTGGAAAGTTTTGAGGATATCCTCCAAGGTCTCCCGGTTGTCAGAAACGTTCCAAATCATCTGGGCACATCATCTTTGGGCACTCAAGCAGAGGAACCAGAAGGGAATGGGCCTTTCTGAAAGTCCAAATGCTTTCTAAGAGAGGAGTCAAGTCTCTGAACGTCCTTGTTAATGTGTGATCATCACCTTGACACTGGGGTGTGTGAGGATTCTGCATACACACTATCAACAGCTTCTGCAAAACATTCTATAAAGAGCTTGTGATCCAGACTGGGCAAGTGAGCTGTCACTTACTCACCAATCATCATGAAAGGGACAGAAAGCCATGTATGCCATCACATGGACGGCATGAAGGCTGACAATAAATTTGGTGAATTTATTTTGTAGCTTTGTGTCTTTAAGTGACATGTGCACCAATAGCAGTGATGACACACAGCCAAAGATAGTTCTTGGGCAAGAAATGAACTGCAATGTACAGACAGGGATCTGGCAGGTTAGGAAACACAGATTAACTGACCTCCTCGAGTAGAGAAACCTGCTCAGTAATATCAAAACTCTCCACAGGAATGTGAAAACAAAGGCACTTAGACCCACTATTTTAAAGGTAAATATTCTCATCTTGTATTCATTTTAGATATTTGGAATAGTTTCTGTAAAATCCTCTTCCCTTGAAATAAGAGGCCATTATTAAAGCCCGACAGGTTAGAAGACCCAGAAAAGGCTTGCCTGCAGATGTCTTGACAAATTCCTGAAAAGCAGCAGGAAAAAAGGTTGCAGTGATGGCAGAAAGCTGCTGGTAATGGTGTCACAAACACAGGTGTTTTAAATTGTAATTCCAGACCAGAAGAAATGTGTGTAATCTATCACAAAAGCTATTGAGAAAATGGACAGATCAGATTGGAGGGGAAATAGGCCACTCCTTTGCAAAAATCTTCAAAACTGTTTTGAAAGTAGAGACTGAGATACCAGCTATCGAATATAAGGCCATCTGTGGTGGCTGTGCCAATGATGATACCCTGAGGACTCAATCTTTATCATGGTTTGCAAAGAAGCCATGGGAGTAGGAAGTCATTCAAAGGCCTCTGCAGTTCATTCTGCTGCATATCTTTGACCTTGTTGCAGACTCTGAAAGCATGAGATCAATCTATACTTGAAGAAATATCCTCAGTTCCTCACTGAAATTCAAAAGATCATTTGCCTTAGTGACAAAAAAGATCCTGTTTCTAGACTTCAGTATACAGGTAATGTCAGAAAAACAGGAAGCTTCTGTTCATACGCCCACCTCTTCAAGAGCAATATTCCAGATGTGATCCTTGGAAATAATGTCACTGAAATATTAGAATCTGGGATAGACATTTTGAGGATGTGTTAATGTCACATTATCTTAAAAATACTTACAAATGCACATCAGACGTTAGCCTTGGGAAAGATGTAAATTTAACCTGTAAGAAAGCCCCTATATCATCCAAATGAACAAGCTGAACAGTAGAAGTGACAACCTTACACTTCTGTTTTTCAGTATCTGTCTCTGAATCAGATCTTAAGGCATGCTTACTGCGCAGGGATAGAGAGGGATAGAAAAGCACGTTTCAGAATAAAAACTGTGTAGAAATACTTGCAAATTAAACGCCTCTTTTTACTTTCATCAGAGCTTTCCTTTTAAAAAAGAATCAATAAAGCTTCACAAGAGTAAACTGCGTGCGGTTGTTCTTCCTACATCAACATCAGTGCCAATTAAATTCTGAACCCTAAATCTTTATTGTTTCCTATTAGCTGCCTACCAGAACGAACACTGTGATTTTCTGAGATCCCAGGCTGAGACTTGCTGTAACAGCAGTTAGAAAAAATATTCTTGTTTTGACTTGTCTGCTGAGTAAACCTGACATTGAAGCTACATGGTAGAAAATAAATACATAATACCAAGATGTTAATTTTACAGAAACACTTAACTTTTGTGACCACAATTAACACTTGGGGGGAAAAAAAGCCATTGACAGGTCTGCCTAGCTCCTGCTTCTGCACTGCTTCTCAGGCTCCCTTTCCAAGCAGCGGCTTGCTCCTGCAGAAGCCAGGCTGCCGCTGACCCCAAGGGCTGCCTTCAAAGCAGCACATGGGGAGGAAAAGGGGAGCAGGATGACAGGGAGTTAAATACAGCTATAAAGTGACATTGACTCCCAGCTAGGATCCAGAACAGAAGTCTAAGGGCAAACGGCTGCTGAGAACAGCTCATCCTCTCCTCCTCCCTCTCCCACCCTCCAGCTCTGGGGACACCTCTACAAGGAGGGCAGCAGGATACGATTCCCAGAGGTCACTGACAGTTTTGCGGGAGCAACATCCTATCTATGCAAGCAGACAGAATGCAGAATTAGCCCTAAATTTATGATGGTACAAGGTCTTCGGTTTTTTATAAAATAACCAGAAAAATAAACTATCTTAAGGTGCATTTTGGGAATACAGCTAATTTTGTTTTGCATAAACACTGCTCCGCATCTCTCACTCCATTCCCTAAGACCACAGAACAACTGTTGCAATACTGCACTCCTCCAAACCACCATGATCCTCATGATACAGTAGGGTATTGTCAGGTTTATTCTCTAACAGTGACATTTATCACTAAACTGGACAAAGAACTAAAAAAAAAATACCCAACAAGTCATCATTTTAACAGTGGTAGAACATGGATAGCACGTTTATAGAAATTAAAAATGTAAACAAGTTTTTATTTATAACGGATATGAACACTAAACTTTCTAGTAATTTCTAATTGAACACTACATTTGAATTGCCAAGCAGCCAAAGAAGAGAGTACAAAACTGACGTTTTTTCCTTATTCCAACTGCATTACAGTAAGTTAGCCATGGTTCACAAATGGGAGAACCGAAGAACACAAGAAATTGAGAAAGAGCTTCAAAAAAGTCTGAGAAGCATTTCTTTGTCTATAAAACCAACCAAAGTCAAAGGAATCCTACTGGCTGAACAAGAAAGTCATCATGGAAACAAATCCAGGAGGGCATGGTAAATACCTTGAAGAACATGCCACTTTTTTTTTTTTTTACTCAATATTATTATAACGGTAATAATTTTTTGCTACATAAATAGAGATTGTAAAAGGTCTTCAAATCAAAGTCCTTATCTATACACTTGAACACATGCCACTTCAGAGGGAAAACTAAGCTCATTATACTAAGATGACAGGAGCACTGACAGAAGGGCATGCTTACGAGGTTTACTGCATGTTCCACATTTGGCACTATAGTACTTGGTGTTACTTTATTACTTTACAACCAGTACGGCTGGTTTTAGTATAGACTGTAGTTTCTATTTGCTTGCATAGTGAAGATGGGACTCTTGAGGGAAACCAAAGTTTTGCCCTCTACCAGATGCATGTATATGACTAAGTGTTTTGCAAATACAAGGGGTTTACTGTGATTTGTGTGTCATGTATTAACTAATACAGGTTTAAATTATTCTTTTTACCTCTCACCAAGGACAAGCCTTACTTTGCTTTAACTTCATCTAATTCCTCCTCTGTTTACGTTAAAGCAGAACAAGCTGCCCTTAAGATAAATAAGAATGTTCACACAACAGTTCATGTTGGTTTAACTAAATTAGATTAGAAGTAGTAGCGGTTTTGCACAGAGCAGTTCTAAGCTGTAAAACGCTATTAAAGTGGTGTCCTATTCTGTAAGTTTTTCTCATCACTACAACACAGAAACATTCATAAAGGTGACATAGAAGTTTTAAAATGGTCTGCGATTTTGAAGAACAAAATGGCATCCTCAAAAAATGCCAGCTAACTACTGACCAAACCCAACCTGTTTTAAGGATATAACTGTCTATCAAACCTTAATAACTAAGTAATAAATCCCTTTGAATCAATACATTTGGAACACTAATTCAAGATGATTAAAGCAGCAGATAACGTTAAGAATTAAAATGCAAAGCACATAATATGTAAACATCAAACACAAAATATTATTAATTGTTATATACTTCTCATGTATTTGCACTACACATGCATTTCAAATGCAAATATTAATTTGGAGAGAAATACCTACTGTATATGCACACACTGAAACAGTTTGCTCAGCTATACTGCATCAATGGTTATTTGACAAGTTATAGCATCACAAGCTGCTCATTTACATATTCAGCTATTCTGTCTGGTTTTTCCCTGTGAAGATGTTAATAAAACAACTGTTTTACAGATCCGTTCTAACAGCTCCTCCTCTGAACCACAAGGATACTCATAGTTATGCAAATTCAGTGTATAAAATATACACCAACAAAAAGACACCAAAAATGTAAAAACACTTCTTTTCTAAATCCTAGGAAAGTGTAATTTTATTGAACTATGGAAGTTAACACCAAGAATAACAATTTAGTTGATAGAAAAAAATTCCATTTGATATTCAGATAATAATCAGTGAAAATTCAGTCTCCGTTTGAACAGCTAACGTGCAAGCATTGTACTCAGTAATTCCCTCCACATGGGGACAGTTTTGAAGTGTAATTCAACATACTTACCACTCTGCATTGCAAAAATAAGTATAAAGAGCATAATAATGTAAAAGTTTCTGATTTACAGTATGTTTTTCTACATTGTAAGGAGAAAGCGGTATTCAGAAAATTTAAGTCAGATAAACCATCTTGATTTTTTTAAACAAGCAGCAATGAAGAAATTCTTAAAAGTTTTTCATTAAAAACTGCAAAAGAATCAATAAACCAGAAGATGAAGAGTAGGAATGACAGAGCAGTGAAAAAGAAAACGTGTATGTGGACTAACAAAAAATAAAGGAAACAGAAGAAAAAAAATGCTTAAAAAGAAGAGGGGGAAAAAAAGAGAAAGACATGGTTTACTACACAAGCAAAATGACCTACAGAGAAGAAAATATAGATGGGTGATTGTCAAATTTTGTAAGTTAAAACTGAATGATCTTAGATCCGACAAATAAACTGACATAAGGCGAAAGACACACAAAATCAGAACTGAAATTGGATTTGCAGTTCTCTTCTGATATTGCAGTTTAAAAATCTGATTTGCAGTTCTCCTCTGTCTTGAGATGACAGATGCTTATTTCAGACTGCATTTATGTTTCAGAAGAACATTTAATCTCCGAGTTTTATTGTTCCTCACTTCAAACTGATCTTAAGAAAAAATGTAATGAAACACAATGCTAACATACTCCTCTAAAGGAAAAACTATACCTTTTTGGGTATTCAAAAGGCTTCTCTTACTGCTCATGTTGATTCTTTGCATGACTACTCTGCAGTGAGTCGAAACACACAGGAGGTGCACTTTTCATTTAATCTTTCATTTACTTGTTCCTGTTATAGAAGAATTCGACCACCTCTGTTTATACAATTATTAAAAAATGACAGTGTTTTTGCTAAAACGGAGAAGGTTTCCCAATGGCGTAACATTTGAAAATACTGTTTTGCACCAAAGGACTGGTGCAGATCCAGTCCTTGTAGGATGGAATTGCATTAGTGTTTTACCTCAAAAACACATCCCTGATCTTAAGTAAGTCTCCCACTTGTCCAACTTACTGTACTTCAGCTTGCATGACGGAGCACTCTCAAAGCATGCAAACCGAATACCATTAGGATCAAACTAAACCAGAAGATGCACAATTTTAAAATTTCAACTACTAAGAAACATTCATTCCACAGGAACAGACTAGAACTGGTTGCTAGTAGAATGCCAGAAACATAAAGAGCGTGGATGTTAGATCCTCATCACTAACTGTTTTTCTATGCAGACCTCCTATTGCGCTGTCCTGCATGCTATCGTACACATAGCTGTAGACTACAACTTACTGTTCTGTGGGAAGATTTAAAGAGGAGAGTAAAGACATCTCCACGGCAATTCAAGCTTCATCTCAGTCTACTACTCTTAGTTCATCAAAAAATAAACTTTTGTCCCACCCAGACCTCACAGAATGCTCTAGAGAATTACCCTGTTTTTCACTGGCCTAATGAGACCCAACCTCGAAACACTAACGTGGACCTGCCTGACTTGACAGTTTACCTTTTGCAACAGGGAGAGAAGTTTCACTTTACTGTTTTGTACTACAAAAAAGTACCCTCTTCCACTGTTCTGTTGCTGCTTTTTGTGAATGTCAGAGCTTCTCCATTTTGTTTGTCTTAGTCCTGGCCCAGGCTGCCCTGTGGTCACAATTCTCAGCTGCAGTCTAGCCTTTCCTCTGCCAGCCCAATGTCAATGCATAGAATAAAAAAAAGCCAAGACCTTTTAAGCAGAGTGGGTGAAACAGATTGATAGTTATAGGTGAAATTGTCAACACACAAAACACTCCCCAGATTAACCTAAGCACTTCTTACGCTCCCCACTTTTGAATTATTCAGGAATAAGTCCTTCCTGTCTTAAAAGAGGAACTTTTTGTGGCCAAGTGCAAACAGGAGTTTATACAAGACACAGAGGGGAGATGTTGAACTGAAATTCAGCTTACGGTTACAGTGAAACTAATAATGAGACACAAACACAGCTCGCAATGTTTCTTAAGTAAGAGTTACACTTTGGGAGTTGCTGAGTTCACTAAAAGGTAGCCTGTCATCAGAAATGAGTAAAGTAAGTTTGAGAACAATCCAAAACCAATATAAAACTTTCGTCTTTCTGTTTCTCCTGGAAGAAATTGCAGAGATATTTGGGGTGCTGCATTTTGCCCTGATGCTGTGAATGAAATGACTGAAATTATGTCAGTTCTTAGGATTCGTTATTCCTTTCTCCATTTCCCTTTGTTGGGGTTGGAGTAAAGTATGTACAGCTACACCATGTGATACCAGGCAGTCAGACCTACCGCCATTTTATAAGTACAGATTTGTAGGAAGAGGCTTTCTCTTCCTTATAGACAAATTGTCGAAAAATAGTAAAAAATCCTTGTTCTTTGTACTCTTCTTTCCCTTTTTTTTCTTTCATTGCTTATCTGTTTTGAATATTGTGAAGATCTTGAGATATTGTTCTACACTTTTAAATTACAGTGCATCATAATTTCCAAGAGAGCTACTAGATTTTAGAGATACTAGGTTACAGCTACTAGATAGAATCACCTTCCTGGGAAAGAAGAAGATTGGTGAGAGTTAAGGTCTTTGGTACACTGAATCTCTGTTGGTCACATGCCTCCCTCCCCACTCCAAAGCAATATATACAAACGAATGATGTCTCAAAAATGTTTATTGTTGTATTAAATTCTCTTACTTCCAAAAGAATCACCCCCAAAGAATCAACATTAGCAGTATTCTATGCTGCATATGGCACAGTCTGTGACAGTTTCTGTATGTAACTCAAGGGGAGAAAAAAAAAAAAAAACCCAAGATTTTCTAATAATCTCTTTTTCTTCCAAAACACAATGAATTAAAATAGATTAAGTGTTTACAGCATTGTTCTGCACTTTCTATCAGCTGGGAGGATTGTGTAAAAAATACCCTCTTCTAACCAAACTCAAGACTTTTTTCTTTTTAACCTGATTCAGTAAGAAGTAATTCATTAACACATTCCTGGTTATTCACAAAGTTCTAGTCCCCTAAATATGGTAAGAACAAACAACATAATAAAACAACAACAAAAAGCCTTTGTTCATGGTTCAAGCACCTCTCCAGTCAGCACCTACCCCAAGCTGCTTTCCTTATCTCTTCACAAGGCCACATTACCAGTCCTTGCTCTGGATGGCATTTTCTTGCTGGTTGTCCTACTTTCTTGCCTTTACTCCCAGTTTCTTTATTTTTTCTACCTTTTTACCAGTTAAACAATACTTCACGTAATAGTAGCCACAGGAATCTCAATGCGATTTTGTTTTGGGCAGTCGTATGTGTGTGGTTTCGGGGTGAGAAACCAGCTGTTTCAAGTAACTTACGGTCTGAAGAGAAGTACATAAAGCCAGGAATCACTGAAGTCAATGGCAGCATTGGATATATGCGTTAGGTCTTGTGGGTTTTTTTCTGTTTAGTTGGTTGTTTTTCTAGGGTGGACATCAAAATTATGTCCACTTAAATCCACTAAACTGAGCTCAAGAGGAGCAGAAAAATGGTCGAGTCTATTTGCAAAACAGAAGAAAAGTCAGAGGGCACTGAACAGAAAGCTCCTCTCCTTTTTCCTGTGTTGGTCACTATTGGAAAAGTAAAACATCCAACACAGACCCAAGTTCTGCAGAACTGGGAAGTAACCTTTGGTCAGAAGGTGGATGATCCGCTCCCTGAGATGACCAAAAATGAGCAGATTTTGTATACGAAGACACCTGCTTATACTGTGTCCTACTGTGAATATCATCCTTAGAAGGTCCTTAGAGTGTTCATGATCAATTGCTGACATGATATGCAAGTAACCACAAACTTCACTCGGGTTGACAGGACCTTGTGGCCGTTGCCCCTCTTCTGGAAAATTCAGAAGGAGCCTAGTTTGCTCCTATGCCTTTGTCTAGCTATGCTTTAAATAGTTTGCCTCCACCATACCCAGTGGAGATTTAACTTGAGAAACATCTCTACCCTGTTTGCATTTACTTCTATGTCCCTACAACAGCAGATGCAGTCTCAAACAACTTCTTGTGCCATGCCTACTGTGATGCTTCTCTAGTTGGAAACTGTGTGGTTTGATTTGTATATACATTAAATATGGAGTTTTACAATACAAGCTTGTATCATTTCTGCTGTCCACCATTATCCCCACATATCTTCCAGCATTATTACTTTCAAAACAAGATAAGAATAAGTTCACTTTGGTCTGCTAATCTAGGCAGGGAAAAATAAAGTAGATTCAAGGCTTGGTACAAACCCAAAAATTGTGATCAAACTATATAGTTAGTAAATTGTTTGTCTAAATCTTTCATGTATGATGAAAGATTATTATCATAATTCATTAGCAAATTACAGACTTTGTAATGCAGGCAGTCACAAATTTGGCTTTGTATCAATCATTTTAGACCAGCTGGGTAGAAATTAACACAACTCTGGGATAAATAAAATGAAGTGCTCTTTCATTTTTAATTCACTGGAAACTTTGAAGGAAAGAAATGGAAGCTCTTTCAAAAATGTCGGTTTTCCCTGATTTTTGTAAATCATTCCATTTCACTGTAGAGATATAGAGATACAAACACACATGGACTGTATGTGATTTAATACCACAGTAACTGCTCAATCAAAATAAATATAAAATATATATAGAAGAAAAACCAGTGCAGTTTAAAAAAATCCCTTTCTTTCATTGTTTCTGGGCAGTCATACACGTTAGTGATCACCAGAAGAATTATTAAACAAACACAAAAGCTAATAGCCTAGCTACTCACAAGATACAATATTGTCAAAATTCCTGCTCTGAGCTTTTTCAGTCTACCAAGATGACCTTGTACAAAAATGCTTGTTTTGATTATGTCTACTTTCCCTAAGCTACAAGGCCATGTATAGTGACAGCTGCATTTGGGAGCAACTTAAAACAAATTTTATCTTAGTGGCACCTAATCCAGAGACTGGTACAAGCAGCATGGAAAAGTCAATGTCAAAATTAAACAATGAAGGCTTTTCGAGGAACAGATGCTTTTTGCCTGCAGCTGTAAAAACCTTAAAACAATCCTATACCCCACTGTCTGGTCACGCAACTATCACAAAGCAAGGCATAAATTTTGCCACTTATTGCAAATGTTTGCCAAGAGCTTCTATAACCCTTTTTAAAAACAGTAACAGGGATTTCTCGAGGGTGATTATGAGGCCATTTTATCCTTTAAATGAGTGCAAGGCTCTTCAATTTATGCCCATGATTCTCAGTACAAAAATAAAAGAATAACTTTTCAAGTTCATGTTTCACACAGTCATAGGAACACAACTGAAAAAATCATAAGAAACGGGTGGACTAAAAAGATAGCGCACTGTTTCACTAAGATGTTATGGACTGGACAGAGACAAAAATTAGTAATTCACATTTGAAATGGCAAGTGAGTATTTTCTTTGCATAGTAATTACAAAGCGATGTAGCACAGCACTATCATTACACTGCTGCTAAGATACTGTTGACCATTTCAGTGTTGTATCTCCACAACTACTATGTTAAATATTCTCATCGCTGCAACTCTCCAAAAAATTTCCTTTTTCTATTAAATGAATGCACCAATAAACTTTAAACCAAAATACAAACTCTCAGTGAAAAAACTTCTATAACTCAATGAATAAAAGTAAATCATCAGTTCCCAATTAAGTGAGCAATTTACAATGTCAGGAATCTAGTTGCACTGCATATGAACTGATGGGGTTTTTAGATTGGCTTCTGTTGTGTATTTAAAAGTGATAGCACCAACATGATTTACATAAGTACAATATTTTCAAATATTTTCTCACCAAGCAAGCACTCTAAAATTGTGAAGTGTTTCCTTTCTTACTCAAGTTAAAAAAAAAAAAAAAAAAAACCACACAAACAAACTTTTCCAGAACAACAGTTCATTAGCACCTCACTATTTATAAGTATAATTGGGTTGTTTGATGAGAAAACATGAGAGAACACTGTGCCTACTATAATTTGCACAAATACAAATTTCATTGTTTGAAAACAAATCAGCAATTTAACGATTGGGTTTTTTTTAATATAAGTGTATATCATGCAATAATAGAAGTGATCATATTATAGTTAACATAGGATAGAAAGGTTAAACCATGCTCTAGTACACTTTAATTTACAAGCTGTAAATTAATTTTTTTTAATTGCAAAAAATGCTAACTTTTGTTTTTCATTTGTGATTCAACTAAATATAATTTATAGAGATAGCAGTGCTATGCTATTTAGCTACCAAGTACTGCTTTCCCACTTTAAATAGCACAGGAACTAGGGAAATAGCTGTTTAATATGTTCATAAAGCTGCTTAGGTTTTCTTGTCATTTCATGCTAACACCTTTTTAATAGCTAGCATTATGATAGAAGCCTTGCATAAAAATTCTTCACCTTGAAAGTAAAACATAGCAAATATTCAAAATCAGAATAGCAAGCGATGGTTTTAATTGCAGTTTTCAAAAAATTCAGGGTTTTAAATTAGGTCTTGATCCCCAAAATCCTTAGCATCCTTAAATTACATGAGTAAAGCCATTCAATTCAACATGATTACTTCTAAAATAAGGACAACTCACATGACTGAGCATTTACGGAGCCAAACCTATAACCAAAATTATAACAATGACTCCTCATTACTTTCAAATTCAAATAAATTGATCCTTATCCTTTGAGAGTTTCTCTCAAATCCAACTACACTTACGGATGGAGTGTAATAGAGACAGAGAACGAGAGAAAGGAAGAAGGGAGACACAAACATACACAGAAAACTACAAGCGCTGACAAATCGAAAGCTAACAGATGTGTGACTTCTAATTAGTTATAATAATCTGTGCTTCGACACTATTGGAACATGCCTCGCCTTCCCATGGAAATCAAACAGCTTCCTTTGGAGTTTTAAACTCTCTGGGTGTTTCTAAATTTATTCAAGGAAAAAACCCTGCTTTCAGCAAATTTTAGATATCTACAGTGATAACTTTATGAAAGGAAAATATTAAATTATAATTATCCTAAACAGACACAGTCTTGTGAAACTAACCCTACATTCATATGAAAATACAAAGCATTGACTATAATGAATTTGATTCATCCTTGGACACAAAGCTTTACCACAGTAAACTCAGTCAACTGTTGCTCTTGCTTTTATATTCATAGTACTTAAATAGCGCACTTTAAAACAAAAAAAACTCCAATTGGCTTTTCATACATCCACCCTCCCCAAAAATAACGCACTTGAAAAACCCAAATGATATGAAAAGGCTTCAAGGCCTCTTTTCTCCTTTTCACAGCACTTTTTTTTTATTTCTGTTTGCAGTAATCTGCCTTTCACTTTCTCATTGCTACAGAACAAACGAGGAGGCTCAGCACTTTGAAAAGGGGGCTCAATGTGTAATGGGTCCACTAGAATTAATTTAGTTGCACCAAATCCATTGAGCAGTGAGGGTTTTTTCTCTTCTCAAATCATTTTGAGTCGGACGCAGCCCCCAGCCTTTGTAATTCTAGTAAAGCACTTAAAGTGCACAGTAGGTGTTCATCAGGACCATCTGGTCAAAAGCAAAACAAGCTGCTGATTTTGCCTTTGAATAGAATGAAGCAAGTGTGAATTAGTCTCTTCAATTAGCACTATTACAACCTGTCAAGTGCATATTGTAAAACAGGATTATTACAGTATTGGTCACCAGTGCAATTATTTACTCTCTGCCTTTTCTTGCATATAAAAGTGTCCATGTTTACTAGTTTTTGATAACTGAAGATCGTTTCTTTAATGATATGCACGTCCAAACCCACCAAAACCAAATTACAGGTTATGAAACATATTCTGTCAGGAATATATTAAGCTTCATAATTAATAGAGAAGTAAAAGAGTGTCCTTCCTTTATCTCTTATTGCTGTTTCTGTTGCATAAAAAGGATAATGGTTATATACCTTTATCAATACGATCTCTTCGAAACAGATCTCTACAGTCAGATATTAAGATATTTTAAGTGCCTAATAAAGCTATCACTTTGAACAGGTACATAAAAGGTATTTTCTCTTTATTTCCCAAGGAACTTCCTTTTCATACAATTCCTAACGCACGACCATTTACAAAAAGTTTATCAAGGATTTCTTTCAGCAAATACATTTTAGTTTAGCAATGTGCTGGTTTTCTTTAAAAGAAAAGAAAAAAAACAAATAAAGAAGTTGATTTAGCTTTATAAAAATACATTTTTCTCTCCTTGTTTAAAAAGTCAAAACCTAGCTTGCTAGCTGGTAATCATTTACCACTATAGAACAGTGAGGCTATGACAGCGATAGATGTTTAAATTATGTATACTGTTGTTATGACTCACTATAAATTGAATAATTTTTACATGACAGATTTCTCTAAAAAGCAAACAAAATGTTCAAATTTCACAAAAAGAATACACTTCTCTTGAGTACAATTAGCATAGCAACAACGTATTTTACTAGCTTCTCTGATACTAAGAGAATAATTGAACAATAGCGTAGAATGTTTGTGCACCTCCTATTAAATACCAAAAACTGTTAGTTACTGATTTTTATTAGCATAAGAATAGTTTTCAACAATTTTGAAGCAAAAAAAAATAATCAAAATATAAACACAACTGTTTCTGAAACTGTTAACGTATGTACCATATTTGGATATGTCCATATTCTGATCTCTGGCAAATGTATTTTATTGTAATTACTTAGCTACAATATAAAAAAGAACGTTATTTATATATACATTTCGTGTTCCCATGCCCACGTCTGACCTTCACTGTGGATGATATCACTCAACAACAATTGGCTTGAAAATATTTTGTACAGATACCAAAAATCAGATCTGAAAAAGGTACAAGACCTTCAGCTGGATTATTTTTCTGCATGCTGAAGGTAGTTCATCTGCTTACCTATATTTATATACATAGGCCTTTTAAATAAGCTTTCTGCCTGCATGTTTACAAGCGGTGGTTTTGTATTTTGTTTCACATCCATCCACTTATCAAAAAAGTTTCAAAAAATTCAGTACAAAGGACTTCAAACTGTCATTAGGGTCTGTCAACACAGAATTTATAGTTTATCTCAGCCCAAGCAGTTGTATGCACAAATAGTTCCTCCTCCTGCCTGGAGTGCTATTGGATACATTGCTTTTCATATTGCACCTTAGCCAGTAAGTCTATAGGGAACAAAGAACAAATATATTACCTATTACAGGTGACAGGGATGCTAAGCAGCTAGCCTCCGATTAGGTCATTGTCTAAAGGAACAGAATAAAGAGCAGATGCAGCTATGCAGAGGCAGCCAGTATTTAGGGACCCGTCTTCTTTGCATTGTTTGCACAGATTTTATGTTTTACTAGGAATTATAGTGCCCGGTACATGCTTTAGCTAGTATTCTCAACTGGAATCTCCAGCAGTTACAAAATAAAATCACCAATCTACAAGAGGCCTGAGGTTTCTGCATATTTAACTCGTCCACCCTTTAGTAGCCACAGCTTGTGTACACTGGATACTTCAGTAATCCCACACACAGGAATCACAAAAAGGCTTCAAGGTCTATACCAAGAATAAAATAGACAAACGCAAACTCCTTGCAGTTATCCAGTTTGTTAATTTTTTTTTTTATTTTTTTATTTTTTCCTCCTATGTTACTGACTGAAACAACAAAAAGTGTGAAGCATGCTATTGTGACAAGAACTCAAATTCAAAAGTTTTTCACAAATTAGTTTGTCTACTCCAGGATGAGAACACGAACTTGCTTTCCATAAAACATGTAAATATTCCCCCGTTTGAAAAAGGCTGTCTATCTCCGTCAAATAATATAACTAAAACTTGCAAAAATGAAAAGTAGTAGAAACGTTCATTTCTAAATGAGACCAAGTTCGTAAGAATGGACAGAAAACAAATTATGTTCAATGTGGCAATGCCTTGTAATAATTTACCACATAGATTCTCAAATCAAAATTTAAAAATTCTCTCACTCCAGTTACAGATAGCCTCTATGGATTATCTTAGCAGAATAAAGAGCAAGTATTTAGATAGAAAACTCCTTTTAGTCTTGTAAGTCTTAGGAGTTCAATTTGTTAGAACTGTCCTTATTTAGCCCTATAATACATTGGAAATGTATTAATTTACAGTCTCCAAACTGGCACAAAACCTACTAATTTCCCCTTTAAAATGTGGATCATGGAAAAAAGTAATCATGATATTTCCCAGAACAGTATCTGCCCAGAATTAATTTAATACTGCAATTTTACAAGAACAAACAGATGTCAGAAACCTGTGACACAGATTAATTTGCAATTTAGGCCAACATGTTATCATTAACTTTCCAAGTTAACTCCCCTGCTCAACTCACACACACACAAAAAAAAAAAAAAAAAAGAAAAAGAAATCCAATATCCAGAATTTTGGACAAGTTCAGTTTAATTTTTCATTTCATTTCTGAAGATTCTCTATAGGCTCATAATCCCACATCAATATAACTGATAGTAACTTATATTTTTTTAAACTGAGAAATTAAATCTTAATACATAAACAGTTGAAGATGTAGATAAAGCACGTTAAAAAAAGGCATTTTCAAGTACCATTCAAAATCCAACTATTGAATTAATATGCAAGAAATTGTGGAAGCAGACGTGAGCACTACGGCTTCAGGCTTCTCTCAGAGAATTTCCTGTCAGACTGTTTCCCCATTCAACAGCAAGACTTCTTTGAAATACCAATTCATCCAAGTATCATTTACTATTAAACATACATTCTAAACAACAAAAAAAGACAACAGAGAACTGAAGCAACAGTAGTTTAGGAAAGCACAACTGAGAGCCCACTGGATTTTGCATTTAATCCATTGCAAAATATGACAGTTTTGAAAGGGTGGTGTGGTTGGGTTTTTAGTGTGGTGGGTTTGGTTTTTTGGTTTTTTTGAGACACATGGAAAAAATAGCTATTCCTTAAAATTTGCAGCACTAATAATAACAACAAACTAAACAACTAGCCCTGGAGAGACAGTTGCACCCAACTGTGGCAAGCAGTAGGACATTTATAGAATTTTAAATATTTCTTTTAATAATTGATGTAGTAATTTTGAATCTTTCTGCATAGGATATAACGTGTGAGTAGATTGCATTAACACTGCTTAAACATTTCAACTTGTCAGTATGGCCAAGTCGATTTCTGAAATATTTGCAGTATTTTCCCATCGAAACAGTAATAAAGGTAGAATAAATATATGCCACTGCTTTATAATCACTGAACATTAATGAATATTTTATGTCTTTTTAAATCTCCCTGTTTAATTTAAAAGGGTGAAATTAAGTCTCCTCCCTGCAATATGCCAATTATCTGTAAATCAAACAATAACTTGGCCATTATACTCCTTTTTGTTAATATACCAGAAGCTAATTTGAAAACACTGAACAGCATTTTTAGGTAATAATTGAATAGTCCTTCCTGCCCTCTTGTGGTTGGCAACTGCAACTCACATAGAGCTTTTTCACGACTACAAAACTATACCAGAAGGAAAGTAAACTACTAATTTGTTAAAGTGTGAACAAGACAGTGAAGGGGAGGCCGGGGGGGGAAATCTAACAGTCCCTGGAGAGGAGAGAGACAAGGGAGAGGAGAAGGAAAGATATCACTGATTCCTCCAAATCACACAGACTAACTAGATTTATCAATCACTTGTTACAATGCTCACTCTGCTAAATGGAAAAAAAAAAATTAAATAGCCATTAGGGAGTTAACATACAAAACAGTGCTTGTTTTCTATAATTAGACAAATGTTCACCAACCCTTTTACCTCATCCAAATCCCCAGTGATTTCCACGAGACTTTGCACAGAGAGACATATTCACCTGTTCAGCATCGGCTGCATAAAAAGGTCCAGAGTTCTCTTTTCATTTTAGTCTCTGAAACTGTCTTCATAATTTTATGCACTCCACAGGATGTAATACTTAGATACAAGACAGAATGGCAAAGAAAGTTTTGATGCTCATACTCGTTATGGGGTGGTAGGGGTTTTTTGGATTTTGGTTGTTTAATAGGGAAAATCATAACTGACTTTTAAATTAAGTCGACTTTATATGTTAACATGTTGACTGTAACCTGTCATTAGCAACAAGAAAACTTCACCGCATGTAAAGGCAGCCTAGATTCCCATGCACTGTCACAGCTTTCTGGTTCCTTTAAGCCAGTTAAGACCCACCAGTAAAGTAGTAATTGACACAGCATAGATAAAAACCAAACAGGCAATATTTATGCATGTGTTTTCTTTTAGAATCTCACCATTTTAAAATTAAAAACAAATATTCTGATAATTTCTTTCCATAAATATTCAAATTATTTTTAATTGGAAAGCTTGTCAGAGCTTGGCCCCTCAAAAAACAAACTGATGCAACTAGGTTTGTTTGTTTATATTATATTAAAAAAAACACCAAAACTTACTATAATAGGTTTAAAAAGGTAGAAAACAGGCTTTCACGCAGGGGAAAGATCAGAATTTAGATCTTAAGAATAATAGGATTCACAGTGAAAACAGTTAATGATAATTTTTCATTGTTGTAGGAGATATTGCTCCTATAGCTAGTATTACAGAACTTCAAATAATTCTGTCTACAATGTCAGCATGTGACATGAAAAACTTCAATAAAATCTGTTCAACCCTAAAAGACTGGGAGAAGTGTCAGACCAATAGCAAACATACATTTAATTTGAAAAGCAAACATTTAATCTTAATATTTTGTAATGTGAATTCTGAAGATTCACATTTCTAGATTGTCATGTTTCCAGAAGTTAGTGGGTTATATGGAAAATAACATCCAAAACATCTGCATTAGACATACCATGGGGCATTAGACAACAGCCTTTGGCGTTAGAAAGGAGTGTTACAAATATGCAAGGACTGCTTGTTCTAAATTCAGAGGGTCCAGAGTCATATTAGAGATATTTGTTCTTACAGGACTTAATTCTGACGAAGTTCTCTACAATATCACCCCTTGCTGGACATTCCATAGAATGGCAGTGACATCCATTATACACAAAACCATTTGGCTACCAAGGCAGTAAGAATAACAGTACTACAATAGCAACCAGTAATGGTAGAGGTGCCTACAAAATGGAGATGGAGCTGGTTAAAAGAAGGGAAGACAGAAAGAGCTTCAAGGGGCTTAAAGATAAAATGTAATTTGAATAACTGCCTTTCCTCATCACTCTAGAATAACTCAATAAACAGTTTGTGTATTTTGATACTACAATGCCAAAAGAAACATCTTTTCTGTATAATTTCATAGAAAACCTTTTTTAGGCCAAGTTCTTTACTCAAATTACAGCAATCTTGATGATCCAGTTGATTAAACCAAAAAGACTAATAAAATAAAGGAATATCCATCAAGACCATGTAAACCCTCTTTAACAGAGCTGGCATTAGCTATAATGAGCTACATTTATTCTTCAGCTGTGAAACAGCACTCACCTCCTGAATGGTACTGCTTCCTGAGAAGTTGAGGTTATACTCCCGCTGGACTTCTCGATGGGTGACAATCAGCATGAAGTTTTGATTTAATGACTCCTGCAGGGCCCTGAAATGGTTGAAAGAAAAACAAGAAAATCAGGGATAAGCATGTTATAGCTTGTTTTACAGTTAGATGCAAAAACCCCAGGGCACCCTAAACTCTAGATGGACAAGTCCAGGCACAACATTATCATCTCTCTTTTCACTCTTAAATGCAAGGAAGCATGCTGAGAATGACCAAAGGCCATTCCTGAACTCCGTCCTTAATAAGGTGACTGCAGCCTCTAAAGCTCTTCTAATGTTAAGTATTCTCAAAATCGAGAGAGTCACATTATCTTCACAAACATCGGGTATATTTAGCACTCATAATGCCATTAATACCAGGCTTGTAAGCATATTGATGACCAGACAAAATATCAAGCTACAGTGCACATTAAAAACTGATGGTAAGTAGAACAAGGCAAAGCATGCTGTTGCTTCTCTAAGGTTACCTGAAGCATAAACCAAATGGAAATTCTTCCGCTTAGTTTCATACAAAGCACATAAACCCAGCTAATTAGAACTGGAAAACTAACCACAGCGAAATTGCTCGTGTGGGTATTGAGCATTCAGAAAAGTTAGTTCTGCTCAAATTGTTTTAAATGTACATTAACACATCTTTAATCATATGAATTAAAAAAAAAAAATCTTAAGATACAGATTAAACAGGCCAACTATATGTTGATGCTGTCACAAACTTGGGGCTTTTTTGTGATTTTCCTAGTAATAAAAGATCTAGATGTTAAAAAGGCATCCTGTTTGCTTAATTAGATACAAAATTATGCATCTATCTATTTTTCAAAATAGAAGGCAGGATTTCTGTTATAGACACGGCAATTACAGCTGTGTACAATCTTACATAGGCTACAAAACTGCAGCAACATTGTAACATAGCTTGGATTTCTAAACAATATTTATACAGACTTAACCTGTTCAGTGGCATATGGAATTAAATTGGGCTTATTTGATTCTTTTTTTTCTTATCAAACACTCTTAAAAGAATAACAGACTGGGTTTTTTTTCCTTCACATCTTCGCTGTTCCATGACGCTTCAACATGCCATTCTTCTTAGCAATAAAGGACAAATTCTGTATGCAGATGAGCACAGCTGTATCTTAAGATACAAGCAGACAAGAAAGACTGCTAGATTATTTGAGTCCTGATTTGTTAGTTTTTCCTTCTACTGGAATTACTAAGCTTCAGTTTTGCTGCTCAGATGCTAAGGAATCCATGCAATACTCACTGGATGCTTTAGCAAGAGATGCACAATTTGCTTTAACATCTCAAGAAAAATTACCTTACAAAAATATCTTCACTCAGCAACTTAATTTGGATTCTGTGACATCTTAAACATAATAATCACATACTACAAAACAAAAATCACGAAGTGCTATTTCTCATCTTTTATGGGTTTGTAATATGGAAGATAAATTTAACTCGTCAATGCTAGGTATGATGAAGTATATGAGAGACACTACAAATGTAACTGAACTAAGTGATCTATGCTGAACATGAAGTTTGCTGCACTTGTCACAAAATCTTGTAAGAAAAGGCCTAAAAAATTTTAAAATACTTAACAGTCCTTCAAAAGAGAAAAAGAAAGAAAAAAAAAAAAGAGTCCTGAAAAGCTGTATGCCTATTTTCAAAGGTAGTTCTAATTTGATTGTTAACAATAAGTTCAGCATCGCCATAACCATATTTTCTTTTGGCAAATGTTCAGTAGCAACTAAAATACCCTGCTGTGCTTTTTCAGATTCTGATTTTTTATTTGTTTTCAGCAAATTCTCGAGGTGAATGACATATTTAATTGCTCTGAAAACATTAATTACAGCATATGTGAATGGCTTTGGATTCCATACAGAATCACACAAGACACTTATAGCTATTTTTTACTCTATCTGAAAATCTGTAGATGCTAACCAGTAACATGACTGACATTTTCATTCTGTAATTGATGTAAACATCGAATGAAACAAACTAGTTTGATCAAACCCTCAGTCTCTCAAGGTATGCATGATACACACACTTCAGTACTATCTAAAATACAGCATGCTAATAAAAAGCATCTGTTCATAGGAAAGGTTTTCCACTTCTCTATTTCATCTGGATGTGATAGCAGAAAGTATTTAGAAAAGAAAAAATACTCTTCAAACACAGTTAATTTAAACGAAGTGCCTTAAAATTAAAAGCCTCAATTTTTGAAGTAACTAACAATTTTGACACCTCTACTTTTTGGATATCTAAACAACGCAAGCTGAATGTTGTTAACAAGCAAATTCTCAGTACATATTCATAGCCAAATACAGTCAAAGAGAAGGCTGAAAATTAAGCTGGCTAAAAAAAAAAAAACCCTGACAAAAATGAGAAAAAATTGGTTTTGAAAGTGTTAGCAATTGAAGTGCATGGTTAATTATTCACCTTTTCTTCAGAAAAATAATACAATGAGGAATATTACTTCTGCTTACACAGAAATGCAGTGGTCAACTGATCCAATCCTTTGAGCTCCTATATCAAAATCTCATATGGTCTGACAGCCATAAGACCTGGACCATATATGTTAGAAAGTCAATGGGAGAAGGAACCGATGGCACGGGCAATGGGCAGTTTGTGCCAAGGACTCCCTATGTGTACCAACGCTCCTCTGTGGGATGGGTCCATTTGAACACGCAGCTGGACAACCAGCAATGTCAGTCCCCTCCCATATACATTTCCTCCAGTAACTAGGGATGTAGATCACCCCAAATTATTTGTGCCAATAGAACTCTGCTTCCAAAACATACCTTGCCCTGAAATTGTATTTTCAGCCATTAAGGCTATGATCAAATGTACAAAATAGGTGTATTTAAAGGAGACTTCTCATTGACAGTAAGCTGAAGCTTACTTTTATTTCTTTTTAGGTGCACATAGCTATTGAGAAGACTGACTTTGAACACAATGCACATTTCTAAAATTTTGGCTTCAGTGTTTGCAGCAGTTTCATATTCCTGCAAATGTTAGCAGTTGACTACAATCTTCCAAATGAAACATCTGCATTAAAAGAAAAAAAAAGAAAAAAAAAAAAAAAAATCAGGGCCAAACCCCAGGTCCCATTAAAGTCAAGACAGATTTTCTTTTTTTTTTTCCCCTTCCCCTCAGTGCTAACAGAATTTAATTAATCTGAGAATTAATTAGTGGGAACAGAAAATCAAATTCTAGAAACAGGATTAAAGTAGGCCACTCTTATCAGTACCATTTCCCCCCTACTGCAAACCCTAGCTTTGAAAAGCATTTGCTGATAGGTTATATACTGCCATTACATTTTTTTTTTTCTCCTCAGCTGAATGATTACGCATTCACTATTCAGCACAGGAGGCAATGGAACTTGATGGTATTTTTGGGCACGAATCTTCCATTAGAGGAACTCTGCCTATACCCAAAAAAGAAGTCCAAGAACAGACGAGAAAATAGACCTGAGCACAGTCATCGCTCTGACCAGTTCTAACAAGGGAGACTTGGACCAGTTTAGGATTTCATATGGATTGCCTATATAGCATTGGTTATCGGCATTATCAGAATGCACAGAAACCTCAGCGGTGAAGCAGGATTCAGCTGGGGTTGAAACTACAATATGCAAGCAAAAATGTTCCTCTTTGAAACTTAAATTTCAAGCAATGAAAGTTGCAAGAGTTGTTTTTTTTTTCCCCACTAACCTCAAAATACCAAAACTCAATTAAGAGTCCAGAAAGAGATTCACTAGCTACTCCATCCAAATTCCAAGACAGTACAATTTATAAACCACAAGTCTAATAAATTAAGAATAGAAACAATATTTAGCCAAAAAATGTGTAACTGCAAATACTGCTAATGTTGGGGGACAGCAACTGTTCAATCAGTCTATGCAATGCTGAAGCAAGATGGTATTAGTACTGATATTTATTCTAAGCTTCCAGTTTTACTGCTTTTCTATTGTTCTGTAACACTTCATATATAAAATAGATTGGTTGTATCTGTTGTTAAGTGACTGCCTTAATGCTTTGATTTTTGACGTAATACTTTGCTTTTTAAAAGCCTTTTTCTTTGGAATTTTAGTAATATTTTAAGCTTTTAAACCGAAAGTATATCCTTAATCAATGATCAGCAAATGCTCCTTTTCATTTCAGTTCTGCCAGTTTTTATGAAATACATTCAGTATTTCCCATTAGGCAATATCTTTCTCAGTCACATGGAGATTTTCCCCAAAATCTCTGAATTCTATATAAATAGGTATGACACAAGATAATTAACATTTCCATTTTAAACTTACAGATTTATACAAGCTCATGTCAACAGAAGTCCAAATTTACTGTAATTACAGATTATTTACATTAAAACAAAATAAGAAATCGGTATGTAAATGTAATGTTTGTTGTAGCTAATGCAGCAGGAGGTGGTAGATTAGGTTCAAACAGCAATCAGTTAGCAAATCTGGCTAACATGTAAATGAGCAGAAGCCCTTTTGTTTACATTCTATTGCATTTTAAACTTCAGGATTTTTAAACTGTCTCATGAGCAGATGTGAAAATAAAACATTAATCTTACCATTCTTATTGAAGCTTTCAAAGTAACTAAAGCAAGGCACTGCTCCTGTCCAGCTAAATAGACAATACTAATAACTGGAGTTGCAGGTTACATCGTTCTTAATTAACACTCTGCTACAGTTGATAACATACAACAAGACACTATGCCACAATCACCACTGCTCTGCAACGATCTAAAACACAGGCATTCAGCAATATATGTACTCGTTACTTGAGTAATGAATGGGGGTTGTGGGTTTTTTTCCTATCCACACAGATGATATCCACACTTCATAAATAAGTCACAATCGCTTAGCAAAAATACATTATTTGTAATAATCTCCAAGTTATGCACCTGGTCAAATAGCTTTTAACTGTTTTGAACTTTCCAATGATTCATCAGGTATAATAAAGTATCTAAGACTAAGTTATTTAGCAAAAAAGTATAAATATAAAATACATTATATCCATTAAAATGACAACTGAAGAAAAAAGTTGATAAAAAGCACCTCCCAGAACATGCCAGATAGAAAGGAGAGACGATCCGGATGACCTAGCTCCATGGACAGACCCGCATGCCTACACTTTTGATGCTCCCCTCTTACATTCTCCTAAACCTTTTCCCTGAACTGGGTATTGCCAGCTTTCAAGAAGCACCCAAGGCAACAAAGGGAAGGAATTGCACTCCAAGGAAGTGAAGAATCTAATCTGACAAAGCTGGTGCAAGGGATCTCTCCCCTTGGACAATTAAATGATGGACATTCTTTGGCACCTTTCCTTTTAAGACTGCTTGCCAAAGGAAATCATGTTCTTCTCCACCCACCTGTCCCATCTGGTAACTTTTTAACATATTCACTTATTTCAAGGAGGTCTGACAGCGTTATAAAGGTCTCAAAGACTGGGTGTAAATCAACAGCTGGGTAGAGGAAAGGGACCCAAGTTACTACCCACCTCAGTAGAAGGCTGCATTACGAGCATAGTATTTTATACTCCATCCAGCTGACCTCTGGCCAATGATCTCAGAACTACCCACAGCATATGATTTCAGCTTTCCTTTGATATTACCTGACTACCAGCTGGAGAACAGAGGCAGGGCAGGCAGACTGTCTGTGCAGGGGAAAAAAAATTACATACGTGCTACAATATACATGGGAAGAACTGGAGGCAGTGTCAGATGTAGGTGAGATCACAGGAAGCATGGAGGGAGAGGGCTGAGTTACTGCAGCCACTGGGATGAGGCAGGAATTCACTAGAAATCAGGTTTCATTACATCTACAGCTCACACAAGAGGTTGTTATTGTTCTGGATATCATGCATGGATAAGTATGGCTTTGCTAACTGAAATTGTGGAAGCAGGGCACATAACCCTACAGGTGATATTTGACATTTAAATTTAATCTTTATACATCAATTTACTAGTATGCAGTAGTAATTCACTGTGTTTCTATTACCTATAAAAGCTTTAGATATGCCACTGATGAATGAAGATACCCTAGGAGATTTTTGCTTGTTTAAACTGCAAGATCACCTTGCCATTACATTTAGATGCTAGTTTTAAGTCAGTTCTGGGTTAAGCCTATCCAGTCTGTCACCATAAACTTCAATGCTCACATACCAATACGTTGGAAAAGGATGTTTCAGACACTGTTCTCCCTCAGTGTCAAGAACAGGCACAGATTGGAGTTTATAGAGCTGTGACCAGATTGCTCCTTTTAAGAAAGTCATATACATAAATATATAAAATATATTTATATAAATATTTATATATTCAGTATAAAGTACTGAAATCTCAGGCTTTTCAAATATCACTTTCTGGACATATTCAAATCACAACTATTTATCTCTAGTTCAAAATAGAAGACATTTGAAGAAAACGACAGATGAACTCACAAAGTAAGAGGTAAAGTTCCTTAACATCCATTAATAATAGATGTGAGCATGATGCTTTTAAAAATTGTGGGTAACAAACTAATCTGAATAATAACTGACCTAACAGTAGGCAGTAAACAGTGTAACTGGGTTTGGTACATTGCTTCAATTAGATGTGTTTTGATCTGCATTGATGCTTTAATTGGAGGCAAGCCTCCCCTTTCATCTAGAATTTATGACTTCAGGGAAATAATCTAGCCTTCAAATTATCCTTGTTTAAGTAGCCACTAATTAATCATCGTTTGCTATCCCAAAGTTACCAACTTTATCTTAAAAATATCCAGAACTAATCTCCACTACGAAACAAGTATAAACTGTAAAGGTAACAACCGCTTTGATTTTACTAGCAAGTAAAGTTCTTTTAAACTATTCACCCAATATAAAAGCCTAAGAACTGTTTTTAAGCAGTTTGTTGTTATATAGTTTATTGCAGTTGCAATAAACCACATTCTTCAGACCCCAGTTTTCCTTCCAGAATCGAAGAGACTCAAATTACAATATACAGTGATACCTGGGTAGAAAATTTTGAAATTGGAAATGGATTTAAAGCAAACAAACAATTAGTATCTACAGTG
The DNA here is from genome assembly GCF_047370975.1 of Nipponia nippon. Classification (NCBI taxonomy): domain Eukaryota; kingdom Metazoa; phylum Chordata; class Aves; order Pelecaniformes; family Threskiornithidae; genus Nipponia; species Nipponia nippon. The sequence continues at coordinate 27,967,597 of NW_028262369.1, read as the reverse complement.
TTTTTCCACAATATTTTCACTGTCCTTCAACTAGCTGCTTAGGTACAATGGCTTACTGTCCTCACACACAACTACAGCTCCTGTTTGCACATACAGAGCACATACAGTTCACATACAGCTCCCCACCACTCTGCTCCCTCTGTTCCAGTGCCATTATTCCTTCTCTTAATGCTTCTTTTCTTTATTATTATTTTTGTAACTCATATCAGCATTCTTATTTCCTCCACAGACTACACAGTTAGGTGCACAAGGACATTTTAGTAATGTATTAAGTACTTTTAGCCATTAGGAAACCAGTTCTTTATTTCCATTGATTGTCAAAGAATTTCCTTCATCAGTAATACGACTGCGTTTGTAGAATATTCTCCTATCGACTACAACAGCAGAAAACCAACTCCCTCTTCAGACAACTTGAAGGCACTCTAGTCTAATGATCATGCAATTTGACCAGTTCCAAATGCAACCCTCCCTGCTCGCTTGCGGGTCCGGAGCAGCGCTGCTCTTCCAGGCTCAATGACTGGGCACCCTCTAGTGGCTACCGAATAAAATTAATATTTTCCTAGTAAACACCTCATACAGGTCTGTCTTTGAGAAAGGGAAGGGCAGGAAAGAAAACAAGCCAAAGTAATCAAAGTAATTGCAAATTACTTTATAAGAGTAAAGATTGCATTTTCTATAAAGTAACATTTCATTTTCAAACCTTAGCAATATTCGCTGACATATGAACAGTCGCCATTAACTTTTTGAGTATTCAAATCAGTAATAAAAGATATCCTGCTCAGTTAGAGGAAATAATCATTCAGCCTATCTACATGCATTTTAAAAGTCCAAGAAGATAAGATAAAATAATGCAACAAACAGTTCAGAAAGAAAATTCTGATCTGCTGGCAACGATTTATACAATTTTCTGTTAAATGAACCAACATAATGTGGTAATCTATGAAAGGCCAGCTCTCAGATTCCAAAAATCCAGACTAGATTTTTGTTAAATGAGTCATCACATCTGGGAGGTGTAAAATTCTGTATGTACCTAAGTGGTTCATGTACCACACAAAGGTTTTAAAAAAAAATTAACCTTCTTTTCAACAATGAGGTGCTAAGGTAGTTCATCCCAACTTCATCCCAACTGCTCACTTACTAGAGCAGTGAAAACACTTTGTATTTACTGATTGCAGATTCCTGCAAGGATACATGTGGCTTGAAAAAAACCATACAAAACTAAATCATACAAGTAGAATTTATGGCCAAAAGACTTACCCAGAATGACTTGAAGAAGGAGGAGGCAGGTCAGGTGTTAGAACATAAAGACTATTATTTTTTGGCAAGTGTAGAGTTTTTAAAACAGTCTGAGGGGAGAAAAATCATCATAAATATAAAACATTCACCAATTTTGACATATTATTTTTATTTCTTTTAATTATTGATACTAATTTACAGTACCACCAAATATTTTGTTTCAAGATATACTTACTGTTAACTTCATAACATCCTTTTTGTAGGTGGGATGTGTTATATATAAAAACAACAAAAATTGAAGTGATTTGTCCTGATTTTTTTTGCAACATTTTAGTTTAAGAGTTCCTTGTATGCCACTCAAGACATATAATACTGTTTGAAACTCACAATTCTTGCACTGTAATCCCCACCCACAGATGCTCAGTTTGAAACTCTGAGTTCAGTTAACTGAGAACACAGTTGAAAACTTACACTATCATCTACATCTCCAGTCTTCCACCCTTTTAACAGCATTTTAGATGCAGGAATCTGAAGTTCGTTTTCTAGAATATGTTTGATATCTCCTAAAGAGAAAACAAAGAAAATACATAAAATATACACACTTACTGCTTTATTGCAAACACTACTGAGATACAGGTAAAAAATGAGAGCAAGGAAAAATTTACTATGAAAACCATTTTTAATCTAGTTACCCTTTTAACATGCACTTCAAACAGTAAAGGACAAATGAAGCTAAAAAAAAAAATCACATAAAGCATGAATGATTGGAGAATCTCATGAGGATTTGACGATTTGGACATGTATTTGAATAGTTCTACACTGCGTACGCTAGACACACACATTTGCAGATGCATGCTATCTGGAGCAATAAAGAGGGTGCGTATTTTTGATACCCAATTCCATTATCAATAATCCAACCTACAGAACTGGAGTGTTCAAACAATTTAACTGCTCTGACAGCTTTTTCAGTGTTTTGCACATTTCGATGCTCTCCTCTCCCTGTAGTTACTACCATCATAAAATAATTTAGGCTGGAAGCTACCTCAGGAGGTCATCTAGCCCAAGCCCAGCTCAAGGGTCTGATTAAACCAGTTCAGTCAAGGATTTGTCCAGCTGACTCTTAAACATCTCTAAGGATGGAAGTTTGATAACTTCTTTGGCCAACTTGTTCCAGTATTTCACCACTCTCACAACAACAACAAAAAATCCTTATATCTAATGGGAATTTTCAATGTTGTAAACTGTGTCCATTGCCTCTCATCTTATTATCGTGCACCTCCAAGAAGAGTCTGGTTCCATCTTCTCTGTGTCCTCCCAGCAGGTAGATGTAGACAGAGGTAAGCCCTCTACGTCTCCCCTTCTCCTCCCCAGGCTGAACAAATCCCGTTCTCTGTGCCTCTCCTCCTATGCTGCCATGTGCTCCAGTCCCCTGACTATCTTGCTGGCCTCTGCTGGACTCACTGCAGAATGTCAACGTCTGTCTTGTACTGGCGACCTCAATATTGGATGCAGTGCTTCAGATGCAGTCTCCCAAGTGCTTAAAAGAGGGGAATAATTATTTCCCTGGGTCCACTGGCTACACACTCTTGCTAACATAGCCTAGGACATGGCTGGCCTTCTTCACTGCAAGGGCGCACTGCTGATGCACGCCTAAATCCCTTTTTTTGTAAAGTTGCTTTCTAGCCTGTCAGCCCTCAGCCAGTTATCAGATGGGATAACATGGAGTTATCCTATTCCAGATGCAGGCTTCAAATTTGCTTTCTTTCAACTTCATGAGGCTCCTGTCAGCGCATTTCTCCAGGCTGTCCAGGGCCCTCTAAATAGCAGCCTTGCCCTCCAGAATATCAGCCACTTTGTTTGATCCGGTATTCTTTGTGAACTTGCCAAGAGCGCTCACCTTAACAACCAGGTTTCTAATAAAGACATTAAGCAACACTGGCCCCAGGATCAACTGCTGAGGGAGGTCCCTAAACTAGGAACTGTTCACCAGTCAGACTTGGCAATTATCTACCTACCTTATCAGCCCACTTATCCAGTCCTTATCTTAACAATATGACTACAAGAATATTACAGCCCTGTGTCAGAGGCCTTACTAAAGCCAAAGTGACATCCACCGTTCTCCCCTTGTCCACAGAGCCAGTCATCAAATCATAAAAGGCAAATTACATTGATTAGGCACAATTTGCCCTTAGCAAATCCATGCTGGTTGTTCCAAATCACCTTCTTTTCTTTTCTGTGTTCATTAAGGTCTTCCAGAAAGATTTTCTCCATAATCTTCCCAGGGACCAAGTTCCGCAATCGCCATTGAACAGTAGGCTCACTTTTTCCTTAGCCTTTCTTTTCATGCTGATGTACTTACAGAAGCCTTTCTAATCCCTCAGTGGTTTCAGCTCCACCTGAGCTTTAGTCTAACTCCAAACCTGCATATTCTGGCAACATCTCTGTATTCTTCCTGGGTAGCCCCTTCCACCTTCTGTGTAGTTTCTTTTTGCATTTAGCTCAGTCATAAATTCTTTGTTCTTCTGTGCTGGCCTTCTGCCATGCTTGCTCCTCTTTCTGCATGTTGGAAGGGACTGTTCTTGTGCTTTGAAGATGATGTCCTTGAAGATCAACCAGCTCTCTTGGGCCCCTTTGCCCTCAGGTCAGTCTCTCATGGGATTCTGCCAAGCAGATCTCTGAAAAAGCCAAAAATCTTCTTTCCTGAAGTTCACGGCGGAAATTCTACTATTTGCCTTGCTCACTTCTCTCAGGATTTTAAACACAAGGCTGCCCTCAATCTTCATATGCCAAGATACAGACAAAAGTTCTACACTGACTGCTTCTGCCCTACAGCTTAATCATTTATACTTGACAGAAGTTAATAAGAAAAAATAAAATACTACGGCTGCAAAATTCTGATTTAATCAGACTTTTATATCTGCTTTGCATGAGTGCAACTCAGTGCAGTGCAGTGGAAAACATGAAACACTAATCAGGAATTCAAACTAATCACCACTGGGTGGCACCAGCCAATACCAAATCGAATGCTCAAAAGACAACGGTAAAAGTTTTAATTTCAAAATTTTGTCACAGACATAAGGCTGCAGTGCTGAAAATTGTTTTAATCAACTATTTCTTCATTTAGTTCCTTATTTTGATCTGTATAGAGTCTTGGGTGGCACCAGCCAATACCAAATCGAATGCTCAAAAGACAAGGGGAAAAGTTTTAATTTCAATATTTTGTCACAGACATAAGGCTGCAGCACTGGAAATTGTTTTAATCAACTATTTCTTCATTTAGTTCCTTATTTTGATCTGTATAGAGTCTTCACTTAAAAAAACAAAAACAAAACAACCAACCAACCAACAAACCATACCACACCAAACAAATACTCTTCATCCTTAGCAAAACTAAATTAACTTACAGTTTGGGGAATGTAAAAAATAACATGCTCTGCAATACTAACAATAGCATATTTCTAACATACTGCTACAAAATGCATCAGTTTTAGGATGAAGACAATAAAACTTACAAAAGAAATCTTAATTTGCACAAACAGGTTAAATAAAAATTGAAAAAAGAATGCAACAATGCTCTTCACACTGGAAAGAATTCCTCTCAGTCTTGTCACTAATCCTACACAGAAAGAGATGCCATACAGATTTGAAAAGGAAATGCCAAGATCATCTGCTTATTAGTAGATTCTACACTAATCCTACCCCAAATTACATTTTCATGCCTCAACTTAATCAGTAATCTCCATTTTGTTTCTGCAGCAAGTTCATAAGTAAACTAGATTTCAAAGTAAGTATTTGATAGATCACTAACCTTTACAATGGATTAGTGAAATTTTGTTTTTTTAAAGCTGCAAAGAGATTTGAAAATGGTTAGTAGCTGTGGAGGCTGCATTTTCTGGGGGATTTTTTTTTCTTCTTTGAGGGGTTTTGGTTTGCTTTGCTTTTTTTTAGGATTTGGATTTCTGGGATTGAGGGGTTTTTGTTTGTCTTTGTTTTAACAATTTTACCACAACAGTTTTAATTTAATTTTTACAAATCCTTACCAACTGTGGAGCTGTCTTCAAGTACTACATCCACATTTCTGTCTCTATACTCAACCCTGAAGTCAAGCATACGAGGTTGTCTTTCCACTATTTGTCTAGATGGCACTACATGGCGAAATGCTGAGGATGAGGAAGGAGTTGAAGAAGCTGCTGTAGTATGACTTGTGGGGCCATACGCTGGTCCATGTAAAGTCTCTCCACTGTACTCACTGAAAGATATGCACATAAGAAGGTTTAAATGGAACAGCTTGATATGTTTAAATAAAAGTTAGGAAAGCAAAATGAACAGTATTATTCACTTACTGTGGTCCACAGCACACATCTCTTGAATAACTATACTGTCATATCTGAAAATACTGTTTTATTAATAATTAGAAAATAGCTTTCATATTAGCAATATTAACATTTCAGGGACTCAGAACAGCTTAGATGACAAACAGGCATTTAAGCCATTATTTCAGTCTAAAGTTCACTATGTAATTAATATCAGAATTATCTTGAGAAGAAGCATTATCTCCAGCTGCAGGAATGCTGTGACCATATAAAAATCAGCACCATGGCAACCACCAGCTTTCTACATCATTGGGCTAGTATCACATGGAAATGAGAATAAGGAATAAAAGTTAAAATACTGCATGTGTATTGGTATTTTTCAATACCAAATTAGTGGAAAACAAGTCAGATATGAAAATAGTTATGAACTTAAGGTAAATAAATAAAGATAATGAGGTATATATTGAAAAAAAAACCCTAGAAGTACACAGTAAATCAATGCTGAATTGTAGCCTTTAAGTTCAAAATCCTTTGAGCCTCCTGGACATTCATATAAGGATGTCTCCATACCTGGCTCAAGGATACATACAGCGTTATAGGTCAGAATAAATTGGGAAACCCTTCCTACCCAGAAGCACTTCACCTTCCTCAGTGAGCCTCTCCACAAGAAGCATGTAACTGGGATTAGAAACAAAGGTAACAAAACATGAAACTTAAGGAATGTTACTCCAGGCCAAAAAAAAACTATAATGTACAGAAATTAAGTTGGGAAGGCAAGAAACTTCACAGGGCAAGCCTAGAGCTTTGCCTTGTAGATGTTCTTACCATGAAGATTATCTGTCTGGGTAGTTACAGGATATCATGAAGGAGGATGCGAGCGAATAAAATATATGCACTGAAAGAATGGAAGCTGAGCAAAGAAGGATTTAGGAAATGCTGAGATGTAAGTTGTCTCATTTCCATTCTTAAACAGAACTTATTTGAAAAACACATTCTGCCCTTCTTGAAGGCACCATGAGATCTATCAATGGAAATGCTTCTTATAGCAAGTGAAACCTGTCATCTAGAGGAGGCCTGAACTTACAAAAGTATAGATGTGCATAGCACGCACGTCACAGAAGTGCCAAAGTTACACAGAGCTATTGCAAATCCCATCATTGTGCCTTCCACATTTGAAAAATGTGTTATGCTTGCAAAACAAGGGGCTCCTTCACTTCTCACATCAGTAGGCTCAGAGGGATGAATTCCCAGCTACAAAGACCCACACGCAAAGACCCATGCTCAAAGGTCAAAGACCCACTTCAGATGTCTAAAGAGTACAGGAAACAGTCTTATTTTCAGTATTTAAAGTAGTATAAATACCGAGTGATATGTTATTGTCTGAAATGCAATGGCCAACTATGAATTAAGTACTATAACCATTTTGTTCATAGATCCAAGAAGCAATGAATATACTGATTCTCAGGACTGGATTTTTTTTTTTTTTTAAACAAAATTGAATTATAATTTTTTTTCCCCCTTCAATAAATTAACTTACTTCAAGTCCAGTTGTATTATTTCTATTTGATTCCACCACAAAAGGCATCCTACATATCTGACTGGCAACCTCTAATGGAACATAAAAAGCTTCACGTCAGTAAAGTAAGCCTCATCTGAAAACCACTGGAAACTATGCTTCTAAGTCCTCTGAGCCTCCTTCTAAACCACTTCCATTGGAAGAAAAAAAAAAAAAGGGGGGGGGGAATATTTGAGACACATTTGACTGTCTAATCATTTCTAAAAATGAATAAATTAGTGTGGAAGAAAGCTGTAAGTGGACACTGGCCCAGCTTGTTATCCAAGTCAGGCATAACTACTCCCCAGCTCCTTCCCCCTGACCAAATGGTTCCAAACATTCTGGTATTTTGAATATAAATACTTTGAGGTCAGGACTTATTAACATAGGTACAAAGAGTGCTCAACACAACCAAGAATTGATCTGAAATGGACTCGGTAGGCCTTACTGTAAATAAACATCTAGTAACTTTACTGAGCAAATAAGGTTTTATCCTGAATCAAAAACTGACTCTAATGATAGCTTTAGTAAGTATTGACAGAGATGCCAAAACACCACTTTACCTACATTATGTATCTTTTTTCCATCATTAAAATAAACTTTTTAAAATAGTACATTGAGTATTTTTCTAAAGAAAATTTTAAACATTATTTTACTGTCTGTCTCAAGTAGCTCAATTCCTGTTCTGCTGTTTTCAGTTGCCTCATCAGCACTTAGGAGTTCATGCTTCAGTGACTTCAAGATATCCAAGCATTAGTATACAAGCCAAAATTTAATTCAGAAGCTAAAAGAAAATCAGTAAAGCTACTTTTAGAAGGGAGCAACCTTACTTTATCTAACACAGTATCTGCTGCCTGTAATTCAATTAAAAAAAAAAACAAAAAACAAAAAACAAACCTACAAAAATATCAATATTTTCGGCCAGGGACAGGGAAGCATGGAATATAAATACCTTTAAAAATGCATGAGGAAAAAGAAAACACTTAGCCAGGAACATCTGTGGATTTGCCTTACAAATTTTTAAATCTTTGCAGGGGGAGGGAAAAAAAAAAAAAAAAAAATCCTGACATCCAAGACAGCATACCAAAATCCAGCCTTAGTAAAGAGACAACCCTGCACAGAATGACCCAACAATCAATGAATTCAAAATAAAAATTAACTAATTTGAATAGGTGTTCGAGCTGGTCCTCCATCAGTATGGGAAAAATTGAACATTAAATCAGCTTTGCCAGGAATAGAATTTGTGGCTCCAGAAACTGCTTTAAAAGGAGAATTACATCATCTTCTTAGGATTCAGGAACAAAAAATTGTAACTATTACCCGCATCATTCTCTGTGTGTACTACTCCAATCTTCCGTGCTTACCTTTGTAGAATGCCGTTTTCTTGTGGTATTACACCATTTATAGCTGCCTGAAAAGGAGAAAACAAATTTTAAGTCAAGCATACAGAGCAACAAAAATAAATCAGAACTTCTAGAATATGTTTTAAGGAGTGATTAGCTTGCTTTAAAATATGCCATAAAATGTTCTCCATTCAGTGAATATTCTTGGTAAACGATATTGTCATTAAAGTACCTGCATAAAACAAAAACCATACCTAAGTGAAAACAAACGTGAACTGAAGCTCAGACTCCTATATGCATGCGATGGATTTACCAGGTGGAATGCATGGGAATAAACTGCATGGCCCATGCTCAGTACACTTGGTACATACATACAGTAAGCATATTGCTTTCAAATACATCGAGCTAACTGTGCACAGACAAGGCAGCCAGCCAGCACATACAGAGAAAATCGCATGTTTCCCAGAAGTATCAGACCCGCACAAGCCTATAAACCTGCACAGCTGCACATACACTGCATGTTGCAAGCCTGATGTGTTCACGAACTGCTGAAGTCAGCGCAAATGGCTACTCAACAGCACACATACCTCGATCACACCTATGCCTTCCAGACAACCTGCTTCTAGTTCACACAAACACCATCTAGCACGTGCCAGAAATGACAACCCCCAAAATTCCAGCCATCTTCAGGTAGAACAGGAAGTATATTTTCAGTAAGGTTTATGTGGTTAAATATCACCCCATGCTGTCCTGATCACCAGAATAAACAAAATATTACTTATAGGTGTAGAAGTACAAACCTGGCAAGCTCCATTCAGATTTGGTCTTATGTGAAATTACAGAATTATTACCTATGAAAATATCCTAACGAATTCTAACTCATATTAAAATGCATTGTTTTTAAAATAGGCACAACATACCCCTGCTGCAAGTTCAAAAACCCACTTCTGACAAAATTGTCTTCTCAGCCTGTTACAGCACTGCTCCATTGCAGAAAGTTTTAATGCATTTCCAGCACATGCGATGCTATAGAAGTTTATATAAACTTTGAAATTATATGTAAGTCAGGATGAGGGGAAAAACTTGGAAAGCAAACAAGGCTCTCTTCAACAGTATTTAGAAGACAACTTATTTTGGACTGCTTTATACCACCAAAAAAGTGTTTTAAAATCATCTAGGATTGCTAGAATTTTTCAGATTTGAGGGGCAGTGAAAGTGATACCACATGAGCTGGTGAAGATGACTTACACATTTTACTCCTCAGCTGATTAAACTTTGTTCTGATTATTGTTAGAAGATACAGGAGTAAAGATGTCAGAACCCTACCTAACTTCAAACTTTTAATCCTAGCCCAGCAGTGGACTGATAAGGTAGAACAGCACGGGAGGGAATTCGACAAGGAATGAGAAAGAATTCAAAAAAAATCTAGAGAGGGAAAAAAAAAAAAAAACCAGACCTCAAAAGACTAATTCTATTTCGGCTCTTTCATGATCTTTATAATCACTAGTGTCTTCACAGGTACGTATTTGTTAGGCTTAAAGGTAAGATGAAAGAGAGCTTGTAGCATCCCACTAATCTCCATTTTCTGCTGTACCAGCAGTGATTCATGCATTTCTACTATCACAGCTTCTAATATCCATTCTGATGTGTCAGATACACCTGACCTGTTGGCCAGAATACCTGGTGAATGAGTGTCTGGTCCCTAATGAAGAAGAGAACGCTGACATTTAGAAGCTCACAGATTCCCTGGTACTCCAGGAGGATGAAGTCAAATACTGCAACTGAACTATGGACAGTTCATCATCTACCAACATCGTTTTTACAAATTAACATTAAAAAAATGCACCTTGAGTGCTTAATAAACACAAATCTTGATATCGTCTAATTTTAAATGCTATGCATTCTTTTTCTATGAATACGTTAGCATGATTTTTTACAATTTCCATTAATAGTAAAGGCTACATAAAGTCAAAAAGTATTTCTGCTGAACTCAGCTAAGTAACTATGATCTTGCAGTAAAATTTATCATGTACTTAGAGACAAATATTGCATAAATAATAGCAAAAAAAGCAGGCAAGGAAAAGGGTCCCAGGTATCTGTAAGCTACAGCAGCTACCCATAAGGCTGTATCAAATTACAGTGAAAACAAAGCTTCCTACCAGATCAGTTTTTAAATCAGTTCATCCACCGTGCATGGCAATAATCAGTGGTTTCTTTCTAAGAACGTGTCTCATTTATCATCATTGTGGTTTTTGCAGTCATACATAGCTCTTGATCATGTTCATCTAATAAACCCCCAGGAAAAAGTGGGAGGTTTTGGTTTGTTTGGGTTTTTCTGGATTGGTTCTCCCCCCCGATACTCTTCAGGAACATACATTTCATTCCTGTCAATCCACAGATAAAGCTGGCTGAAAGACAAAAATATCCTTTATTTTGCATCTGTAGGATACAGAGAGCAAATACAGGTTTTTGTACCTCAGGACCAACACTAATAATGATCTGCTGGTGCAGCAGAATTCTCTTTACTCTGAGAAAAAGAAGCTGCTTCAGCTATGAAGAAATATAGCACAGCGTGGCACTTCCACACTTTTCTGTCAAAGCTCATGTCTCGGTCTCAGGGGATTAAATGAGCTCAAACTTTTTCTAAGCCTAGTTAGAGGGGTTAAATACGATAGAGGCTCCAAGCTATATTCTTTAAAACTGAATAACTCATTTGTTCATGTCCCCAGTTTTGTAAACTTGATGACATTTAAGGAGCACAGCAGTAAGAAAAAACAGCAGCAGCAGCATTATCTACTTTTTTGATGGAAAGACCTCTATTAACCACATTGTAAAAATAAGGAGTCTGGACACTGTTTGTTAAGCAAGATGGAAGACTAAAATTATGTAGACGGCAAATGGTAGCAGTGCATATGTAGATATTGCCTAAATATTAAATACCCATGTTCTTACAAGACATCTATAAGTAGACCCTGAAAAGAAAATAAAAAGGAACAACCATCTGCTTTAGAATTTCACAGGAGGAAGGTTGTGACTATTAGAAAAAAAAAAAAAAAAAAAAAAAAAAAAAACACCAAACAAAAAAAAAGAACAGAACAAGTTATTAAGGCTAGATCTGTTCCAGGCTGTTCTTCCCCAATGTCAGTCCCCTTTGAGAGAGGATCAGGTCTCTACAGTTAAGCAAACATTCAAAGATATTAAATTTTTTTGTCTTTCCATACAGGGATCATTTGATCATCAAAAACAGCCTGTGTGACTAATGTACAGTAATTAAAAAGATGTATTACCCTTGAAATAATTTTAATAACAGGTGCAGTAAATCTATTCATGGGTTATTAAATATAAAGATACCACATCTGGCTCAGAAAATTTCTTCAGCTCCCAATAACCTGTTGCTGAGAGTGCTGCCAGGGAAGTACCACTCCGTACTTCAGCTGTTCTCATACTGTGTATATCCACGAGTGTCACTGCTGGATACTGGGTACCACAACTTCAACAGGTAGTACCTATTCTAATGCGATCACTATTTAAAGACTGAAGCTTGCCTTAAGTGGAAAATTATAGGGGTTTTATACAACTTTTTCTCCCCAAAGCCAAGAATCTTAGGTGTGTCTCAGTGCTACCCATATACAAACTCTATCATAACACTGTTCAAACTTGGAACAGAGGCATAGAAGCAAGGACATAATTATTGTTTTGATGACAATATTCCAACAACTACCAGGCCCACAACTTATTTTAGGAAATCATAAGCCAAATTTAATTATTCTTCATTTATACATTTTGTTTAGAGATATCACTCGTATATCCAGAAATTGAAACAGTTTATTTAAGAATTTATGAAGCCCTGCATGACCTGATCTAATTGGATCAGCTTTTGACTAGACCGACATCCAGAAGTAACTTCCAAATTCAATCACTCTATGACTCCATTACCCAACAGTATAGGGTATATTGGTGAATAGTACTGAGAATCCTGTGAATCATTTAAATGAATGGGAAGACAGGAATATAATATAATACTGGACTGATGAGTGCCAATTACAAAGGTTGAAAGTAACAATACTTTTTTTGGTGTTTGTTTCAGAAGCAAGCTTCCAGTACCAAAACATATTAAATCCAACTTTTTTCTTGCTTCCCACAAACACAGAAAACAATAAAGCAATAGGGTTAATAAAAGGTTACCAAATTCATTAATAGTTTGGGCAACGCAGAAACTCTGCGGTATTCTACAGACAGACTGAAATTGTTTAAGTGCCTAAGGACCACTGTGAAGCAGACTGAGAAATTTAAAGTTTTTCCTCAAGGGAATATTAGCTTAAATAGATCAGTCAGTTCTGACTAAATGTGACTATCTTTTACGAGTACAAAACAGTGTTAGAGAGAAAAATAAGATGAGCCATTTCTTAATAACTTGATGAAGCAACAATGTTGACGACTTCTCTCAAAACACACAATTACAGCACTAACAATTTAAAAGCAATTAAGTACATCTTACAGTGACTCTTACCCCAGGGGAATGAGGGTCCTATGAATAATTATGAACGAACTGTGGTATTTCAGATAGCACAAAAACTAAACTCCGAAGTTTAAAATACTCAGGGGTTATCACCAAGTTTGAAAACAGACTGGATTTGCCAATCGTATTATTTAAAAGCAGAGGTCTACATATAGTGATTGTATATTCAAACAAGGCAGGGAATTCATTCCTCTTCATGAACTACGGATAGGAGGTAGTTTTTAAATTTCCAGAATTTAAAAATTATATTTAGATTAATAATCTTAACACTTAAAACCAGGCCCCGACAAAAGCACAATTAAAGGCTTTTGCAATGGGTGAGGTGGGAGATCTTCCTCTTGTTCCCTCTCCTTCCCAGTCTCCATACCACACAATGATTTTGGCTGACAGATACAGACCCTGCCCTAGATATAGATCCTTTAAAACTTTCCCCACTCAAATCCCTATCCCAATGAAGAGCAAGAGCTTTTATGATATAAGATCAACTTTCCAAAACGGTATTAGAAAACACATCTCTGAGCAAAAGAAGAAGGCAAGTTCAAGCAGCATGATGCTGGAAGAACAACCCTTTCAGAAGAGGAGGCTAGAGAGATGTAAATACCGTGCACATGTGAAAGCTGCATGAGTTTCATTGAGATAAATAACCGTATCAGCTTAATGCAACCAGTACAAGTTTATGTATGAATCATCTCACACAGAATTTTAAAAGCCTTATTTAGGTTTGACCGAATTCAGCAAGTAAGACCACTTCAGTCTACTTGATAAAGCCCACACAGAGCTTTACATTTGTTTAGCTAAAAATTGAGAAGGTTTACATTAAACAAACACAGCACACAAATGAGACATAGACATAGGGTCAGAGAACTGCCATAGCAGATGATTTAATCCAAAATACAAAGATATCTAACCAAACAGTATCAACTGCTTCAGAAAGTCATGGGGAAATATAATGGAGTAACTTGCTCATGGAGCATTTTCTTCCAATCCCCCCAGTTTTCTGTAGGTCTGACACATTCAGCTTTCTAGTAATTATAATTTTTTGTTGTATTCCACTTAATGTAATAGCCTCATAAGCAACATATTTAATTATTTCTATGCAACTCAGTAAGAGCTTTCTTTGATGAAAGGATTTATGACTATGATGAAAGTCATTTATTATGACTTCCAAAATATTATATTCTTTCCCAAAGGCTACAACTCATGGATTTTATTTTTGGTTTAAAATGTCTGGTAAGTTAAAGAAACAAAGTTCTGAATTTTTTGTCTTTCTCATTTTGCCTTTTCGTCCTATTATATATTTAATGTCTTCTTGAGGTCAAAACAATTTCTCTCAAATCACAAATTCAGAAAGTTTACCCCACACTGCTTTCTACATTACCAGAAGACAGCTCACCATCTTAGAGGAAGGGGTGCTAGCAGCTTTTAAGGCTGTATTTTGAAATATAACCGAAAAATGGTTGTTTTGTTGTTTCACACTAGAAAACAAATAGAAACCTATTTTAATATTTGACTGATCCTTTCAGCATTTGATCTTAGATTTATTTCTCAGTCTGATTACACAAGTGACTATAACACCAAAACCTACATACAAAACCTCACTACAGAGGGAGAGATGACATGCAAGATAAATGTACTGGGGGTTTGAGTTCTGCAGAATTAAAAAAAAATGATAACTGTTATATTTTGGAATATCAGCCGGTATTCCTGTGTGCTATCAATCCATCCTGCTTGACGATCACTCAAGATTTGTTGAATTTAGACAAATTAAACATGTTTTTTTAAAAGCTAAAAGTGTAATGAAATATACTAAAAGACTCTCATTGAACAATCTAAACTACACTAGAAAAATTATTTCTTTTCTTTTATATTTTATGACATATTTCCACAGCATTGAAAGGGTCATTTATACTACTCTGTTTACAATTGTAATTCCATTGCAATTAATTCTACTTCTAATTTGGGCTAAATGTTATATTCCTCTTGAAATACAATATTGTTACTCTAATTTTGTTGCTTTCACATGATAAATTGCTTAGAAAGATTTAAAATCCATTATTTTTTTTGGTATTCAAACAAAATAAATGGATGATAAAACTCCAAATGCTTTGTACAATGGGGAGCTTTTTCTAAAAAAACAAAAAAAAAAAAGAAGAAACAAAACCCAAAACTGAACAAATGTTATCCAGAGAGGAAAAACAAATAATTAAATGATAAGGGATAAAGGAAAGCATTAGTGAGACAACACATGCTTGAAAGGACCGAAAAAGCAAGAGTGAATTTTAAATTGCTTCCAAACTATAAATCTGCTTGATAAAGGAACATACTTTTTATATAAAACAGTAAAGCAAAACAGGAGAAGCACAAAGATTTATTAGTTCCTTTCCAGCACAGAAGTATTTCTTACAATGAAACTAACTTGCAGGGTTCTGCTATATGCACATATTTCAGTAATAACAGTAAATGTTTTAAAATAATGCTCCCCTAACAACTTTCTTTTTGGCAAATACTAATTTGAGCTTGTATTTTCAACAGAACTGATAATAACGGGTAATGCCAGATATGTAGATGTGTCAAAACATTTGTTCTGACCTGCTGATACTGTGATTTCAGGAAACTGGATAAAAAGTAAGACTACACATAAACTTGTGATCAGTTTACAACAATAAAAAAAAGTGCGAGACTTGGGAATAAACAGCAGAATTTTTACTAACTGATGCTGACAAAAACATACTGCAAGTATTAGTGAAATACTGTGGTCAGTTTGGATTAATATAATAAAGATTTACTGAAAACAGCTGTAATACAATCACTTCTGTCTGTCCCCAGACATCAAGATTGTATTATGAGATTCCTAAGCAGAGGAACATGGCTTCTGTGCAGCTTTATGCAACTATCAAATCCTGCCCATTACAGGCAAGTCTGCAATGTGTTATTCTAAACAAGAAATTCCATAAGACGTTCTGCAGAAATACCAATTATTTTAGACCAAAGGCTTTTTACAAACAAGATACACTATCACCTTCCTACATACATAGCTACTTGGAAACCATTACTTTAACAAGTCATGACTGCTATGAGTTTAAGTTATAAAAAATATTATTCGGTTTGGATTTTTAAATGAATGCAATAATATTTAAATTAAAAAATTACTAATTATGCCCCAGCAGTAACAGAAGCAACCTCTACCTTTGTTATCTTTGGCAGGCTTTTCAAGGCAAAGATATGAGTCAGCTTTTTCCTGTAGCTTGCATTATACTTGCTGGCATTGCCCCAGCTTTGCAAGTCTCGAAGTATTTCCAAGTGCTAGACGTGAAGTTACACCCACAAAGTTTTTACAGAATGCCAACATTTGTCCTCATCGTGGTTAAAATTTAACCAAGAGCTGTAATTGAACTACAATGAAATGTCTTCTATGCATTCTGCTTTATTTCAGCTTGCTTTCTTTACAACAAATATACTTCATGAAAAGCTGCAAAACAATAGAATTGCTAATAAAGCAAAAAATTAACATTTCATCAAAAAATGCCACATGAATATATTCATACAGATGATTCACTTCATCAGCAAGAGAGCACGCGTTGAAATAGTTTACAATTAGCACTCTCGATGTGGTTTCCCATTTCTCCCTACTTCTTTGGTGGCTTCAGCAAACTTTTTCCTGTAGTTCCTACAACATGCCGAAATGCACTAGGAAGCCTTTCAACAGTTAGATATACTTCTGTCATCCTGGGATAAAAACCCACATTTTGCACAGTTCTCTGATTTTATATTGTCACTGCATAATTCCACAAACAAAGCGCAATCTCAATAATAAATTCATAACTGGATGTATTTTCCTAGCGCAATGAAAATAAATAACATAAACAGATTTATAAGCAGCTTATGGATCAGTATTTATCCGAGCTGAAACTCTATTTCAGCAGAAATAAAGGAAAATAATCTATTCTGAACTATCCACTCAAAACTCATTCATATAGAAAAGGAGAAGAGTAGACCATGATGTGTCTGCTACTTTCTGACACACATAGATAGTTATCTTGGCCCTAGTCATTAACGTCACAACTTTTTACAGTAATACTGCTTCACCTTCTAACTTAACAGAAAGGAATGCTTATGCTTGACATCAAAACATATTTTGTTACTCCTTAAAACACTAAGCTAGACAGCAGGAGAGTCAGATAAAACAAAGGCTATGCCTGAAAAAAATACCTGTGTACTGAATTCCCACACTTCTACCCCTCTCCTAATTATTTTATGTAAATTTGAATGACAACGCTAAAATGTACAGGTTGGGGATAGCTACCCCACGACAACATACCTTTTTGTTCAGCCTTAATAAATAAATAAATACATAAAATCACTCTTTGCTAGAACATACTAGCTCCTAGCAAGTATTAAAAAGATAGAACAGGGATGAAATCTCAGGACACAAGATAATTCAAAAAGTCATATAAGTACTGCCTACAGACTAAGGCCCCTTTACTGGAAAGGTGTAAGAATATGAAACATCTTATATGACAGTTTTCAAATTAGCCTAGCCATAGTCAGCAGACTGCCTAATCACTAATCAATAATAAAAGAATAATTATGCAAGATTTCGCTTAAGAGTTTGGAAACCAGAAAGTCCATTTCCAAAGTATGTAACCTACACTTGTCTCATGGTATTTCTCCTTATATCTCTCAACAGCCTATGCCAAACTGCCAGTACCGCAGCAACCCAGGTCTTCCAGGACCAGCTAAAGAGAGTTTATTTAAAAAAAAATTGGACAGAACTGTTAAGATATTCAACAGTATTGTATGTAAATCCATTTTTTAAATACTCTACTTGGAAAACCTGATGGGCTTAGATGACTCCTGGCTTCTGTGGTAAAATCTTTCACAATTAAGGTTCACTTGCAAAATAGCCACAGCATTGGCACAGATGCTGGTTCCCAAATTATTTACTTCATTTTTCTCCTACTCATACATTCCCAGCATGACTCCATGACAGATGAAGAACTTGTCAAACACACGTTTACAAGACGTATGCAATTTTCAGTTCAACTAGTCACAGAGTAATATACCACAAACTACTTTTAGATACCTCATTAGCAGCCACTTCACTGTTAACAGAGTCTAGAAATTTGCTCTTAAATTTTAATGTCTCAGGATAAATTAATGCTAAGCAATCTTCATAGAAATTGCCAATACAGAGGTACAAGCCTCTGAAAATAAGTATTTGTAAAATGTAAGGTAGGTGGGCAATGCCTGCATACAGCTACAACAATACTATTAGGCACTACTGGGACCTCAGGTGCCGCTTTTTGGTTATTCTCAAAACACAAAAACTCTCTATTACAAGAAACGAGCCTTTTTCTGTGACCAGAAATCTAAGTTTATTAGTCCCGTTGCCTGTTTGATCACTATGCAAGAAAAATGTTAGTAAAGGTGCTAACTTCTTTAGGAACTAAATTCCATATGTTATTTGGAAAGGAGACACACCACTTACATTACATTGCTGACAGCAAAGTTTTACCTAAAAATCTACTCAGCAGTTCAGGCATTAAAATTTCATATGCAACATCCCAGCCACATGGCTACAAAATACAGCCATAACACACATAATCACAATCCCTTTGTTATCCTCCAGTGAACAGAGCAGGCTTTTTCTATTAGGAAAATTAAAATCAACGGTTATGAAACAAAATAAACTATTTTCAATTAACATAATCCCCTTAGTGTCTAGAAAACTATCTGCTACATTGCAAGTTAACCATTACATTTGCTAAAATTGCAAAGGGGTGGAAGATACGGATTTCTTCACAGATACTGAAGAATTATTCCAATTTAACAGGAACAAAAGGGTGTTCATCTAGAAGACACTGCCCAAGCTATACCAGTTTTACCCTGCGGGAAAAATATTTATCCCATTACACCCTCCTTCAATCAGCAATGTGAGAATTAGTCCTTTCTGATCAATCAACAAAGCTGCAAAGCATATATGAAACAGCACTAAAGAAAACACCTTTAAAGCCATGACTCTTAACTGCCTTAAAAAAAATCCCTACCTCCTTGAGAGCAATCAGTTTTTTCATCCTCCCAAACTTCAAATAGAAGGACAAAATAATTCACATATGTAACCCTAATTCGTGGTTTCCATAAAGTTGTAAACTGCACATCCCTTGGCTTCAATCCGTTTAAACATGGTAGACCAAAATGAGCCCTAAATACAGTTAGTCACCTACTAAACAAATAATAATTTTATAACGTTGGAATTTTAGCAGTGCCTTGAAAAGAGGAGACAAGAATGACACTGCACAACACCAGTTTTCCACAATGAAAGCTCAAGTCTTCCCAAGCACTGAGGCTTTCAAGACTTTTTCTGTGAAATACGCACCATGTTTCAGCAGAGGAGCATTTTAAAGAAATTAAAACTGTTTTAACCAAATTCCCGATCTTTCTCAGACAAGGCTTTGCCCTGGTAAGGAGACACAGTAATTTGCTCACGGGTTGGGGAAGAAGAGTTTGTATTTCTTACACATTCACCTGCCTTAGGAACAAAAAAGAAAAAGACAGAAATAAACTGGAGAAACCAAACATCCCTCTGGGTCTAGTACACAATTTAGCTATTATTTGTGGGGGTAAAGTGCATGTTGAGAGGGTTTTTTTGTAACTGAATAGTCCCAGGCAAGATCCATGGAAATCTAATAGTTTGGGGATAGCAGACTACAGATGAGGAAAATAATTAATTTCAGTTTTCAAATCTTTCTCTACAGACAAGCCAGAAACTGCCCCCTTCCCAGGCTCTTTCTTTACAGGGGGAACACTGCGAAACTTGAGATTCTTGGATACTTACACAATATCAGCAACTACAGCATTGATTACAGCTTTCATGTGTTTCCTTATAAAAATCACAAGATATGGCAATGTTCACATGATCCAAGCAGTGTTTCCCAACCTCTTTTGAAAGAGCAAAGGGTCATCCAAACAAGAAAAGAAATCCAAAGACCACCTTAGCTTTTTGGAAAAAAAATCCAAGGGACCACCCTATGTAATAAAATAATAGTTTTATTCAAAACAGTCAAAAGTTTAGAACACACAAGTTAGACATTTGCTAATTTTATTATCCCTTTAGTATGTTTGTTTCCTTGCTTGCATGTGTCAGAACGCATATATGACGTTTTTATTGGGTTTGGCTCCATTTTAGTTTAAACCATAGTTGCTCTGTTGCCCACTTTCTGATGCCTTACAGACCACTTGCAGGCAACGGACCAAGACTGATGCAGACACAACGGGATTAACTGCAATCTGTGCTCTTGTGGAAGTCATGTGAAATGACTGTCACAGTGGCAATATATTGAACACTTTCCTACACCACCTGAGGTATCAACTATGGCCGTTATTGAAAGTCTCAGAAGACGGCAGTTGGGATTTGGTAGGACCATGAAGACTGGGCTACCTTGCTGCTAGCAGAGGCAGTCTTCCTTCCTTGAAGCACGTTACTGAGGTGACAAAGCAGCACTCTTATTCTGCAATTAAAGAATCTTAATTTCCTCCACATGTATTAGTGGTAGTGTTTGGTCTTGTTTTACTTTTTTATTTAATAGATGAATGTGCATACAGCAATGTGGAAGGCCATACCATGCTTACAACTGCCTACAGATCTGCACATTTCATACGGTCTTCAATGTAGAAAACATGCAAAAAGGAAACATCTGTTTTACCCAAGATGACGGCATTCAAAAGCAAATAAAAATAATGAATTTAATAATCATAGGTTTTTTAAGAATTAGTCGTCTTTGCTACCACCCAGCTGCATAAAATACACAGCATGCATCTGAGCTTAATCAAAGACACAGAAATGTCATTTTGGGAGCTGCAAAAAAGCTGGAAATACAAAGAATGAGAAATCAAACAATTTTTGCAAGCAAAGATCCCTAACTTAACAGAAAGTACATTAAAGACTTCCAAAAGAGATGTCTGTAGCCCCGTGTAAAACAAAAGTTCACATACAATTTAATTGTGTCCTACTAGAAGAGATTAATGCTGCAGTTGGACACAAAAGAAATCTGCAACTCCTGTACTTCTTGGAGAACAGGCACCGTGCCCACAAGACGCTTGCACCAGCGGGATGCCCGTCCAGCAACATTACTTGTCATTACCTAACTCAGAGCTTCCTCCTTCCTTAGCTCTGCTGGCAGCAGGATTTTGAATGCTGTCCAGGCTACTCAGTGCAGTATCAGCGAGCATAAACTAACTGAGCTGACAATAACACGTTCGACAGGACACCAAGATCCAGAAAAGCACACCTGTCCAAAATAAAACTATAAAAGCTCCTTAAAAGAAAAAAAAAGGATACAAACCTCTGGTTCCCACAGGCAGATGTGACTGTTCATTTGACCACAGGGAGAATGTAATTAATACACAGATAAATCCGTGTTGCTAACAGTGAAAATCCCTCAGATCTAGTTCTAATGAAAGGAGCACACCGTGAACTTCTCACTAGTCCCATAGTGACTGCTGTCAAATGTGTGCCATATTCAGTATGCAACTCTGAAGTAAAGAAAACAGCAAGTCAACAATACAAGATAAAAAGGGCCGATGTGATAAACACGATCACCATAATGTGCAGTCCTCATTCTCCAGCCACTGAAATACAGCCCACTTGGAATGAAACAAGAGAGCTGCTAAACATATGACAATACTGTCCCACATTTAAGGAAAAGAAATGGCCCTGTGCCAAACTTAAATTAATCACCTAGTTTGTGGAGGCAGACTAATTCAAATCGATCAAAAAAAAAACATACAAAGAGGTACCACATCAAAGCTTTTGCAGGGCAAACCAGTTAGAAATAGAGACAAAAGACATCGTTAGTGTATTAGTTTTTACCAACTTGTACTGAGATTTACTACACATTATAACAAAAGAACTAACTTAATGATTACACAGCAATAAAAAAATACAAATAACCGATTGTTGATAACTGTCAAAAGCCAATGGTCCATTTTCTGCCTAGGAATCCCATCTAAACTGGCACCTCCAACAGAAACAAAAAAGAAAAATTGTAAAGCCCTAGCTAATTTTTCTCAGTTCAATATTTTTGTTTGGTTGTTTTTTTTCCCCACATCTTTCTTTCTAAAAGACAATATTATGTAGAAGTAAATATAAATATATAAACAAAATGGGTACTTATATTAAAACAAATCCTGTCTGACAAATAATTACTATTTTTTAAGAGGTTTTAAACAGCGAGATGCAAAAAAAAAAAACAAACTCATCTTAGAATCACAGAATCATTTAGGTTGAAAAAGACCTTTAAGATCATCGAGTCAAACCATAAACCTATCACTGCCAAGTCCACCACTAAACCATGTCCCTAAGCACCACATCTACCCGTCTTTTAAATACCTCCAGGGATGGGGACTCAACAACTTCCCTAGGCAGCCTGTTCCAATGCTTGACCACCCTTTCGATGAAGACATTTTTCCTAATATCCAATCTAAACCTCCCCTGGTGCAACTTGAGGCCATTTCCTCTTGTCCTCTCACTTGTTACTAGGGAGAAGACCACCTCGCTACAGCCTCCTTTCAGGTAGTTGTAGAGAGCAATGAGGTCTCCCCTCAGCCTCCTCTTCTCCAGGCTAAACAACCCCAGCTCCCTCAGCCGCTCCTCATAAGATTTGTGCTCTAGACCCTTCCTCAGCTTCATTGCCCTTCTTTGGACACGCTCCAGCACCTCGATGTCTTTCTTGTAGTGAGGGGCCCAAAACTGAACACAGTACTCGAGGTGCATAGGGACTCACCAGTGCCGAGTGCAGGGGGACAATCACCTCCCTGGTCCTGCTGGCCACACTATTTCTGATGCAAGCCAGGATGCTATTGGCCTTCTCTTGGCCACCTGGGCACACTGCTGGCTCACATTCAGCCAGCTGTCAACCAGCACCCCCAGGTCCTTTTCCGCCAGGCAGCTCTCCCGCCACTCTTCCCCAAGCCTGTAGCGTTGCATGGGGTTGTTGTGACCCAAGTGCAGGACCCAGCACTGAGCCTTGTTGAACCTCCTACAATTGGCCTCGGCCCATCGATCCAGCCTGTCCAATCTTCTGTGTAAGTTCTCCATTCAAAAGAAAAAATTATAATTGAGAGTTGAAGCTTTGAAAAAACAGATGTTCAGAATATACAATTTTCTCTTTCCAAGGTACAGAAATGCTTTTTGTCAGCCAACTCTTGGAAGCTGTGTACAACAGGAACTGCAAGTCATCACATTTCCAGGTGCACTAAACTGCTTGTTTTACTGAAGTTATACTGTGCTTTGAGCCTCTACCAGAATACAGAATAACAAAACCAAGTATAGCAGGAAAGCACAAAGGTAATTTTAAGAGTATATTTTGAAAATAAAAAAAAAGATTTTTTTTTTATAATCATTATACACATGTTTATAGTGAAGTGAATAAGGGATAATCCCCCCTTTATTTTGATGAAATTTATTTTCTTCTTAAAGTGATATTAAGCAGTACCTACATTACAATGTGTATTGGAAAGGACATGAAATTAAAATTATTTTTAAAACCAGTGAACAGGAGTAACAACAGAAATGGTCATACTGGAAAAAGGTAGAAAATTAAGCACGGTGAATCCTGCTTTTCATTCAAAAATTCTGTTCTGATTACCAGTACAGAATCCAAAGTCATGCTACATACGAAGGATTTTGAGTTTTTCATTAAATCTGTGAAAGGTACAGGAGACCAAGTTTTATGTGCAAATACAAGCATTTGATATCAGGAGAGCAAAGAGCTATTACCTATATAATAACCTCATATATATGAAGGTCCATATTGCATAGGGTCAAGAAGTACATTAATGGGTCATTTCCTTTAAATATGTACCATCATCAGAAACATTTCAAAAGACACACAGTTGCAATTTTTCATACTTTTGTTTTATTGTCTTTACACAAAGTTTAAGATACATTTATACTGTCATTCTTACTTTCAAATGCTAAAACAGAAGGTCATAGTTAAATGGGCAAGCTAAGAAACCATCAGATTTTACGACAGGCAGAAATTCCTTACTTTTGTTTCCTCAGATGTTAAAAATTATTGTAAATTAATAGGTCTAAAGAAATGACACTCAGGAAATAACATATCAGCAATCCTGGCAGGCTTAAGAGAGTTGCTGGATCCATTTATTGCAGAACAGTTTCATAAAGACGAAGGCTTGAAGAGATCATTGTATTACCTATGTTCATCTTCTGCATCTCACAGAACATCTGTAACATTTCATTGCTCGGCCTATAATAAGCCTCGTAATTAGGCTACAGTGTTCTAATACAGAAAAAAACCCTGAGCTGCTATATATGCAGCAGACCACCACAAAGGCCAAGTCATATGCAACAGTGAGGAACTAATTATTGGCAAGATTAGACTTCGTGACGCCACCAAGCAATTTATACGCTGTTATTGCATATGAATTCCTCTGCAGCACTCTCATGATCAGTTTGATTTCAAGCACTTGAACAAAGCCTAGCAACCAAACATTTATGAAAGACAGTTTCCTATATCACTTCAAACAGCTACAAACATGATTTGAACACTGCAAAACATATACAACTCCGAGACATTTAAATCCAATTTATTTAGTTTCAAGTCAAAGATAAATTAATGGCAGTTTATGTTGTCTTAAAATATCCCATACAGAGGAATAGATATGAAGACTTCTAATGGGGTAGGTAATCTTTAAAAGTTCAAAAATAGGAAGCTGATGTTTCAGTTCTAAACTGAAAAGAAAAAAGAATTCAGATGAATTCTTAATAAAAACATAAGGGGCTACTAGAAAAACTAAACCAAGAAAGGAGTTCCTTACACTTCACTCAGGTTTGGCTCTCTTTAAAGGTAAGACCAAATGTTCAAAAGCTACAAAACACAGTAACACTCACTGAAGTAACAGGGAAGCCACTGGTGACGTTTTAACCCTTGATACTAAAATCTACTAGCAAGACAAGAAAAAAAAAAGTATGGAGAAAATAAGCAGCAGGAATATTGCATCAGTGCAAACAAAGAAATCCTCAAAAAAAGCTTACACAAAAACACAGTATTTGTAGCATGACATTACAAACTTGTTTTGTCAACTATATAACCTCTGCTGTCTCTGTGCATTCTGATGTACTTCTCGGTCAGCCT
Organism: Nipponia nippon; assembly: GCF_047370975.1. Lineage (NCBI taxonomy): Eukaryota > Metazoa > Chordata > Aves > Pelecaniformes > Threskiornithidae > Nipponia > Nipponia nippon. Next base: position 27,942,476 of record NW_028262369.1, on the reverse strand, counting down.
ATGTCAGTAAATACTTCACTGTTTCTGTTTTGGGATCCTTCTGCTTTCCAACTCACCAGGACTACTTGCTCTTGGTTGTTTTGGCTGAAGTCCCAGAGAAATAACAACGCCCTTGAGTTGATTCTCATGGAGTTCAAGAAGCAACAGGTGCTCAAGGGAATCTTCAACCTGGGTCCCTAGCACAGCCTCTGATAGCGCACAACTTTCTTCCCCAAACAGGAAAATGGAATTGAGATACAGACAGACTGAACGAAGAGCAAGAAAGCAATCTGTTCTGAGACAAGAACTTCCTTAATTTATGTTTTTAGTTTTTTTCCCTAATGCTGCAGAGTGCCCCTGAACTTAGGTGGATCACATCCTAATGGGTCTTGCTTAGCTTTCTACTTCATATTACCCTGGGTGCCTCACAGAAGCTCTCCTGATCAAATCCAGAGCTCTGATTTTACTTCCAGAATCATGGCAGTAAAGGAATCCACATCTCAAAAAAAAAACAAAAAAACCACAGACACAAAAAAAAAAAAAACCCGAACGCCTGTATGACTATATTTTACTCCTACTTCTTTACTTTAGAACTGTAAAATCACTTAAAGAATGGTTTGTTTGTTTGTTTGTTTTAAACAAAGATATATTTGTTATAAAAAGTGCTCATCCCCAATCTATGAATTCAGGTCATGTTTATCAAAAACTTGAACTAGAAATAAGCCTCTGAATAAGATGCACAAAACTAAGTGAAATTAGAGAAGACAGTGGTGATATTCTTCCCATTTACCTAACGGATTAGCGGTCAAAGGATGATAGAGGAACCCTTATCAAAATGATCACTACTTCACTACTGTCTTCATGATTTTTGTACTAAGTCCTACAAGTTTTGTTTTCCTTACAAATCCCAAAATATGTTTTGTTCTGTGTTGAATGAACTATTTCGTGCCAAGCAAAAGGATTTTTTTAATTTTTCACCTCGGCTAAAGAACTCCAAGACCTTTTGGTTCAATCAAAACAAAGCCTTCCCTGCTCCCCAGTTTCTTGGTACTGAATCTGTACTTGACTACTGAATCAAAGGTATACAAAAACAAAACAAACAAAAAAAACAAAAAACGTACATGGACCATACACTTTTAATTTTAAAAGAAAAAATGCTACACCTCTCATAAGTCATGAGCCTTTTTTCATGTAGTTTTGACTTCTAAAATGCTGAAATCCCTTGCCTGACAAAGAAATGTTTGATTCTCCCTCAAGCCAGCAACTACTTTTATTCTTACACACACATTTCTTTTGTCTTCTCTCCTCTTTCTTCACTCTTCTGCTTCTAACTCCCTGTTAGATTATCATGATTTGGTTTTCACTCCCTTTTTTACAAGGCTGCTTTTAATAAAAAGGAGCCAGTGTCCTACTAATGACAGATTCTGAGGGCATCTTCTTCACTTTTACTCTCCCCAACTTTTTTTTCTTCCACAAGTTACCATCTCCTTTTCATAGACACTCCTCTCATTCATCTTCTGTTTAGTTTCAAGAACTACGTACTTTCCTGAAGTACCTCTTACATCCCTAATCTTCTTTCCTGTCTTACTTTCCATATGCCTTTTTTTAAGCTTGCATTTTTGGGTCATTACTTCTTTTCCCACTATATTCTACTTCTAGATCATTTAATCATCACTAATAAAACTAAATATTTAAATCTATTCTCATAGCCGTTCTCATAGTTTAAATACTTCACTCTCCCTTTCTTCTTGTTCTGGAGTCTCAAAAGAAAAGAAAAAAAATATCTTCTTAGTTGTTCTTACCATTTTTCATTGCAATTCTCTCATTTATCCCCACCTGTGAGCATTTATTGTAAAGCATATACTTTACAATTTACAAATCCCGCAAAACCACATCCAACCGAACAAATGCATTGTATTGAGAACTTTACAACCTGAACAGAATGCATAAGGCTATTCCTTGCCTTCCCATACACTTTAATTTTTCAAAACGGCCCATGCTAAGTCACAACAATCTACTACGACAAAAGATGTTTTTAACTATACCACTCTGTCAACATACATTTGGATTTTTCTGTTTGAAGACACTGACAATATGCACTCCCTTTTGATCGTTGGTGTCTCATCCTTGCTTACACCCTGACATGCTACAAAATAAAGACTCCATATACTTTGGCCAACATTCATTTTAAACATTTAGTTTCACGTGTTTGGAGTACATAGCGTTGGCTTACAATAGGGTACAACATTACATGTCATTTTAATCGTTATGCCTTAAAAGAAACACAATATACATTCTAACAAACTCAGTTTAAAACCCCACCCTAACATCTGTGATACTTAGTTTGTAATTGTTAAAACATAGAGAACACTCTAAACAATATATTGGGAACACAATGTGGCAGACAGTTGAAACTGTATCCATAGTCAATTTTGGATATTTTTTTTTTTTTGTAATAATTTTCTGATAATTTGGACTGGTCCAAAGATCACTCATTTGGAAAAGAAAAAAAAAATAAAAAAAAAGAGGAAATCAAAAGGTATTACAGTTTAAAGGAAGATCACTTGCTTTTTTATTAAGTTTGTTCTATTTTACACTTTTAAACCTTAAGAAAATGGATTAATAGTTTATTTATTTATCCTGATAATCCTATGCAGAGTCTTAAAATACCTAAGACTGTTTTGCTTGTTTTATTGGTTTCCTCCTATTTGTCTGCACTTTGAACCTTGTTACAAAATAGATGACGGGTCTTTTTCAGGATGAGTTTGTTTGTTGGGTTTTTTGTTTGTGTTTAACTGTGTCTGGATAGCACCAAATCTAAATAAGGTATGGCCTTAATCTCTGACTCAATTCTGCACAACAACTAACAACAGAAGAGCAAAATATCTTATTTTTAAACTAAAAGCATATGCAAGATTGAAGAAGTTGGTTTACCTTCCATTTCTTCCACAGGCACCTAAATCCTCAAAAATCTTGTGTGTATACACAAGAAGTCTCCTAAAAATGCTACTACCTGATTATACTACTTACAAAATTATGCATACAATTAACCAAAAAGGAAACTAAACACAATATGAAACGTTCATTTAAAGGAAAAAAAAACAAAAAACAAATCAAAAAGGCATGAAGACAACCAGAGTATACCAGGGTATATACAACTCAGTATCATGTTAACTTGGCAATGAGGCTTTAACAGACCAGAAACAGCCTGCACGTACCTTGCTTGCCCCAGCCATAAGACACACCCAATTTAGAAATAAAGATAATAGGTGTCTCAGCAAGAGAGCACATCACTGTTACAAGATGTTGATCTATGGAGTCATTTTCTTAGAATACTTACCACTAAATCCCAGTTATTTTGTTCAAGCAATGTTATAGCTTCATCAATATTTTCAATACCAGTACATGCCTAAAAAGAAAAAGAAGCAGTAAACAGAATTAAAAACACTGATCAAAATCAGAATATTAATATTTATAATTTAATTAATTTCAGCAGCATGACAGGAAAGGTATAGGTCTTTCACTTCTGTTAGGAGAGGGTAATCCAGAAATCAGGTCTCAAGTTTTAAACATCAAACATTTGGATATAATTCCCTATTCCACCAGAGGATTCTTGTGTAACCTTGAGCAAGCCACCTAGGGAAGCAAGACAAAGTAGTTAGTTGTAAAATTAGGACAACAGTGCTGTCCCATAAATGTGTTTTAAGAATTCTACGTTCAAAATTATGAAACACTCATACTACCTTAAAAGGGAGCACAAAAATACTTAATACTTAAAATTATGTTCAAGATGGCTGAAATGTTTTGTCTAAAGCCAGAAACACATATATAAACCCTACTGCCTCTGCCAGCATCTTATACCCCTGCTCACTCTGGGTTTTACAGAGTGCAGGGTAAGAGGGAAAGAAGGTGGCAAGTATGAATTCTTGATCATCAAAGTGCCAACTTACTACTGCATGTACAAATGAGCACCCCTTATGAAACTATTTAAAATTAAGACTATGTAATTAAATATTTACAATGTTTTCCTTTCAGACAAAATGCTTGCATGTTGTTCTAGCCTTATACTCTGGCTTTACCTAGTTCAAGAAATTTAATACAATAGCATTTTTCAAGTAGTGATAACATCCCACAAAATGGGATTGTAAATTGGGCTTAATTCCAAATACAAGAGAGCACCTCTACTCAGCAAAAACATGCAGCATCCTGCTTTCTTTTTTTGATACCCATACCTTTTCAACTATTCAACTTCAGCAGGCAGAGCATTGCTATTCATTCTGCCACATATTTGCTACCATTCACAGTGAAGGATATCAGATATATTTCACCAGAGGGGAAAAATGGAAACAGTAAAGTTTCTTTCTGGAATTTATCTTCCATCCTAATCAAAGCTATGCTCTCTATTCAAGTACATAAGATGACTTCAAACTTTTACAAGATCTGAAACACGATCATGTTCCTTGTGCTCCACCACACAGTTATACAAAAAGAGTTTATATAAAGTTTACATAAAATGACATTAAAAAACCCCAAACTTTTAACAGTAATAATACAGAGCTAGATAACAGCAAACAGATCAGTTTTCCTGATTCCAAAGACACAAAGGCATGTTTTCCCTTTATGTAATAAGAGAAAAAGGGGGCTAGGCACAGAAACAGACACTTTTATTCTCCCAAGACATAAAAAGCCATCAGGTCATACATTTTCCATGCTCTGACTTTTCTCCCAATTTACAACAGTGAAGAAATAAAAAGTAGAAAAGAAATCACAGAGAAATTCAAGGCCAGTTCTCTCTTCCCAAGTTCAACACTGAAGAATTCCACGCTTATGAAGCATTACATGCAGTATGTCTACACAAAATGGACCAGTCTGGAGGACCGCAAGGATCACAAGAAGACATTTTAGAGAGCTTTTGCCTCCAGAGGGGAGGCAGCAGTTTCTGTTGATCCACAATGCTCTCATGGCCAGATTGATTCTCTCTGGAACAAGACAAAATTTCTTCCATTGCTCACAGCATGTTGTGTTAATACTGAATTTTACCCACTTTGCATCTGGAGTGCTAACAAATTTTTTAAAAATACAGTTTTGCTCTTCAGAACCATCATTTTGCCTTCTCTTCCGTTACTTCTTGCAGTTACTTCTGAAGTTAAAAATGAGACAACGCTTTCAACACATTCCCTAGCAAATGCGAAGCTTATATACACTTATGCCAGGTAAGCTTGAGGAGTGCAGGGCTTGAGCTTGTCATTTCTGAAATCACAGGAGGGGTCATACTACCATAACCTGCCACTGAAATTGATGTCGACAGCTCTGCTGGAAAGCAGTCTTACTTTGAAAAAAAGTTTTGTGGAAGTGACAGTCTGCGGTTCTGTTTACAGTTAATTGAAATACACTTAAAAATCTGGTCATTACAGAAATAGTTACTATTTCTCATTTATCAGCCCTGCAAACTCTGCATGACCTTTCTAAGAACTAAATTGCGTTCCAACCTACAATAAGAACCTGACCAACAATGCGTTGTTTTCAACCCTGGGCTGTGCAGATGAAGTTGAGGAGAGTGTACCCAGAATTCAGGGTTCAAATACCGGTTTTAGTTGCTCCCTCTTCCATATCACCCCTGCAACTCTGCTGACTTGCAGCTGTCCATATGCACACTGTTAGCCCATACTAACCACAAATCAATTCAGCTCACTTTGGTATACTTTTATTTTGAGATAAACTACAAAAAATTAGCTTGCCCTTCTGCCAGAGCACGCCGTGAAAGGAGTTACCTCATCACAGCAGAGGCAGAGTAATTAAGCAACTAATTCACTTGTATGTCTGCGTCCTTCTTAAATCATCTTGTTGGTGATTTACAATCTAAAATAGAACCCTGCTCTTTCCCTCTTAGCAGCGCAGAGTCATTGGGGTGACAGGAACAGACAGGTATAAAAAGTAACTAAAAATTTAAAACGCATCAGAATTCTTCATAGCCAAAGACAGCAGTTTTGTTGAAAACCCTTGGACCATTTTTACATTCATTTTTAACATTTAATTTTGAGCAGTTCTAAAACTAAGATTTCACTTTCCAGATGGACTGTTTTTGCTAGTTGTCAATAAAACAGAAAACAAACATTCCTGAATGACAACAACGAATGAATGAGTGCTACTTATCGACATAACCACAAGACAGCCTGTTAACGTCACGGTTGCAGCAAACTAATGTTTTTCAGAGTAATATTTCAAGATGAAGGAGGAGAATTGATTCAGATACCACACACTGCCATGTACAAATCCCTGCCTCAAGTCATGATCCATCACCGGTCTAAACATCAGCAAGACCAAAACAAAACAAAATTTAGAGGTTTGTTTCCTTTTAACTGCATCAAACCATGCAAGATGAATTCAAGAAAATAATCTAGCTTGCGCCTTTTGAATTTTCCCTAAGAAAGTAAGCACACAAGACAGGTAGTCGTCCCTCACTAGCAAGCGTGACGTGACGTCAAGGACGCCTGGAGCAGCAGATTAGTCCCAGAACAACCTGAGCTGCTTCTGCCTTGGTTTTCTGTAGGGAAACGCACACAGGAAACCAGCAGGTTCTGTCAGCCACAAAACGAACAAAGTCTGGTTCCTCGTGGGTTTGTCTCTCATCCCTAATTGCAAGGGCTGATTTAAGTTTTTCATAAGAAATACAGGCTGTAATATTTATAAGGGCTTCTTTTGATAGACTTCTTTCCACATTACCTGGCTGCACCGTCATGAAATTTGGAAGAATTTAATTGGTATGAGTCCAGGCATTCGAAAGCTATTTGTAAGGAAACCTGGGCACCATAAGCCTATGTCTTACTTTTTTAGAAAGGCAGACTAAAAGTCACAAGGTTTACATAAAGGTTTTTTCCTCATTTTTCTGTCTTTCATTCTACCCAAGCAAGAAACAAACAAACAAAAAAATTGAATAGGAAAAAAAAAATCATTATAAATTTGTGCAGAAACAGAAGAAAAAAAAACCTTCAAAATATAGCAAAGTAGATGAGCTCCAGTCACAAAAACACATCTTTGTTACTAAGCAAGTAAAGTGATACTAGTTGAGGAGAAAATTTTTTTTTGATTCACAGATTTTATTCATCTTTATTTTCATGAAAGACCTCCTTAATAAAAGGCATTAAATATTTTAGAAGAAAATTCCTACCAGAATACTACTAATTCTTGATTCAATCAACAACCAGTACATCCTCCAAGTCATCAAACTGAAAGAAACAAGCCACCACAGAAAAAGTAAAACCTTCAAGGCTCACTGATTTGTAAACCTTTACACATCAAAAAGAAACCAAAGAATTTTTTTTGAAGGACAAAGGAGAATAAAAGTTAGAACGAGTTCCTTCTCCTCCTCCTCTCTGCATTTCCTCCAAATCTAGGATAGCATTTTCACCCTTCACGGCAGCTCCAGCTCCAGAGACTGTGTGGTGTTTTTTTCAGACCACACAAGAGGAAAATGAATGTGAAGATGAGAAAACTATTGTTTCGCACTGAATGCGTAAAATCAGATTCTGACAATAAAGTTACTGAATGTTAGAACAACTTTCTTAGCATCCTGCTCTTCCAGGCCAGGTAAGTGTTTCCACCAGGCAGATTTAGATTTGCATATAATAAAATTTCAGAGCGGCTCTCCAAATTTCTTCCAGGTAGCTTTCACAGATTAACCATCACCTTAGTGATGGAGAGCTTACCCTTGGAAAGACTCACAGCTAACCATTAGGGGTCCTATTTAACTGGCACAGTAACCTTAATCACTGTTACATAAAAGAAGCAAAGTAGCCACTGAGGAAACAATCCAGTAGGAGAAAAGTCAGAGGGCAGACAGACTTCAAGGTATTCAAGACAAATCTCGGAGGTGCTTCCAGAAGGCTATAATGCAGGATGACAGTCTTGCTCTTCTAAATCCCTTGCAGGGTGGTCTGACCCCGGCAGCCGTAACAGCTGGATCTGGGTTTGGAGACCCTCTGTGACCCCCCCACCTCAACGGCGGAGGCTTTAGCCTACCTCCACATCACAGGAAAGCAGCTGACTTCCCCATCTGGCGGCAGCTGCCGTTGAAAATGCTCCTCCTGCACCTGCTGCAGAGATCCAGGCAGTTGTTAGACAGCGAAGCTGGAAGGGACAACTGCTGCTCCTAACACAGAGAGCCGGGCTGTTACTTCTGCAAAAGCTGGGAAAGCAACAAACAGCTGTTGCTGACTCAAATACAGAGTCAGGCTACTGTTGCCCCGACAGATAGTGGGTGGCAGTTGTTGCACAGAAGCTGGGAGCAAATGGTATTTGGCAGCAAGGCACAACTTATTTCACCTGTGGCACCATTCCCCTTCTTGCCAAGGCAGAACACAGCAGTCAAAAGTATCCAGAAGACCACAGTCAGCCTAATAGCCAGTAGTTGGATATGGAGGACTTAAAGGTCTGCCTCTCTCAACATTTTTGTTGAACAATTCCCCATATTTCTTTTGACTACCAACAATAGCTATATTTTCTCCAAACAGGGACCATCTCTAAGCTAACCCAAACTAGACTTTAGCCTAGAACATTTTGCACAACAGGTTCAGGCCTATTAAAATCAGGCAGACAGATGGCTGTGAATTACACTGTGCACCGCTCTCTCCTGTAAAAGTCAGCTGGAAATAAAAAATCTCACTTTGTGCCTAACTAATCTCCACATGCACTCTGCAGTTAACAACCTCAGTTGCAGTCTCCTGCAGTAATTTACAGCAGATGCAAATACAGGTACCATGCTCTGTCCACTGTTGTGGTTTAACCCCAGCTGGCAACTAAGCCCCACACAGCCGCTCGCTCACTCCCCACCCCGGTGGGATGGGGGAGAGAATCCAAAGCGTAAAAGTGAGAAAACTCATGGGTTGAGATAAAGACAGCTTAATAGGTAAAGCAAAAGCTGCACATGCAAGCAAAGCAAAACAAGGAATTCATTCACTGCTTCCCATCGGCAGGCAGGCGTTCAGCCATCCCCAGGAAAGCAGGGCTCCATCACACCTAACGGTTACTTGGGAAGACAAACGCCATCACTCCAAACGTCCGTCCGTCCCCCTTCCTTCTTCTTCCCTCAGTTTCATATGCTGAGCTCAACATCACATGGTATGGGCTGTCCCTTTGGTCAGTTGGGGTCAGCTGTCCCAGCCGTGTCCCCTCCCAACTTCTTGTGCACCCCCAGCCTCCTTACTGGTGGGGTGGGGTGAGAAGCAGAAAAGGTCTTGACTCTGTGTAAGCACTGCTCAGCAGTCACTAAAACATCCCTGTGTTATCAACACTGTTTCCAGCACAAACCCAAAACATAGCCCCATACTAGCTACTATGAAGAAAATTAACTCTATCCCAGCCAAAACCAGCACATCCACATAACCAAAAGGATAAAACTGGAGCCATAGCTCCAAGTACCCAGAACAGCAACAAACTCGGACAACTGATCTCCAAGGTAGAGGCAGACCAGTTGTCAACTGCAGACTCTTTCCCTCTCACTAATATCACACCCATCTGTCTCAGAGTAAGACTAAGCTACTGTGATTCAATCTGATGCCTAGTCCTCAGACATTGAAACAGCTGATACAGACTCTCCTGTGCTGGATGAAAAAGGGGAAAAGAGCTTTCTGCCATCAGTATTTTGTGGCAACTGTAGCTCAGTCCATCTTTTTTAATATTTATACAAAACTACAATGCCCAAAGAAACAACCACATTAAGGCACCACAAGACTCAACAGGTGAGACCACTTAGGAAGAAAAGCTTTCACCCTTCGGGATCTCCTACAAAACTCCAGGAAGCCAGCATTAATACATCTCCATCCACTGCAACTGCATAGACAGCACCCTAGGAAATGCTCACTTTTGAAAGTACCCAATAAATTTTTATCACCAGATATAGCAATGCAACTAGAGCTAACTCTATTCCATAAAGATATATGAGGTTTTAAGGAGAAATCAAAAATGCTGTGAAAGAATAAATATTGTTAAAATTAATTCACTGTCCTCTCGGTAACTTACTCTTCAAAAGATAAGAGAGACTAGGAACATGGAAAACTCTTTTTGAGTACAGGCCACTAACTGCTCAGAAGGATGGCTGAATTCTCCAGGTCAGCAGCTTAGAAACAAAAAAATATTCAGAGCTATTCTTAATAGCATATGAGATATAACAAAGGATATTGCTTATCTCCTTGCATACTTCCTCTCCGATACAACCAAAATCTAGTTTGCAGTTTTATTCACCTCTTCAATTACAACCAGACATATCAGTTTACAGACACGCTTCAGCTTCCCATCAGGTTTTGCATATCTCCAAAGACAGAGTCTACAGCCTCTCTTGGCAGCTTGTTCCAGTGCTTCAACACCTTCAATGGGAAAAAAATTTTCTTTATATTTAATTATAATTTCCCTTGCTGTAACCTATGTCCACTGCCTCTCATCCTCAGGCTGTGCAACTCCAAGAGAAATTTGATTCTATATTGTCTGCTATCACCCACTGTATAGTTGAGACAGCAACTAGATCCCCCCTTAGCCTTTTCTTCCAGGCTACACAAACCCAGCTCCCTTAACCTCACCTTTCACAAAACATGCTCCAGCCTCCTCCCCACCTAGGCAGCCCTCCACTGGACTTGCTGCACTTCGGACATAGTACTCCAGGTAGTAGTGGTCTCACCAGTACCGAGCAGAGGGGAAGAATAGCTTCCCTCAGTCTCCTGGCATACTAGCGCAGCCTACTATGTGGCTACTACTTCTGCTAGAAGAATCCATAATTCTCTTTCTAAGCATTCCTAATAAAAATCACGTTTCTGGATGTAGGATTTTTAAACAACCCAACCCCACGTTTCCTGTTTCTACAGCGAAACATAGTATCTTGCTTCCTTTTCCCATCCCTTATGAGGGGAATGGCTCGGTAATCAAAGACAATAATGAAAGGTCTATAAAGCAGCCAAGGGCAGCTCCAGATTGTATCGGTTAGAAATCTACTCAAACCCAGAAAGCTTTAAGACACTACTTCACCGATGACATATTAGTGAGAAAATTTTCTTGAAAATTCACACATACACTGTTGCAATGGTAATTACCTCAAAGCAACTGAAACAAAGCATAACACTTGTTCCCCAAAACCAGGTAAAGTTATACCAATAGGCTCAGCCAAGCAAGTAAAGGCTTTAGTACCATAATATCAGATTTAGGATCCGTGTGTAACTCCCCTCTGGGCTATCAAGAGATTCAGCACATTCAGACACTCACAAATGAGATTTTTTTAGTACCTCGGCTCTTCTCATCCCAGAGTCCCGCCTGTCTCGGGACCCCCTCCACCAACTGCAACAGCAGCTACACACGCGCCCCTCTGTGGCATCCCCTATCATTCTAACCTTGCAACAACCCTACTGATGTAATGAGACTGATCATATTATGAGTCATCCATGGTTATTAAATTAACTTTTACTTCTTTCTGTTTCAGACAAACACTTAAAAAAACCATCCAGGCATATTGACTGAGACACAAACTAAAAGGTCACCTACTACAAGCATCTAAATGAAGAGATAAGAATGCTCTCTGGTTTTACATAACTCAGAAGACCATCTGGTAAAAATTAAGCAGATTCACCAGCTGTTCACTTAACAAAAACAAACTAATACACTTACCAGTATCAGAAATTGAGAAAGGGTTTAGGCAAATAGGCCAGGCTAAAGTTTTGCCCAATGCATTTCAACTCCCACCCCCAACTATTTACAAGCGTCATCGTTCTACTATTTGAGCACCACCTTAAGCAAACCTCTAAAGTAAGGAAGCATTAGTCCCTTTCTATAGGAGGGATGGTGGGTAAAAAGAAGAAGAAATTATATTTCTGAAGGTCACAGAAGACGTTTCTACCTATTAGTTACCAAGTAGACAAGAGTGAACTTTGCCCGTGCTCTGAGATGACTGCAAGCCTTCTGAACAAAGCAAGCAGGGTACAAAGTCTAAACTGGTAGCATGAAGCTCTAACCACTTCTTAGCAGAACTAGCTAACTTGGCACCACACTAACCACTTTCAAATGGTTTCCAGCAGACTTTGAACACTCTCAAGACTCTGGAGCAAATTCTGCTTCCAGAATACCACGAAGGCACATCCCTAGGAAGCCCATCAGCTGAGCCAAGACATGAACTCTAGTCTCCCAAGCCCCACGCCAACACTCTAGCATTTAAGCCACATGCACTACATACAAAGAGCAGTGCTCAAACTGAATTAAGAAACAAACCAAACCAGAAGTCCATAGCCATTAATTAAGTACTCTGGACTACTAAACCCATTTGTCTTTCCTGAAGATTGAAGACAGCCTTTACCCAACAACTACAAAATGCTTTAGTTAGGATTATCCCAAAGTTTCTGTGCTTCTTTAATAGAAGTATCTCAGTGAAGGTGAAAAACCCAACATTTCCTGAATCACTGCCATTTTGCTCTTACTGTATCTTACACATTTTCACAGAAGAAGAAAAACTGATGGAAAACAGAAAAGAACTGCAGGGGTCAGACAGACACTTTTGCTTACTGGTTATTAGCAGTCATCTCCTTTCTCCTCATTGCCTCAAAAGCAGTAGAACCTTAAAAACATGCAAAGAATAAATAAAAGCTACTTTCTAGATAAGCACACAAAGGAAGAGTACTAATCCATACAGAAAATATTTTACTCAGCATTCCACAAACACTCGTATTTTTTTAGCAAAGAATAGGACCACAAGGAACAGGCCACAGAAATGAGCAGAGGGATGGAACGCATCTCCTATGAGGAAAGGTTGAGAGAGTTGCGGTTGTCCAGTCTGGAGAAGAGAAAGCTCCGGGAAGACCTTAGTGCGGCCTTTCAATACTTAAAGGGGGCTTATAAGAAAGATGGGGACAGACTTCCTAGTAGGGCCTGTTGTGATAGGACAAGGGGTAATGGTTTTAAACTAAAAGAGGGTAGATTCAGACTAGATATAAGGAAGAAATTTTTTTATGATGAGGGTGGTGAAACACTGGAACAGGTTGCCCAGAGAGGTGGTAGATGCCCCATCCCTGGAAACGTTCAAGGTCAGGTTGGACGGGGCTCTGAGCAACCTGATCAAGCTGAAGATGTTCCTGCTCACTGCAGGGGGGTTGGACTAGATGACATTTAAAGGTCCCTTCCAACCCAAACTATTCTATGATTCTATGACATACTCTTCAAAACCTGTAAATGGTATGCAAAATAGGAAAACAGAAGAACACTGAAATCCCAGCAAAGCACAGGTCATACCATAAAGCAGGCCAACAAGGACTGCAAAAAGACATTTCTCTAAAGACATAAAAATTGCATAAGCTTTTAAAAGCATCAGGACAAGGAAGCCTGCCAGCAACTCAGTGGGACCGAAGGAAAGAGATACTAAAGAAGTAGTCAAAGAAGGTAAGGGCATATCGTACAAGCTAAATGTTTTCTGTATACTCATACTCACTACAGAGGAACTTAGGGAGCATCCTATAACAAAGCTGCTCTTTACAGAGAGCTCTCTCACCCTTAAGTGTCAGTAGAGACATATAAAACAAACCACCAGGACCAGATGATAGTTCCCAAAATTATAAAGGAACTTAAATATTAATTTTTTTACAGCAGACTGCTCTTAAAATAAGCCTTAGTTAAAGGTTAAATCAACCTCACATTCCCACAGTGCTGATATTAGCCTTTTGGTGAATTTTATTGGGGTACAAACCAGAAGGGGTTAAGATTTCTGCAATTCAGACAAATTTTACTTCTGCACCATAAGAAATAGCAGAAATTCCAATAAAGTATATAGAATAGAATTAGTATATACATGAATATATATGACACTGAGGAAAAGTGAACACAGCTTCTACAGAGCAAACTCACATAATCACAAAACTACTCAGATGTCTCTGAAGAACGAAAGACTAACTCAAGCTGACACGGTTTATTTCCAAAGTCTTATAACAAACCCTATCATCAAGCTCTTAAAGTGCTGACTTCTAGAAACTAGGATGAAGCAAATCCATACAAATCCTGTTTCTTTCAGCTCTTTCCTAAGGACCAGCCACTGCTGCAGATGAGACATTAGGCCAGCTGGGTCTTCGATCTGAGCTGATATGGCAGCTTTGATATTTGCTCACACAAACAACCTGACCTTTAAAAAAAAAAAAAAATATAGAGGTGACTCAGTTTCGGAATTCTTGTCTTTACAAATTATTTCCTGCAATAGGTAAAATATGAAACCTATATAAAATAACTCAAGGGCTAACGTACTCTGTTCTAGTTTCAAAACTTCTCTTAAGAACTTCAGCTTTAATGAATTATCTTTTGAAAGCATAACTACTTCTGCAGAACAAAGACCTGCTCAACCAGTTAGACATAGAGGACCAGTAGATGACTGCTTTGATAGACCAAACAACATGTAATGCATACATTAGGGCTTTGGTTTCCTCTTTGAGCAGTTTGTTTTTACAACTGCACATTATTTAGTCAACTCAAAAATGGGCTTAATTAGTAGGTATCAATCCAGCCAGTGAGCATGTCATTTCCTTTCATCCAAATGATGAGGGACGAGTAAAATGTTAGGTACTTCCCCAGGCTTTTTATTCTAGTTCTTACAGTAGTTAAAAGAAAGGGCTCATCTAATGGCTGCCCCATAAATGCACGAACTTATCCACTGACTAGAAAAATATGAACTCTTATCAAATATATGCCATGTAGTTCCTTTAATAAGCTATTAACCCTTGCTTCTAGTAGGGAAATGCATAAAAACTAGGCTTGCAATGGTAACTGAACCATGAGAACTGCTCAAATAGAGGGGGAAATTCTGCCCTTTCAGACTTCCCAGCACCAATGCAATATTCTTAAGATGGGAGATTCTCAGGACCCCTTAAGACATGTAGCAACTCACTCAAATCCTCATCTTCTCCTTTCCCACACCTCCTTCCACACAAAAATAAGAACTCGTTAAGTGTGTTTACTGTAAACGACCCTTGCTTACCAAGAAATATTAGCTACATTTTATTTTCAATGTGACAAATAACTTCCACATTACTGTTCAATGAAAGCACATTCCTAGCCTCTGGGAGTACATATAATTAATAATTTCAATATTATAATTAGTATTAGTTGTCATGGCATTTGAAAAAGGATCCTACAGCTACCACCTCTCAATCTGTTTCAGTGACCTACTAACCCAAATACCTATATGAATGGGCTGATGGAAATGGTGACATGATTACTATGATGTGAAGAGTCTTTTCAAGGTAATTGAATGAAAAGAACAGCATAAACCTCTTTCTAAAGATTAATTGGTGCTCCAGTGGTAAATTATTTATGTTCTTACAGAAGGGCTGTAATGCACCCAAATCATACTATCCTGTTTCTTCTCTATAAATGTCAGATAGCATTTCTAATTAACTATCTGTCTTTATATAAGAGAAATTAGTTGGCTTTTCCTTGAACATCTATCAGTGGAAATATCCAAGTTATCATGTTTCTAAATGGACATCACTCTTACTCCAATTTCTTATTTGTGACTCTGGAATCTACTTCACCTTCAGTTTAAAGGCCAGAAAGGTGACTAGTAAATCAAACTAGCTTTGTTCTGATGAACATGAGCTTTGGGATTACAGCCGAGTCTAAAAGTATCTAAAGAAATTAAACTGTTGATTCTTCAGAAACACACAAAGAACAAAGTAATATAAGCAATGGTCTTGGTAGCAGAAAACAACAATCAAAATAACCAAACTAAGCATGCAGTATGCTTTTATCGTGTCTCTTGACCCTAAGGGCATTTACAGCAACCAAAACCAATTGTGTTGCAAACTAAGAGGTGCAACTACCAGTTCCAATGCTGTTACTGACTGTGTAATGCACAAAATTATAAGATGTGATAGAAAGCAACAAGGATTAAAAGGAATTCTAATCAAAACGTAAATGAAGAGGCCTCATAGGTATGAACTTCAACATCCTACGGTGTCCTAAGGTCCTCTTCATTACACTGAAAAACAGCCCTGTTAACTATTTCAAAATTTAGATATAGTAACCTACATCCACAAAAAAGGTCAGGTGAAGCAGCACTGAGCATCTTGGCACCTAACTTATTAGAAACTTAGCAGAGTCCACTTTTACCTAAAGATACCCAGTATGAGGGGATGAAGAAACAAACCTGTCTTTCCCAAACCCTGATTTCTAATCTATAGAGTACTGGATTTCCTTCCAACTACTATAGAGAGAGCTGCAGATGTCAGTCCAGCTGGTGTGCTCTGGGAATGCCCACTGCATTATATTCTACAGAGAGGCCACACAAAACTATGGTCTGGTACAAGCAAGACTGAGGTTTTAAGCTCAGATAAATCTGAACACATGTAAAACCAGATATTTAGGCGCCTAGGGAGACTTACTGATGAAAACATAGGCCTCCAAGAACTTTAAACATAAGTTGGAGGACACTTTCCAAAGATTTAAGCTTTGATTGGAAGTTTCTTTAGCACCTATCTTTTGCTGAGGACCTTGTTCCAGGTGAATTGCCAAACACTTCACAGAAAGTCTGCAAAGAAATTAAGAACAGCCCTTTCTGCTCCAATGCCTTAATGACAAAACAACACAATTTCTTTCAGAAATCAATGTTAAGGACATCGACTTTGCTATTTGTTCAAAACCCTTTTGTGGATGGTTTACCCTTACATAAAATGGTTGAAACACTCTTTCCAGCCCCCAGCATAAGTCACAGTCCAGGGCAAGAATCACGGGTACTGACTTGAAGCTTTTCCTGTATGTGCCTACCTTTTTCACCCATCAAATTTTCATACTAGCAATAACTTAAAAGTGACAGAAAACCTGAGCCAGCATGCCAACACACATAGAAGAAAGCAAAGCTTCCTTAGCACCCTCAAAAAAAACTAATACACGTGTAAATTTTGCACATAGACTGTTAGACAGTGAAAACTGCGTAACAGAGATAAACTTGTACGGGGATGAAGCAGACAGATGTTTTCCATAACGACCAAAAAAAAAGAAAAACCCTTATATACATATCTTATCAGTTATTTAACAGCAGTTGCTTCTTTATTTTCAGCCATTCCAGAAGGAAACGAGTAGTTTGAATTATACTTAAATCTTAAAAAAATAAAAATAAAGAAATAATAAGCTGATGTATCAATGTCATGGTCAATTTTATAAGTTAAAACATCTAGCATGCTTTCTCACCTTTCTGTAACTGATGACAATGAGGTTCTTCCTTCCCAATTCCCCCTTGCTCCTCCCACAAACCTCTGTTTTTATGAAAAAGATTGACACAAAGGTGAAGTTTGAAAAAAAAAAAATTTATATACATATTACT
Organism: Nipponia nippon; assembly: GCF_047370975.1. Classification (NCBI taxonomy): domain Eukaryota; kingdom Metazoa; phylum Chordata; class Aves; order Pelecaniformes; family Threskiornithidae; genus Nipponia; species Nipponia nippon. Next base: position 27,925,171 of record NW_028262369.1, on the reverse strand, counting down.
CAGTTAAAAAAAAAAACTTGTAAAAAGAAAAAACCTCACATAACTTTGTTTCACAATGAACATAGATGGAAGACAGAAAGAAGAAGAAGAAAACTATTAGATACCTGTTGATTTGATGAAAGCAAGGATTTCTGAGTTTTGCAATTCCACTCCGAAGTCTTCCCACCCAGACCAAATCTTGAGCTACTTATTTATTTGGTCAATGAAAACTGTGAATTCCATGAAAAATTTCCTGCTGAAGCTCTACATGCCAGATATTCTTGTACTGTATGGCCACCCAGGAGCTGGCAACTCCCACAATACTCCAACCCTTAGGCCCACTCTACATTCAGGAATTGTTGTGAGGACAACTACATAGCATAAATAAAGTGGTCCTGTAGGTGGACATAACTTATAATGACAAAAAGATATTCTTGCTAATTTTAGTCCCCATCCTAAGTTAAGCTGTAAAAACAAAAGTAAAGGTGGTAGCACACAAAAATGTCGACATCAAGACACTTCTGCCAATACTGAAATACTGTTTTTCATTCCAGAACAGTTTAACTATGCCAATTTAACTAAGTTCAGTTCAACTGAAGTTTGCAATTTAAAAAGAACAACAACAACAAAATCTGTTTTCTTTATAATGTAAAGTGCACCAATACACTGTGAGAGCAGTTCTCTTCAAACCTCAAACTGCATAGATCATTAATATATTTGTATCATGTGAGTACCTCGGTATCCCACTGGAGATGGAAGAACATTTTGCAGTTAAACACAACAAACAAAAGAAGAACAGGGATGTTAACAAAAACTGGTAGAAATCACATGCTCTTATTTCCCCCAGTATGTGAGGTATGTTGCAGCATCACTCTCTTACCAATTCACATGCAGTTACCTTTTTAAAGAATTTATGCTACAAACACAAGTTGTTGGGTTTCTTTCCTATGGAGTTTTTCCTATATGCCAATGACACTTTGTGGAGAAAATTTGAATTGCATTTAGTAAAACAGCTAAAACTTGTTTGTGCGCTTAACTCCACTGCTTTAGCTACTTCCACCGAAAACAATCAGACTACTCATGTATAAAGCTAAGCTTCTGCATAATCTTTCCTAAGTGAGGACCTAAGAAGGAAAAGTTAGACAGGTTGCTTATACAGCCCACATGCATGAATACGTACTTTGTACTCCCTGGGTAGCATACAGTAACCTCATTAAAAAAGGAAAGGGAAAGAAAATAATTATAAACCACACAAAACAGGCTTGAATTCTTTTGAGACATTGGAAAAAAATATTTTGGTAGATCACTTACTGTGTTTTACTCTATAGTTAAAATATTTTATAAAAGTATTCAATGTATGTATATATACAAATTTTTTTTAAGTATTTCTCTTTAGTACCTCAGAATGCAGACGTAACCTCTTACAACAATCAGAGCTAAAAGGAAAAACCAAATGCAATACAAGATCCTGCTCTAGTTGAAATCAATGGCAGAATCGTTCATGGCTTTGAAAGATACAAAATAAGTCCATGAAAGCTTCACAAAAGCATCAAACATCAGTATAATTATGACTTCACTGAAAAATTTTTTATGGGGAGGGAAAACCCCTTCAAGTTTTAAAAGTTCAAAGACCAGTGCTCTACCCTTCTTAAAAGTAACTTGGGAAAGGCGAGCGTGAAATGGTGATGGAAGTTTCCCTCCCAATTTAACTCGGCAAAGATTAGCTGAACAAAACTACAAAGAATTGCCTTTAAAATTTCCAGTGTGCACAACATTCTTCAACAAGATACCTCACACAAATGTAGAAAGTGGCAGCAGAACTCTGAGAAACGTATTTATTAATTAAAAGGTACAGAAAATATAGAAGGGAAAATCATGCAGAATTACTTTGCACATAATGTTTGATTTTCCATTTTAAATTCTCAGTGAATGAGCTGTAAATTCCATCAAGTATTTAAAATACTCAAAATCCTTTACCGTTTTGTAACAGCCTAAAGATACAAGGCCTAGTAATGACTGACATTGCCCTTTACTAATCTGAAGCTTTAATAGCATGACAATTGACAGTTCCGTGTTTCAGAATCAGGTAGATGCTGATGCAGGAGATTATTTAAAAAAAAAAAAAAAAAAAAAAAAAGAGGATGAAACAGAAAAGCAAAGTTGTCTGCTGAAATACAAGAGGAAAAAGTTTAGGTTTTTTTAAATAAGCATTATTATATGATAAAACATTTCCTGGGTCCTAGGTTCAGACACATTATGTCATCCTTGATCTACAACTGGTTTCTGTGACTCCACCGCCCATCTGCAAGTCTGCAATAATACTTAATTGTCTTCATGGTACCGAACACTGCAGTTACTCTTATGCCTTCATTAACTGGTTTCAAAACCCAAGCAGAAAAATACTGTAGAACTGCAAAATAGCATTGACACTAAAAACTTGTCAAGTGGATACGTATTGAAAACTCTATTAAAAAAATCTTACATTCACCAGCCACTAACTTAATCATCATCTGGGATTCCTGAATGTAAACCTCTTTCAGCTAATAATGAGGGATTCCATAAGAGCCTGTCTCCACTAGTATGAGTGCAGAATTGGGGTCCCAGTTTCCTTTTACACAGTGTATTATTACTGGAAGAACTCCTTTATGAAACTCCAGACTTAAAAGTGAGACGTCACTCCTTACACACACAAAAGTATCTCCAAGCACAACAAAATAAAGAATCATTATAGAAACATTTGTTTATCATTTTAATAAATATGGGTGTAAGTCAGTCAGGTACAAAAAAGGAAAACACTTCCCTGCTATCAACTGGGAACTCCGCATGTTAGGTCAGTAAGATATCAGATACCTTTTGCAAAAAAGGAATTACATAATGTATCCTACAGTCACCCTACCTGTAATTCCAAAGAAACACTCTTGTTAAACACACACACAGAGTGAACGAAGGGATTACTTTTTTAAAACTAAATGAAATAGTTTCACTGCCAACAGCTGAGAAACAGTCTTCTAAGCAGCTGAACATACAGACAGCAGTTTACAACTCAATCCAAGAACATCCAGGAGCCTATCCATGTAAGAACAACTACTGCAAATGGACAAAGCTTAAAAAAAAAACAAACACAAACAAAAACATTGATTGAAAAGCAAATATTAAAAAGATATATTCAAATATAATCTGACACCTGCACTTGAAATAGTGAAGAGAGCCAAAAGCAGCTTGGAAGGGTATCTTCCACTTGTTTGTTTACCTGTTCTTAGAAAAACATAAAAACTAGCAACATTAAGAAGCAATATACTGAACAGATGAACCAGGCTCCTGAACACATCGCTTTTATTTAGAGAAAGCCTTTGTTCTGGGAACAAGATTTAAGCATTTGAAGTTAAATTACAACCTTTTTGTAGGGAGGGGGGAAGGTAACAATCAACTTTTAAAGGGCATATTCCTCCTTTCTACACAAACACGTTGTTGTTTGGAATGGGGTGGGAAGAGTTTTACTGTCATTACAACAGTCATGGGCTGAGGCAACCATGAAGCTAGTGTTGATGTTATGATGGAAACACCTCTGTTCAGCGTTAATCTGTAGCACCAGTAAGTGATTCATTACAAACACTGTGACAAATCATGAGGAGTGATGAGTTTTGTATCCTCCCTGGCATTTGCCTCTTCCAAGTGAGCTGGCTCACAGCTGTCCCAGGGCCTGGGTGGTTGTAGAGGGTTCGAACAAGCAAAGTGGATGAAAAAGCTTTTTTTTTTTTTTATTAAAACCTGAAACTCTCTAAGTTAAAAGATGACATTTTGTTCACACACCTTGAGAGAAGAGGGCACATGTTCCCCATTTCTGACCAAAAAAAAAAAAAGAAAGAAAGAAAGAGCGGAGGCTTTGGAGAGTGGGCTTCACACCCACCACCCTGGACCTTCCCACAAAGAACAAGCAGCACAGCAACGAGGAGAAAAGAGAAAAGCAGCGAGAGGCCACGGTTGTGTGGCGGCGGCGGCTTGAAATTTACCTGGAAATCAGCCAATATCATTTCTCGGTCCATGTTGGACGCCATTGCAGCCAGCTGCGTCCCCGGCTCTGCTCTGACCCGCGCACCTGGAGCTGCTGCCGGCGAGGACGGAGCAGGGTGGGAGCTAGGAGCTCATCGAGGCGCCGGGCTCCTCTCAGGCTCCCGCGGCGCCCCCGGGCTGCCCCACCTGGCAGCTCCGCGGCGGCCGGGGCGCGGCGGCGGCGGGCAGAGGAGGGGAGAAGGGAGGAGAGAGGCGGGCAGGGGGCCGGGAGCGGGCCGGGGCCGGGAGCGGGCAGCGCTGCCTCAACTGCTAGCCCGGAGAGGAGGAGGAGAAGGAGGAGGCAGCGCCGCTCCCTCCCTGCCTCCACAGCGCCTGTCGCACATTTTGCCTGTCATTGAGGTCGCAAAGAGGCGCTTTGCGGCCGGCACGTGACCACCCTCCTGTCAAGCGCTCAGCGAAGCCGGGGAGGGGGTGGGGCCGCGCCTTTCCGGCAGCCCGCGGTGACCGGGCCGCCGCGCCCCCGCCCCGGCCCCGGCCCCGATCCCGGCCCCGGCGGGAAGGGAGGGCGCGCCCGAGGAGCCCGCGCCGGTACCCGGCGGAAGGTGCCCGCGCCGGGTGGCCGGTCCGGGCGAGCGGCTGAGGGAACCCGCGGCCCGCGCGTAGGCCTCTCCTGAGGGGACGGACCGCCTCAGCCTCCGGGGAGCAACGGCTGCGGCCCGGGCCCGGCCTCAGAGCGGGGGAGCGGCTCCTCCGAGCGGGCGGGGCAGCTCCGGCCCCCGGCTCGGCGCTGCCCCGGGGGCTGACACCGCCCCCCCCGCCCCGCCGCCGGCGGTTGGCGGCAGGTGGCGGCTCCCCGGGCCCGGCGGCGGCGCGGGGGGGCCCGGCTGGGCTCCGCCGCCGGCTGCGGCCTAACGGGGTGGCGCGACCCTGGCTGCAGCGAGGCCGGGCCGGGCCCGCCATCCGGGGGCGGGTGGGGGGAATCGAGGGCCGCTGCAGGCGGCGGCCGGAGGGCGGCCCTGCCGCCCCGGGCGGGAGCGGGGCACCCATCCGCGCCCCCGTGAGAGAGGAGCGGGCGGGATCGCCGTGGCATCGGTGAATACAGTGACTCAGTCCCCAGGACGATTTGCGTCTGCTCTGGCGGCCCGTTGTGCTCGCTGAGTGACCCCAGCCGCCCCGGCGCGGGGGGGCCCGGTGAAACGGTGATTTTTCCCTGTCTTCCCACTTTTCTCGAAAGGAGGAGAAGCATTTTTCACAGGTTTCTGGGCCAACAGACTCTGATCTGCACAGCGGCCCTCACTCAAGCTTAGCACTCCAGCCCTGGAAGATGCAATTGCATTATATACGACAGATAAATCGGGTTTTTTTAAGTAATGCAAATCTAGCTGTAATTAATACTTTTTAAGTCTGCCTCCTACAACCTGATGCTGTTCACCTACCCCCTCACCACTGGCATTAAACACGCATTCGGACACCAATTTGCTAATTAGCCCAACATGTTTTGCTCAGCTCTTTGTACGGGTGTCGCTGCTACCTAAGGTCACAAATAGATCGAGCACCTTTCTTATTAGCGAAAGCTAATAAAGCTACATGATTGTATCTTTGAATCAAGTTATTTGGCCGTTTTTAGGAAACACAGTTCTTTATTGTTGTTCTCATCCTCTCGCGGGGTTACAGAGGAGTTTCTGGGGCTCTGCGAGCTCCCCGCCGCGGCGGCCGGGCTGGCACGGGGGGGGGGGGGGGGGCACGGCGCGACCGCCCGCCGCGGCGGGGGGAGACGGGGAACCCACTCTGCGTGCGGACGGGGGCGCATGAAAAGCGAAACCGTACCTTCAGGAGGGTCCCTGTTCCCAAGAAAAACACTCCTGGGAATCGTTTAAAGCCTGTTGGCGGTCGCTGCTGGGGAGCGTGGGCTCCGGGGCGCCCGGGGCGGCTGTCTGGCGGCGGCGGAGTCGTTCGGGGTCTCCGGGCGGGGCGAGGCCACGCTGAAACGCCGCTTGCGACGCAAAGCCAGGGTGTCAGAGAAGTGGGATTTTACATTTTATCGTGTTCCCGCTCGGGTTTATGTCGGCAGGGCTTGCCAAGAGGTTTTTATTGCCCGCTGACGTTGGCTTAACAATTCCAGCTCCCCACCACGGAGCGGAGGGATGATAAAGTAATTGCTCTCACGCCTGCCCTTTTTTTTTTTTTTTTCAGTTTGATGTTACAGACAGTTCTGAACTAGGTACGAGGTATGGTGCAATGCCAGGGACAGCCTATGCTAAATTACAAACAAATCCACCCACACATTACTAGAGAGTAACTATAATAAAGGCTGAAAAGCGAGTTTTAGCAATTGGATTAAAGCCAATTAATTCCTGGCACGAACTGAAGCTATAGGTATGTTGTCAAGATTAATTCCACGGTGTTCACGTCTCTTACGGTCGTGTTTGAAATAACGACATCTCTATCAGATCAAAACAGGAAGGATTTGATCCAGAACGGGCAGAAAAGGTGACAAGCTGCACGTGCCCCAGATCGCGGGAAGTTCACGTTCGAGTCACGGCGAAGGTTTCCGTTCTCCTTCTCGCAGCCCCTCACTCCCAGCCACCCCAGGGGGCTTTTCTTCCCCTCCAACGAGTGTCAGACAAATTCGAGAGCCCGGCGGACACTCGCTTACTTTACGCCTTGCAGTGCCCGGCGATAATATCTTCCCCCCAGAAGGTCTTTGGGCTGCTGATTTTGGAGCCGACTAGGGCAATTCTTTCTGTTTTAGGAGGAGTGTCTTTATCATTCTTGAGAGGAAATGATTAGGATTAACGTGCTGCTTTCTGGAAACATTTTTGACAGACCTGCACGCTGAAGGAGGATTGACGGCATTTTCTGGCCAGGCAGCTTTATTTGCAGGAGGCCTGCAGCACCCCGGCTACACTTTACTTAATTATTTTTGTTAGGTGGCGTGATTAACAGAAGATGGGGGGGTTATTCTGAACTGTAAAACGACAAAAATAATGGGGAACTGTTGTAAGACTTGCAGGACTAGTTCTGCAGTAAGTTAGCGACAAGTAACACCACCAAAGCCTGCGGATTTTAGGCACCGATTAGTCACGAAATAAGGCATTTATAAGCCGTCTGGCTGAATATTCGAAGTTTTGCATGTAAATTCCTTCCTTATGCAGAAAAGCAACTATATTTGAATACATGGGTGTTATTTATATACATACATTTCTAGAGTTAACTTCGAGGGAAATTATCATTCATATTTTTGTTTATGAAACTGTTAGCACTATTACTTCTGGCTGAGAATTATCATAATGAGGCCCTTAAAAATGCGCGCTTTCTTCCCCCTTTAGTGGGAGCGTGAGTGGGGGTCAGCTGATAATTTGAGCATAGCTGCTGTCCCTGCTCCATGTGCAGGCGGTTCATTACTTCGTATTTTCGCAAACAAGTGTGGGTGGGGGAATCAGTACAGGAAAACGTAATCGCGAAGCAAGAAGCGACCGAAGTTGAAAGGAGAGCCAGATGCAGAAGCCATACCGACTGCCTTCGGCTGCCCGGCTTGCAGGTTCATCCCTGTGAAACTGCTTCTGTCTCTGGCGGCGGCGGCTGTCAGTCAGGCCCCGGCCACCCCCTGCCCCTGCCCGGCTGCCGGCGGCAGGTTTCCCCCGCAGGGCACTGCGGGAGGAGCTGGTGTCGCTGCCAGCCAGGTTCCCTCACTAACGCGCCTCCCCGAGCTGCCTCACGCGTGTTTACATTCAAATTCACTTTCCCGTAGCGTCCACGCAGAAAACAGACAGGCGGGTTGCCTCTGCGACCGATAGGTTACGTATGCTTATCAGGGAGCCATGACATTGCATCTTACCTCTCGGAGGCTTCGCTTTGGCTGAGTTCAGCCTTCCCAGGGTCCCTGAAACTTAAAGCAATCCGGCCATTAAAGCAGTTTTAAGACATTAAATGCTGTTAGGCAGAACGGCAATGACAAATCCGTACGGTACCATCGTCCCTTCTTCACCCTTTGAAGGAAAAGCGAAGCCCTGGCGTCTTCTCGGTGGCCGGGTGCGTTTCCCCCGCAAAATGGCACTTTCGAATCAATCAAGGACACCAGAAAGGCGGAAAGCGAGGAGCGCTGCCGTGGCCGGTCGCCTTCCGCCGTTAAGACAACTTGACATTGACCCTTCATCCTTGACCTTGTCCTCAGGGAGCGGAGCCCTGAGCCCGCGTCGCCGCCGGGGTGGACCCCGGCCCCGCTGCCCCGCTGCCCCGCGGGGTGCCGAGAGAGGGCGGCGCGGCCGGGACCGGAGCCGGGGCCGGTGCCGCTCCCCCCGCGGGCAGGTGGAGACCGCCCCGCGGCCGTGCACCGCCGCTGCCCGGGGGGGAAGCTCCGGGCAGAGCCGCGGCGGGAGATCGCCCTCCCGGCCCCCGACCTCCCCCCATCCCCGGTCCTCCCGCAGGGGCGCGGCGGCTCCCGGTGCTAAAACCCCCTTTCCCTTTCATTCCCCCCCCTAGGCCTCAGCAGCGCTCCTCCTAAAAGCGCCCTGACGGTTATGGCTGTGGCGGGGCAGCGCCGTGCCCGGGCTGCGCGGCAAGGGGAACGACACAAGGCGCAGCGCTGCAGCGGCGGGGCCGGGGCCCGGGCCTGCGCGCCGGGGCCGGGGCCGGGGCCGGGGCCGGGGCCGGGGCCGGGGCCGGGGCCGGGGCCGGGCGAGGGGCGGGTGCGCGCCGCTGCAGGCCTTCCTGCCCGGCCGCGCCGCAACTCCGCCGCGCCTCCTTAAATCTCTGCCGTTAAAATGTGGGCGGGTGTTTCAACTCAAAAAGCGCTCAAATTTTTTTTCTTTTCAAAAAAAGCTGATGAGGTTAAAAAAAAAAGGGGGGGGGAAGAGAAACCGGCTTCGTGTCCGTAGGAAACAGAAGTAGCGATTGTTTGTGCTTAAAAAAGGGGGAGCGCAAAGTCGCGGGCGGAGGCAGCGACCGCGGACCGGCAAGTGCAGCTTTATTTCGCGAAGTTGAAAGAGGAGGCGAGCGGCGGCTGTCACTGCGCGCCGGGAGGCTGCCGAGCAGAGCCGGGCCGGGGCAGCGGCGGGCACCGGCGCAGCCCCTGCCCCCGCCCGCAGCTCGCCCCCCGCTCTCCCGCCGGGGCGAGAGGCGCGGCCGTCGCCGGGGAGCGCCCGGCGGAGCGCGGGCAGCGGCGGCGGGGCCCCGGCGGGCGGCGGAGACGGCCCCGCTCCGCGGCTCCTCCGCGCCCTGAGCGCGGGCGGCGGTACGCGGCAGCCCCCCCCGCCGCCGCCGCCCGCCGCCGCCCGCGGACCCGCCGCCCTCCTGGATGCTCCGGAGCCGCCGCCGCCGGGGGCGGCCGCCGGCCGGGATCGCGCCCGCCCGCTGCGCGGAGGCTGCGCGGGGCCGCGGGAGTGAAGGCGCCGCGGGGAGCGAGAGCAGCGAGGGAGCGAGCCGGGCGGCCGGGCAGCCGCCGCCGCCGCCGCGCCCTGCCCTCCGCGGGCGCGGCTCGTCCTTCCCGTCCCTGCTCGGCCCGGACTAGAGGCGGCGGTGTGTGGGATGAAAGGGGGGATCCCGAGCGGGAGCTGGCTGCACACTGCTACGGAAGACTTTTCCTCGGAGCTGTTGCTGCTAAAGTCTCAGATCCCGACTGTGAACAGGGTGGGTTGTCTTCCTCTTCCAAGATCTCAGGTCTGAGTGAGTCTCCGCTGTACGTGTATATATGTTACCTATAACATATATAATATATTGCATAGCTATTAATCTGTTCCCCCCCGAAAGTGGCCAAAGTCTTTAATAGGAGTTACTCTATATGTGGAAGCAAAGAAATCTTCTTTCAAGTGGAGCTGCAGTTTTGCTGAATAATCACGTGTGAGTTAGGGGCGGGCTCTTGGCAAGGAGGTTTTTTACGAGTATTTACTACAAGGTCTACTCCAGAAGATTAACCATCCCAATCCTTCTGTCAGTCTCCGATGCCATGCCTGGTTAAAAAAAAAAAAAAAAAAAATCTCATCTTTTTTCCGATCGTCAGTCACCCTAAAGAATGGCCGAGCCTTCTGGGAACGAGCTGGCGTCCGCGGCTGCCAAGGGGGACCTAGTGCAACTTACTAATTTGTTGCAAAAGAATGTAAACGTCAATGCACAAAATGGATTTGGGAGGACTGCGCTGCAGGTTGGTATCCAGAGAGGGAGAAAATATTTCATCACTGGTACCTACGTGACCCGGGTTTCCAAAAAAGACAACGTTTTAAGCAGGCTGGTGGATGAAATTCGAGTGGTTTTTCAAACTCGTTGGATGCCATATTTTATAACTTTAGTGGCTCCAACTCCCTAAAATGACGTACTTGAAATAAAACTGGTCAAAACCATGATTTCAATCGGGGATCACCCTCAATGTCAAACGGGCTACGAGTTTGCTAATATTTTGTAACTTCGTGGGGAGGAGGCAAGGAATGAAAGAGCTGAGATGAAAAGAAATCAGCTTAGGTGAGCAGGATTTCATAGCAGGTCTGTAAACACAAATGTGCTGTTCTCTGAAGCTTAGGATTTCTCTTTTTTTCCTCCTTTTTTTTTCCTGCGCTCTGCTCCTAAAGCGTGTCTCGTCTCGGTTCTGGGGTCTGCTGTGGATGGTACTTTTCCTTTATACGCTGTTTGTGAGGAATGACCTTTCTCATTGGGAAGCATGCTGCTCAGAACCGAGGACCTTCGATGTACGTTAAGAGTTAGCCCTGCGAGCCAGGGTTCCAGCTGAATCACTTGCCTTTTCATTCATAATTAAGGCTTCGAAATTTGCTTTTTTAGATCGGCTAGCGGGGCACTGGTTCCAGCTATTTCCTTTCTGATCGTATAGGCTGTTACGTCCTAATTTTTAAGTCTGTGGCTGTGCAGGCAGGAGTTGGAGCTGGTCCAACTGCGAACTATTGGAGCTGATGAAAGATTTTGCTTTTAGTAATATCAGATAATGATGGCGAAAAAGGCTAGAATACCTACCAAAGAGTGAAAGAAGTGATTTATAAATCCGGAGGAAAAATGTGTGGTTCTTTGCACTTAAGGTATAAGTAATGAAATGTGGAAGCGGAGCTATAGGTCTTTTTAATTTCACACATTAGAAAAATCGTTTGTTAACTCCTCTCCCCCCCTCCCCCGAAACCGTGATAATCATTTCTGAAATTGGGGTTTTACACAGCGTATAGCTTGCGAAAGTGCTCGAGATATTTACAGCTTTTTTGGCTTCACATCAACATGTTAGAGCTGGAAAATAAGCACCTCTTGCTAAAAAAGCAGGAATGACCCTTTCTTGACAATTTCGCTGAAGCTGGAGATCTGTGAGCTCCTCTCTGTCCTGGTAGCACCTAAATAGGGCATCGCATGGCAGTGCAGACACTTGCAGCAACTTTTCAGAGAGTGAAAGGATTTAAATTAAAAACTTACACAGACTAACTTCTTTAAGAAGGCAGGAAACATTTAGCTAGCTGGTTTATCCTCGGGACGAGGGCTGAAAACCGATTTGTCCTACAGTAATGTTTTTTTTTTTTTTTTCTAAAAGCAGCTAACTGTCCGTATCCTGAATTAAGGAATATTTTACACACTGACATAGCATCCAGCTATATTACACATGCATCCGTGTCGTAACAATACTTCTTATCGCTGCCTAATCATAACTGAGTTAATGAACCACAACAAAAATCAAAACAGGAGAATCTGTCGACTTATTTTCAATATGTATCATCCCGAAATGTGCTGTGGGTGCGTGACCACTCTCGAAAGAGCTCTCTGTCAGTGCACCCTCCAAAACTGAGATAATCTCTCCATAATCTCTCTCTCAATGAAAACGGAGGGAATGCTCCTATATTAATACCAATGAATTTATTTTTTTCTTCTGCATTTCTGTTTAATTAAACAGCTGCTCAGCTCGTCTTGCTCTGTACTTTTTGTTTCTGATGAAGTGTACCTATGCAGGCCTCAAATACATGTCCTGCCCTTATGCTCTTCGTCAGACTTATTCAATTAATGCTTTCTCCTTCTTTGCCTCCCTCCCCCCAAGTGAACCTTCGCATTTGCAGTGCAGTTGTAGCCCACGTCCCACTAGCATCACCTTTTATATGATCTTTCTCCCCCTCGCATCTTTAACTGAAGCCTTCAGTCCCCTAGCCTGAACACAGAAAACTCCCACTTAAACCGAATACATGTTTTGAATTCACAAATAATTCAGCCTGGGCTCTCAAAAAGAGATCAAAATGTCCAGATTTTACTAAAGAAAGAGAGATCACAATGCTCTTGTTTTCTTTTACATCGCTTCCATCTCTAGTCAGAAGTGAAAGAAATGGCACATACGGAGCTGGAAGCCTTGGGGCACAGAGAAATCTCTTTCCCTGAATCCCAGCCTGTCTTATCTGCACTTTTGCTCTTGTCTGTAGATATAATATACCGGGCTGCTTTATAGTCCAAACGCTGCAGTAATTATATTTATTATAGCTTGCTTTTCTTAAAAAGCCTGACATATATTTTTCACCAGGAGAGTTTTTCAGCAAATCCCTTGTAGAATTTGTACATTATGCTAAATCTAATGCACTGTAATGCTCATTTATGCAGATAATTTTTTTTTACCAAGATTTTCAAATCAATGTGTGGACGTTTCTAAGAAAATTAAAAAGATAATTTTTTTTCGAATTTGACACTTACATTGAGACTAATTACAAGGACAGGAAAATGTTGCCTATAGGCTGGAGATTATACATTACCGTGTTCATTTTTTGAAAGTCTTTGAGAAAACAAAAAAAAAATGAGGAATTTGGGGGAAATCGGTGCGAGCTGTTAAGTCTCAAATAAGAGAGATTTGCATTCTAATTATGACAGTATTATGATGCAATCGAGAAAATTTAAAGAAGCTTTTTTTTTTTTTCCTGAGAGAAACAGTCAGAAAATCCAATTATTGTTGTGGGTTTTTTTTTTTTTTAGGGGATGTTTTTAACAAGAGAATATAGCCACAGTTTACTTATAGCGAAATTTTGAAAGTACAATATAATACACTGGTTTTAGAAGAAAACTTCTGGAACTTTGAAGCATTCCTTTTAACTTCTCCTTTTTGGGTGACATAATGAAACACAAATATTGGGGAGAAAAATTTCTTCTAGCCTTTATTTTTCTTAGCAGACAGAGCTATGGTACAGCCCAAATATTTGTTTTATGATAATGCACAGACAATGTAAACACCTGAAAGCTTATAAAAACACATCCTACATTTGCTGTTGCTGAGGTAAAAGATCTGTTCCTCAGAGACCCTATATTTGATGTTGAACGAGACTAAACAGTAATGCAAAGGTGTCTCAATACTTAGGCAAATAAAACGAACCATATTTAATTTTCGTATGTTAAGAAACTGAGATAACCCACGTTAAAAAAAAAAAAAAAGGTTATTATATCCCCATTCTACACCGCCTGTTTCAGACATTAATCTCTCTGAGGCAGAAAGCTGTGACCACCGAAATGATAACATCTTTCATCATTTCATCGATAAAGTACAAAAAAACCCCTTAAAAATAGATGTTCTGGTGTATCATTAGTTTTACAGTGGGGCTCTTCTCTCTGTTTGAAATGAGGATTGAGCCGTGACAAAACCCAGAGATAAGAATTGAGGATCTAAAGCCCGTGCTGAAGCAAACCCCCCCCGCGGTATTCAACTCTTCTTTTTCTTTCACAGGTAATGAAACTCGGGAACCCCGAAATTGCCAGGAGGTTGCTAATTAACGGTGCAGACCCCAACCTGAAAGACAGTACTGGCTTCGCTGTAATTCATGATGCAGCCAGAGAGGGTTTTCTGGACACTTTGCAGACTCTGCTGGAGTTTAAAGCTGATGTTAACATTGAGGATAACGAGGGCAACCTGCCCTTGCACTTGGCCGCCCGGGAGGGGCATGTGCGGGTGGTGGAGTTCCTGCTGGAGTGCACGGAGTGCAAGGTGGGCCACCAGAACAAGCGGGGGGCCACCGCCTACGACCTGGCCAAGCTCTACAAGAGATCCGCCGTGGTGAAGCTCTTGGAGGATAGCAGCTTCTTCCCTGAAGACATGAATTAAATCCGACGCGGACGTGCTCCCCTTTGGACATTAAGGCTTTCAGCCTTCTTTTTTTTTTTTTTCCCCTCCTTTTTAATAACATTTGTTGCAACCTTGCTTCTTTTTTTTTTTTTTTTTTTTTTTGAACAGCTGATAGCATAAGTCGCAAGAAATTCTAGAGGTGGGTTTTTAGATAATGGAAATGTTTTAAATCCACGCTCCCAGCAATTTCTTACACCTGCCATTTACAACGTACTCACAGACTCAGCCATGTCTATGTTGGTCTCTCATAACTAGTTTTTCAGTATCAAGTTTTACGATTTATTTTAGGTCATTCGTATCAAGTCATTAATACAAGAGTTACATATTCACATGCTTAGTGTTGCTGGACTTTAAGAAAAAGAAATAGCTTACTGTGATTTCTCCCCCCTCTCGACGCAACCCACTTCCCCCTGTCCTTCCCCCCCCCACCCCCCACCCCCCCGGCTTCGGTCAAGCTTAAGAGTTTGAAGTCCTGGTTTGGATTAAAACAGCCTTTTAAGGGGTAACCTGCAACTCCCTGCTCAGGCAGGGCTTGAAGTCAAAGGCTGCTTGGCCTGAGGACAGAGGATGGCGCTTAGAGGCTTTGGGAAATAGCTGCATTTTGACACTAACAAGAGCTTGTAGAAGTAGGTCACTTACTTACTTTCTAAATGTAGATTACACTTTTCCCCTTTGTGCATTTAAACTTTCACCAAGCTGGTTTTGAATTTAGTTACCAGGAACAGTCTAAGTGGTGTTTTTTTGATTACCAGAGGTTTCAAACGGCTCAGTTTAGTAGTTCGTGTTTACTGTGCACTGAACCAGACGTTTTTTCTGGTTTCAAAACAAGCAGCAGAGAACCATTGTCAGAGGCAAGAGGACACCAAGGCTGCAGCACAACAAGTTGTCTGGCCGCTTCATAAGCTGAGTGCAGTTTAGATGCTCTTTAAGAAATCTTTGCTTTCCGCCAACTATTCCGTTTTGCCTGGAAATAAACTATTTTAACGATAGATGCGTCTCACAAAACAGGAATATTTGAATACGGTGACATTTAGGAAGCAGCACGTTGGATATTCGGGAAGTTATGTTGTTGCTTGCACAATTTAACCATTGAAAAATTTCCATTGCAATACTGTTGTGAGTATTCATCAGACGCAAACTCATTTACCTCTCCAGCTACAACAGGAGCTAACGACGCTCAGCACCATATCGGAAAGAGTTTAGTACGAAACTTTAAACGTTTGTACAGGATCTAGTTGTCGGACAGATGGGCAGTTTAAAGTGCTTTATTTTGAGCAGTCTACGTTTTAATTGCGCAAAATAGAAGGTTTAAAATCAATGCAAAATCAATAGTACTTAAAATAGCACTTAAAAGGGGAGGGGTGTACATTAGTTTAGAATTTAACTCTTCGAAAAAAAAAAAAGATTTTAGCCCCACCAAATCGGTCACTACCGTTTTCGAGTAAAAAGTAATTTGCTGAAACTGTCTGTCACGTTTACTATACGCTCTGTCACACTGCTGTGTTTTCCGATTAAAAACCTCTGTGAAATATGAAGCTCTGCGCGCTTTTGTTATCACTTTTTGTTCACAAGGCACCTAGAGCTCATTAACCCCAGCAGCACTGCACACAGGACGCGTGACTGGGGGAATAACCCACCAAATGCCCGCTATAAAGAGCATTAAAACCATCTGAAATATTAAAAGGGAGCAACGTAATCCGCAGGTCCCCGAGGTGAAGTGGCCCAAAGCACCCTCCGTTGCTATCCATCTCCCTTTCCTCATGTCCTGGAGGATGCTCCAAGCTTTTTTCTTCTCCACGAGTAGTGCCCTGCGCTCTCCTTGTAAAGCAGAAACCCGCGCTGCCACCGGGATTTCTCCCCTTCGCTGCTACAGCAGAGGTGAAGACCGAAAGGTACCGTTCATCTTTCTGACTTATTTTTCACCTGCGCTGCTAAAAAAACCTCATCCCAGACCCGTTTTGAGCTCCATCAGCATTTAATTTACGCTAAGCCGAAGCGTAAGCGGTGGCTTAATAAAACAACCGCTTCTCCGAGAAAAACGCCCCGCCGAGTCAGAAATAGCGGCTTTTATTGCGTGCCAGAAGTTCACGTTTAGGGCCAGGACGTGTTACACCACGGTCGTGCCTATAGCGTTAGCGGGCGAGGCACGGGCGGTATTAAGCCTGGCTTAAAGGTACGTTTTATTTGCTTTTACTGCTGCATTTTCTCTGCGAGCCACTCCACGTATGGGAAACAATATTGGAAATGGAAATTCCTGGTTCGAGCCTTTGAAAGCGAAAATTACTCTCGGTTGCCCCAGGAAGTTAATAGTTACTACAAAAAGCCTCTGGGAAACCAAAGAAGTAAGCCAGGCGGTGGGCGCCGTGCCCCTCCCGGGGTCTGCAGGTGGCACGGCGTGGCTGGCGGCGGGGGTGTGCTGGGCGCCTGCCTCCCCGCCCAGGCTTTGACAGCTACTGAGCGAGGAGAAAATCATATAAAGCCAGTCTCATTAACAGGGAATCCTTGTACCGAAAAAGGATTCTGATATCGGATGTGGTTTCAGAAATGACTTTCGTGATTTTTCCCTAGTAGCCTGGCAACATCAAAAAGTCCGGTTTTACAAGTTCGCGTATTTGTGAAAATGTCGACACTAATATTGACCCGGAGGTGCAAAACTGCAGCGTGTGAGATGGAACGAAATAGTGCTGAGGGCTTTCCCTGAGGCACAAACCAACTGAAAAATGAGCCTCCCGGGCGGGAGCAGCGACTGTCCTGCAGCAGCCCAGGAACAGGCAGCAAACACTATAGCATCGAGGCGAGATGTATAAATAGAAACAAATACAGCAAGCACAGAAAAATGTGAAGCAATAGAGCGTAAAACGCAGCTGTACCGGGATTCATACTGCCCAGGCTACGTGAGAAGAGAGCTATGGGGAAAGAGCCCTCTCCCCTATTTCAGCCACACGGATGAGCAAAGCTGTTACACTTGACCTTTGTTTCTAAATCATCCTGGGAACAACGGCGGGGGCTGGTGAATTTCTTTTGAAAGGGGTCGGATCCTAGAAGGATCCTACAGGGAACGAAGAGAGTTGGATCTGCGGCAGGAGAACCGTCAGAGGGTGAAAGAGCCGGGCTGTGAATGCGGGGGGAGAGGGGGGAGAGGCGCACGGCTAAGGCAGGCACAGCAAGCCGGCCCGGCACTTACAGGGGGCAGCGTGAACTATAAGGTATTTGAAGGTGAATTCAGCTCAGTTGCCGGTGCAATAAATGACTGCACATTTAAGTACACGAAAAGACTTTTCTTTCCAGTTTTCAGTGTGGGGAGAGGAATGAAATCAATGCTTTATTCCACGGTGGGATAAGAAATTAGCGTCGTAGGAAATGCCATTACATTGTTCACATGAGGAAAGAGTTAAAACAGTCAAAAGCCACCACTTTTTAGCTTTTAAAAGAAAGAAAAGGGTCTCTTCCACAAACGTACCTGGCAATTCACTGGGCAGCCAGAAGCAGCCATACATTATTATCTACTTACTAAAGTGCTGAAATTCCCTCGAAAAAGCGACGGGCGGAAAGCTTCTGCATTTATTTGTGAGGACTGTTATACTGTGCACGGCGGGGGGGCGCGGGGGAGGGGGGAAAAAAAGGAGAAAGATGGAAAGAGAGAAAGAAAGAGAGAAAGAAAGAAAGAAAGAAAAAGATTTCTCACCGAGTCTGAGCAAAGCCTGCCCCACAACACATGCATTCAAAATGTCGGTGCTCCCGGAGGGCTCTGCCGGGATCCCCGGGGAGGAGGGAGGGTCGGGGCCGGCGGAGGTGCGGGGCAGGTCGGGCGGCCCCCGGGGAGCGCGCCCGGGAGCGGGGCCGCCGGGCGGGGGGGGGGGCGCCCGGCTCCGAAACCGTTAGGTTGTCTTCTACGGTTCCTCTCCCCTTTCTCTTCCTGTCCAAATATTTTTAAATTTACGCGCCTTAAATAACAGTCTGATTTTATTTATTTAGTTTCCTCCGCGGGCTCTGCCGCCGC
Organism: Nipponia nippon; assembly: GCF_047370975.1. Lineage (NCBI taxonomy): Eukaryota > Metazoa > Chordata > Aves > Pelecaniformes > Threskiornithidae > Nipponia > Nipponia nippon. The sequence continues at coordinate 27,907,118 of NW_028262369.1, read as the reverse complement.
TTCGCCCCGGCCCCCCGCCGCCAAGGGCCCCGGGGCGGCCGCCGGCCCGCGCAGCGCTCCGCGCCCGGCCGCGGCTCCGCGGTGCCCCGGCCGCCCCCGCCACCTTCCCTCCGCGCCTCCGCCGCCTCATTTCTTCGCAACTTGCACTGCGCCTTTTTCCCCCCCCCCCCTTCTTCTTCTTTTTTTTTTTTTTTTCTCTTTTTCCCTCCCTCCCCTCCCTCCCTCTCCCCGCAGTCGGGACTGGAGCCTCTTCAGCATAACCCCGATGTCTTCGCAGCCCCTCAGCCGCAGTGAGTACAGAAAAGGGACCCACATCTGCCGGGGGGATGTTTATGACACATATTTGTGGCTGCTGCCCGCTGCCCGGGCTGCGGCGGCGGCGGCGGCGCTCCCGCTGCAGCTCGGGGCTCTCCCCCCCCGCCCCAGATTTCAGGGATGCAGAAGCATCTTCTCCCAGCGCAGCCCAGGCAGAAGACGAAAAGAAGCAGGTTCGTCTCCAGGTTTCCTTAAAAAAATGGGAAGCGAGGTGTATCTCCCAGCCAGAGCTTTTTATGACCTTCTGTTACACTTGAAAATTACAGACAGGCGAAAGGGGGGGGGGGGGGGAATCCATGCTGCTTGGTTTCTGTGTCGCAGAGGCGAGGAGATTATCTTCGGATGGAAACTACATGGCACATTTCTGATAGCCAGATGTGCCAAGTCTTGCCCTGCAGACCTAATTTACAGAGCACCACTCGAAAAAAATTAACTTCTGCCATGGCACTGAGTGGTAAGATGGCTTCTTGCATTATGAAGAAGCACTAAGTACAAATCACCAGGGACATTTTACAGTGCTAAAGGTTACTGCTTGTCATTTTGTACTTTTCCCCAGAACGTCTGAACTACCTTTCAGCACAATATCAGTTATAATTGTGCAAAGCTAATCTTAAGGAACTACGAGGAAGGGAACTCTCGCACGCTGGATGCTTTAGAATAACCTTGACCTTTCATTAGTGCTTATCCTAAAAGACAAGTCATCCAGGGAAAGCAGGGAATTGGGCAAGGCACCTGCAAAAGCATAAACGAAATGTCTCTATTTTTAAACTAGGGCTAAAATGGCTTCTGAATCCTACAAAACAAGGGACAGTGAGGGGCTAAAAGACAAAATCTGGAGCTCGCTGGCAAAATTCAGTTTGATACACACAGGACCCTGAGTTAATTTCCTCAGCCCAAGATGCATTTTCTGCCGTTAGTCCAATCAGCACTGCTGCAACTCCAACTGCCAAAAAGGGTAAATTCCCTCTGAAAGAAACTGAATCAGCCAAAAGTATAATCAGCTTTTCAGGGAAGTACAAGACCACTGAACCATGTTTCCAGTTGCATTTCTTTGTTCCTCTGTAACTGCTTTCTGATATTTGTAGAAGTAATTAGGAGGGCCATTGGTATTTATCAGCATTTTAAATAAAAAAGCTTCATTCTGTGCAGGAAGCATGAAACGTTTTGCTTCGCAGTGCAGCCACTAAAAGGTTAAAGTCAATTCACAGCTCCTGGGGAAAGTTTTCCTGCAGCAGATAGTGCCTGTCAGGATGGTCTTTCTCTTCTCCTGTTACACCCTGAGAGCAGGAAAAGGGGCAGCATTTATAGGGCAAGACAGCCCTCTTCACTCCTCGGTATTAAGATTATTATCAACACAATGATATTTTAATGAACACTTTTATACAACGGAGCTAATGAACGGCTAAAGGAAAAGACACTCACACAGCACAAATCACAATAAAATGCGATGTCCTGTAGGAACACTGAGTATTCAAAAGCTTTTCAGGGCTTGACCCTGATGAAACACAAGACCAATCCTGGGTACACACTGCATTTATATGCAGAGTATACTGCAGGCTGGAATAAGGGCTTCTGCTAAAGTTAATTGTAATTTTCTGGTGAGGGAGGATCGCATATTTAGGCCTTAAGTTATTAACAGCTACTCTGATGGAAATAGGGACATTTGGATACACTTTGTCGAATCAAAGAGTGTGCTTTCTGCTTCAGATATGTTACCACCGAGGTGATGTACCACCATTTGAATATCTGCCCTTCAGATGCAGAGGATGGGAGCGTATTGATCGGTCGTGAACTTTTGCTTATATTTAGTAACGCTGGAAAACAGGCAGAGAAGATTTTCAGTGCACACTAGCTAGAATACCAGCAGGCCTGGGAACCGAGCTGTTAATTGTAAATACTTCCTACAGAATGGATTTTTTTTTGATTTTCTGAAAGGACAAGTACACTCTGCTAGAAAAAGCAGCTTTATATCTGGACATACCATAGTCCTTGAGGGTGTGACAGTAGGTACACAAACAAAGCTGGATTTAATCTCTCTAAGGGAATTTTATAGAGAACATCTGTGAAAGAGAAAAGTATATTTGTTTCCTGAGCACTGTAACTGTTAATAATATCACCTCCTTGCACCAACATATATGCTCTAAATGGTGTGATGTCTGTGGGTTTTTCAGATGTAATTTCTTTTAGCTCCTGTAAAATAAGGGCTGCAGACAAAAAGCTGTGCTACACTATGATATATATATATATATGATATATATTCACAATCCGGCACTGTATGCATATGCTGGAGTGAACAACAATTTCCTTCCTGTATGAGCATTTTAATTTATAGAAACATATTGTTTTGTGTAAAGAAGGTAGTAGATAATTAACTGTATTCATTTAATCTAATTATAGGCCTCTGAGGCAAAAAGCTGACACTTTTCATTGTGGTATATTCAGAGAAGTTAATTGAAAAAACATTGCAGCCACAAGGCATAACATGCCCATCGTATATTTGATACTAATTCTTTTCTCAAAAATGGGATGAATCTGATGCTCGCTAGAGATAAGGATTACTGTTACTCACTCGAGTAAGGCAAAGTCTGGGAAGCTCGTTATGCAATGCTGCAGTGCACTGCAATATCTCTGCAATTCCAGAGCTAACCGCAGACAACTTAATTTGCCAAATTGCGAGATGGTTTTGTAATGTACACAAGTATCTATTACAAATTAAGAAAAGATTGAACACGTTTTTAGCTGGGACGTAGGTCAGAATTTGAACAGAGATCTGCTTCAAGAAGCAATAGGTCAATGTATCAACTCTTAGCTCTGTCTAATCTTTAGGAGGAACCAAGTAGTAACAGCAGCCTTACCCCTAGGAGTTGTTACCAGGGGTGTCATCTGTGTTTTTAAGCTATCAGCATGACAAACAGATAAACAGACAGCAAATCAACACTTGCAACTCCCAAGTATGTAAAAATAAATAAATGTCAGACCATTTGCAGTTTCAGAGTAATTTTTCCTATCACCTGATACATACCAACAACTTAATCTTCTGACAGCAGTGCTACTTTCATTCTCAAAAGGAAAGTAAAGCAGCTCAGCTCTGCAAAGCTTGCCTTCCAGCTGACAGAGAACATGACAGACCAAACGTGCTGCTTGTGGGGAAGCGTTTGCCATTTATGTTAAAGAAATTCCAGCTTGCAAGCTGAATCATCATGTTGGAGGCAATTATCACCCTTTCCCCCTACTTTATCACTGGCAGAGTGTAACTCTGGTGTCTCTGCAGCTCTAGCAGTACCACGGAGCAGGACACCTCCCTCTCCACCTCCAGCTGCTGCACTCCCTGGCTCCTGCTCGAGTGACCTCCATTTCTGCTCTGCTGGTGGGCACGCAGAGGCCACCCAGCACACCCAGCCCTCTCCACATCTCTCGTCCCATGTCTCCAGGTGTTGTTGTGCCTAGCTGGTGGGATTAAAAACTGCAAAGGCAGTGCTGCTCACCCCTGTGATGAAGTGTGTGCCTAATGACTGTGGTGGTGGTGCAAGCCCTCTTAGACGACAGACACCCCCAGCGAAAGGCCATCGAGCTAAGCGCAGGGCCTTCCTTCGCTCTGCCAGGGAGAGGCATTGCTGGCAGCCCTACCTATAATTTTAAAATTACTTAAAATATTTTCAAATGCATTTTGAAGAAATATTTTTTAGTGTGGTTAAAAAAGCAGCATATTGCACTTTAGGCACTTCAAATGTTTGTTAATAAAGTCAGAGGAAGCCTCAAAAGTAAACAGATAGTGACATGTGGTCACCTTAACTCTGGAGCTCTGGCTCAAGAGATCCAGAATATTCGACAAAGAAGCTCTCTAACAAGAAAAAAAGTGTGGCTATAGATGCTAGCTGTACCTGCTTCCTATTCCTATACCGTTACAGATAAATCACAATTTGCATTGATGTCTGACTCAAAAAATCAGCCTATCCTTAGAGTTCAGTCTGCAGTCCCACTCCTTCTCTCCCTTGATGCTCTTAACTGATCTTCCTTCTGCCTGGCTCCTGCCTTCTCTTTCTCCTCTGTGCTGTTGTCAGGTAACTCCCAGCTCTTGCTGTTCCACGGTTTCTTTAGCCATCCCTCCATTCCCTGGCTCCTGCCTTCTTGCACTCTTCATGCTCTGTTTTCATCTCCTAGTTTCCTTTCCTTCGTCTGCACATCCATCCTCTTATTTTTTCTTAATTATTTCCCCTGGCATCATATCTTTATCTCTATTATGCTTATTAACCTCCTTACCTAATATCCTTTCCCCATAGCCTAGCAGACTCTCATTATGTATATATGTATAATCTTCTTTTTCCTAGTCATGAAGAACTGCTTCCACAACTGATTTCTGTCCGTGATGGCCTAGGAGAAGTCCTAGCACTGGTCAGTAATGGTTGCCTCCCTGGCATCTACTGCCTTCCTTTGCTCCTTCTGCCTCTTGCTTTCTGCTCCCTCCCATGCTCTGCTGGTTACAGGCCTCCTCCCAAACTCCTTCATCTTCGTGACCCATCCTCCTTTTCTCACTGCCTCAGCAGCAACAGGAGAAAGGGAGATGCTGCAGGTAGGAGGGGTACCCAGATCTCACAGACAGTAATCTCTTAGGAAGCCAGGAGGAGAAATTGCAGAGAAACGCTGGCTGGTCCCCACTGCCTCAGGCAAAGAGCGTACTTGGTCGCTCTGCGAAAAAGCTGCACATGGTGCCTGCGTGCCGTACAGCCACTGAACGCAGAACGGGCTCTGTCAGCTCAGGCTGATCTTTGGAAAATTTAGCTGCCAAAAGCTAACGATTCTTAACTGATCACGTGCAAACTGAGATTTTATGGAGTCTTATAACTTCGTTACATTTGGATGTGAAAGCACAGCAACCGTGCTGCCAAATTCCAAGTTGCCGCTCAAAAGGTACACGGATGAAACTAGACCAGTGAGGGTGTTCCATTTCAAATTCCTTCTGTAGAGAAATAGGGATACTGACACTTCTGAATGAAGCAACCGGATTATTATTTTTTAATATGGGCAAAATATTTTTTTAACAGGTTCTTGAAAATCACTACTGTGGTTTAGCTGGAAACTGCCAAAAATTAAACCTGGGGCAGATGCTTGGCTTGGAAAACACCAGCCCAAACAGTTACAAGCAACTGAAAACAAGATGTTATTATGAAGCACTGGGCAAGATTAAGCAGAGCAGTTCCATGACTTTGGCCTAAATGTGGAAGATTAAGTGACCTGTAGTGAATTTTGAAATAAGCAGAATTCAGATTTCACATTTTTGGGTGAAGATATTTTCTCTGAAAACAAAGGTTATGATCCAGAGTGCTCTGACGTGAAGAGGGAGAGGGAGGTGTGTTGGGATTGAGACTGGGAGCACTGGGACTGAGGGCTGGAGCAGTTTCTTTGGCAACAAAGCCAACTTGAAAGATCTACAGAAGTGCAGAAATAAATTATCAAAAAGCATTCTGTGGAGATGAAACATTATGGAGACAGCAGAGGGAAGGGGAGGAAAGGAATTGCTTCTGGTGGGAGAACATCAAAGCAACAGTAAGGGAAGTCCAAATATTTTGTTAGCTCTGGTGTTCTTAAACACCCTGGCTCTGCTCCGCATGTGCCGATGGATTAAGCCTGCAGAGGAAAGCAGGTACCCTCGTCCCCATGCTCTCGTTGGGGCAGCTTACCATTACAACCCCCACAGAAAGAATAACCTAACGGCCCCTAAAGGTGCTCCATATCTCCCATACCCGACTGTTTGCCTTCATCCACCCAACTGAAACCTAAGGCAGTTCAGGAGCTCCTCTATAGGTTGAAACCTCCTTTTTGTGGCAATGGTGATGTGTGTCAGAGTGGCAGGCTGGACAGCTGAGGGTATTACCTGCTTCAGTCATCTGACTTAAACGCTCCGCTGCCTCCCTGCTAGACATTTCAAGAGTAGGTTCACGGCAATGGTTGCAGCAATTCCCACTGAATGCTATTTTGCATTTAAAATTGTCATTCCATTTCTCTGCTATGGATGAAAGTAAGAGAGTCACAGAAGTCCTTTCTAATACACAATGAACTGCCTGTTAATTTGCCAGTGCACTCATTATTTTTTTTAACTATAAAATTAATACTTTTAAATTCTTTTAGCAGATCTAAGGGACTGGCTGTCATTTGACTGCACGTTTGCCTAAAAGATATGTTCTAGCTTGAAAAGAAATTAATTCAGGAAGTCCTGCGGCCTTTGTTTTGCAGGAAGTCAGACGAGGTGAAACTGGTGGTCCCTCTGCCCATTTCATTTCTGTCAGTCTCTGTTTGTCTAGGATTTTAACAGCAAAATTACACTAATGCTGTAAGCTTTCTGTGCAGTTAAAATATTCAGAAATACCTTGCATAGACTATGTTTGAAGATGTTTGGTTACATTTAAGCAAAATGCTTTATGTTAATGAGCATGATTATATAAACTATGGTCAAAATGGTGAGCTGTGATAACACTGTACGGAGAATAGTATGAAATTAAAACTTCTCTAATTTAATTTAAAAAAATCTGGCTTAATAAACAGAAATTTGAAAATTCATGCTGGCTGCTGTTGCTTGGCATAGAAGTTTTTTTGCTTTTCTTAAAAAGTGCATGTGTTTAGCATGTTCAGCTTTCTTTTCAGGTTTAATATTAAGCCTGAGTTGGCAATACTTAGTTCTGGGAGCATTGCAACATTTACATAATGTACCTTACTCTTAGTGATATTTTGTGCTCAGCACCTTCTTCCATTTGATAGAGTTTCACTTTTTTTTTAGCAGGAAAAATGAGGTTTAAGGATAGCAGAAAAATTGGCCCAACAACATGATCTAATGAACCACAAAGCAGCCTTCAAAGAGAAAAAGTAGCAGGAAGTTCTTTCATACCAGGTATTAAAAATAGCCTGCACCAAGTCCTGGAATGCACACAGCAGTTATGTAACGATTTTTCAGTGACATGCATTAGGAAATATTCTCAGTCCGTGTTTTTCCTTCCTAACACCCAGTTTACTTCTCTGTAGTTTGGAAATCCTTCATAAGAATGCTTCGAAGAAGTCTAAAATTATAATGTTCATTTGAATAACCTATCAATTAGCAAGCCACATAATGACACCATCTAATGGTACAATTGAAGTATCTGAATTTAATATACCATTTTCATAATGATACAATACGAAACACACGATGGAATCAGATTTTTTTTCCCCACAAGTTAGACTTGATTTATTTCTGACAATGCAATACTTTTGTACCGGAGGCACCAAAAGAGAGAAATCAGTTTGGGTACATCCCTTAAATAATAAGAATACTAGCTATCCTGGAGCACTGGGAAGCCTTTCAAATGTTTCAAAAAGGTTTACTTATTATTAGGTGCCTTTCATAAATGAGAGGCATCTGTGGAGGACTGAGAGGAGCCAGAAGAGCTATATCTAGCTTCTACCATACTGAGGAAACTAAATGGTAAATTATTTTGAAGAACATTTTCCTCAGACATTTCCCCAGAGATCGAGGAGCTTTCCCAGAGGTCTAGCCTCTAGATCTTTGCAGTATCATTTGAGAAGATAATAAAGGAGATGGAAAAGAGTTAAAGGCTAACTTTTGGATTTTCACAGTCCTATTGTTTTCTTGGATTACTTAATGTTCAGAACAAAATCTGCAACATCCTTTGCCTATAGCAAGAGTATCACACAAGGAGGGCAACATTACCTTCTTGTCTGCCCAAAAGCTTGCCTACCTTTTCTAACTTGTCTATTAAAAGACACAAACCCTACAAGAACCTTTAGACTTCCATGGCCACCATGAAATTATCACTAACATCATTAATTTCAATTTATAGTTCAAAGACGGCAAAATTCCCTAATGTGAAGGCTCACACGCCTCTCCCACCATGGTTAACACCTAACTAACACACAGTGTCAGTATTTCCTCGGGTGCCACATATCAAGGTGAACCCAGAAGCAGAGTGACAGACAGTTTTCATCACCCGCTCATGTCAGTGAAGGACAGTGATAGGAAGTATTATGGTGGGTAAATTCTGCCCATATTTTGGCTCCTACTGATAAGTTTTTCCCAATTCATGTAATGGAGATTAAATACCAGGAGATCCTACATGGTCAGATATGACCATGGTAGAGCAATATGAGTCTTTTTTTAAGATGAGTAGAACTCCACTCTTAGTGTTGGGTCTTTAAAATATTTTCAAAGCTAAAAATGCAGGAACTTTACTTGCTCCACACTGTTCTCTTTGGGAACACAGAAAAATGGGATCAAGGCACAAACTGATAAACCATCTGATTAATTTTCTCTCCTTACTGTCCTGCAGAATGACAGAATTAAAAATCCATATTGGATGTGAAAAAAAGGTAATGCCTTCGAAGTATTTCATTTTGGAAAAATACATAAATAATAAAAGCAGGACAAAAAGTTAGCCTCTTGTAGAGAACCTGTTTGTTTGATAAAGTAGTAGGAAGCATCTTATTTGACAGTCTGAAAGAAAACGAAATAGGGCATACTGAATCCATAAAAATTCTATATTGGAAGAAGTAAGGAAGTGAGCATCAGAGCTGAGATAAAAGTTCTGCTTTTCAAAATGACAAACATATTTTTGTTAAGATCAAGGTGTCCTTAAGGCCATAAAATGAAATAAAACCTGATTAAATTATCGACAAATTCATTTGCTTCTAGCTGCTGTTATACAAATATATTTCTGGGAATCCAGTGCCTAAAAAGTAATTTGTGAATAAGTCAATACTTATTTTTCTACACTGATACATATGCAAAGCTCGAGTTGTTTACGAGGGGAGGAACACTGTTTCATGCATAGCATTCAGTGGTGCTCCGAGTTACAGGAAGGCTCTCTCATCATTCAGCCTGATTAGTTAACATGAACTGAAGCAAGTAACATTCTGTATTTTCATCCATATTTTATGACTATTTTCATATAAGGAAAAATTCCTTAAAGCAGACTTGGTCCATTTTGAGAAAAGGACATTTTAGGGCAAAGAGAGAATTACAGACTCTTGTTACATCTAACTTTTCTGTAAGCTATGCTTCACTCAGTCATTTGTGAATATTTCTGAGTTTTATTGGATATATTCACTTACTTGTACAATGAGATTTGCTGTCACTGAGTTTGATATTCAAGGTCAATATTTCAAATGTTGTTGTAAATGAAAGTGTCTATTTTGGCTGAATTTAAAACCTAAACAAACATGGGAAAACTTATTTGCATATTCAGAGAAAAAGTATTTCCTTCTTTTTCCAAAATTTGCTGTTATTTTGCTTGCAATTTTCCTTTTGTTCACATACCTTTATTCTCTTCATTAATGTTGCTGACGTGTCTAAATTAACAAGTCCTACTATTATCTTCATAAATGTGGCAAATTTGATACCACCTATGAAAACCAAAGCAAAGCTCTGCCACACCACATTTTCATCCACTTTTCAGAAAGGCAGAGATTATCCTGTAGCACTTATATATACACTATACTTTCGTGGTGGGAATAAATTCTGAATTTTACACTGTTTGCTGGCTATGTACAACAGAAGAATAGACAATATACCATCCAAGCTTGGGACAATTAACAGGATGTGTTTAGAATATTTTTATTACGTTAATCTTTTCTTTTGCTTGAGCCAGCATTCCCCTTGAGAGGAAGAGAAATGATGCTGAGACAACTTACTATTGCAAATTAATTGTATGGTCTATTTCCCAAGCATTTAATTTGGCCACAGCAACCTGTTTAACTCAGACGAGTTGTCAGAAAGTGACATAAAAGAAAGACCAAGTTCTTTAGAGGTGGCCAGTAATTTTAAAGGGATGAAGGGAAATGGCTGCATTATTGCTTTTGTCCAAGTCAAACCTCTTCTAAACAGGGTAAGGGAAAATCAAGGGACTTAGCCTCACCAAAATTCGTGCTACTTGAGATCTTTTGGAAATGATGACTGAAGAGGAACTGTGGACTGGAACAGAAAACTGAGGAAAGAAGTCAGGCTTCATATGGCAAGAGCATATGAAACATAAAGAAAAAAGCATAAAGAGGAATAAACATTTTGTACTTTTCATAACAAATAAGTCCAAAATTTGGAACATAAGTCTGGGATAGGAACTGGGATAGATGCACCTGCTTAAACCTAAACCATCTACTTGCAAGGCAGCTGTCTTTACCTGCACAAGTACAGATAAATCTGCTGCAAAAAGGCCAACACATTATGTCCCTGTTGCTTCCAAGTCAGTGGGATCTGCATTTAATCTTTTACAGTGTGGTTTGGTTGTTGTTGTTGTTGGGTTTTTTTGTTTGTTTGTTTGGCTTTTTTAGCTCCGGCATTCTAGGAAGTATTTTCATGTCTGTACCCCTTGTCTGAGTCCACTCTTGGTACGTGGGCCTCCACGATTAAGCAATCCTGGATCCTTAACCGATTGCCTCCAACTTTCCCAGCCTGCTGCCTCAGTTATTCTCTCACAGCTGTACAGATTTCAGCTTTTCAAAGTCCAGTTTGATTCAGTCTGTCAACACAGGAACTTATATTCGGCATAAAAACTTCTTGGGACCACAAAGGCATAATTTTATAGTTAAATACATCACATTTTTCTGGGAAGACTTAGAGGCAGTGGATAATGGAGACAGATTAGGATTTGGCATTCTATCAGACTCTCAAGGAATCTCTCCCTGAGTAAACTCTGTTTCACTGGGAATATTTATTGTTCAGGAAGCAACACTTAAAATTTTCCTTGCCATGAAAGAATTCTGCAGAATCCTATAGCAGAAGGTGGCATATCACCCCAAAGACGACTTCCACTAGTGCGATTACTACCTATAACAAGGTATCCTTCTTCCATGAAGAAGCCAGGCATAAGCAAATACTTCTAACAGGGAATTACTCTTTGAGAATAGGAGATAGCCATTTTAGTTATAGGGAGTAGAAGACTAACAGACTTGAATACAAATTTGGAATGGATGAAATATTTATCCTGGTGTATTTTGAAGATACTCAGTTCCCATTTTGTTAGCATGTCCTAGAGATGACTTATTTTCAGAGAATTACCTTTCACAGTTTCAGATTCCAGAGAAATATGATTCCCAGAAGTTCAGGGATTCCTTTTACTAAACTGACCTTGAAGAAAAGCTCTGTTTCATTCTGTGCCTAGTCTCTTCCTTTCCCGTCTCCCCTTATCGCTTTTGAGAAGCCAGTACCATCAGCGACATTCAGCCTGCAGGCTCGGTGCTCCCTGCCAGCTTGCTTGCCCTGCAGACAGCGGGCAGGAGGGCAGGAGGAAACCTCCTTGCGGGGACTGGGCACAAACGTGTTCTAAATGTTACTCAAAAATCCTAATCCAAATCTTGATACCAGATATCCATTCATTTATTAAGAGCAAATACAGCAGACAACTAATGCTGCACTTTTTCTATTATTCAAACCTGCTGCTAACAATGAAGAAGATGATGTCATTCCCTGGATGTGACAAAGGACTAATATTATATGCAGTAAAAACAATGAGTCAACAGTTTCTATGCCCTTGAGGTCAAAGCATTCAACAGTTTTGAAAGTAGACTGTTCTTTTTGTGCACAGAGCCTGTAGTTGTATATCTATACAAAACGTGTAAAATCAAGATATAATTTAAAAAAAAAATTTTTTTTGAGTTTCAATCAGAGTGTTTTAAACGCAAGCTAAAAGTCCAATTGAAATAGAACATAAACTAACTGACACAAGTTTTCCCCAGATATGTTAAGTATAACATTGCAAAACACTTTTTTTGGTCAAAAATACATTATCTGTGTTATCATTTGTACGATCTTGAGAGGCACTTGGTAATCACAATTTCCAGTAATGTTAGTAAGAACTGCGAGTATTAATGTGGCAAATAAATAATACGAAATGTTCTGGAGATATTTTGTAATGGTCTGAAAGATAAAAAAGACCTTTTGCATGGAAATATGTCTTGAGAGACAATAGAAAGCAAGGAGTCTAAGAACCAAAGTTACCCAGATTTTCTGGAATACCCGAGGTATTGACCAAATCCTGGCCGTCTTTCACCACAGCTGCACCTAGCTCAGGCTGGTGCAAGAAATCCCTAGGGTTGATACAGATCCTTTCTTCAGTAAATCTAAAATCATTATGGGGGATTATTATCCTCCTCATACAGACAGGGAAACTGAAGCACAGAGAAGTGGCAGCTCAAGGTCATTTAAAAATCAGGAGAGTTTGGAAAAGAACCCAGATTTCTCAATCCCTGTCCAGCACTCTGCCCACTGGGCTTCATTGGCCCACTGAGTATCTGCTTGATGCAGCTCCTTTTCAAAATCAGATATAACTGAACAACTTTGTGAAGTTTTCAATTCACCATATTGTTGTCTATAATAATTTTATTTTGTGGAAAAATAGACTTGCCTATTTAGGTCAGGCTGCTGACATGCTATCGAGTGCAAGGGAATCCCAGGCCAGCTGCAGTCTCCATTCCTGTTGTCCTTGCAGACCAAATTCAGAGACAGGAGAGCAAACTGGATTATATCTAGATGGGTTTCTATGTAGGAAGAAATATCATTTTGCCTGCATTGATGCTAGCTGACAGTGTTCTGGATTAAAATGAGCCCTAGTGTGGAATAAATAATATCCAGCATCCTAACAATTAATTGAAATTAAACCTTGGCCTCTGAATCCCAAAGAATTTCTTCTAGCACGCTGACAAAGTGCTAGACAAAGTTTTCTCAGTTTATGCTGACCACTTTACTGCGTCACCTAAAATAACTGCAAATGGGTTCAGACATAACTTGTACGGTAGATCCCAGGCCCAAGTGATTACTTGTTTACTTACCCAAAATACGGAAGGGCGCATCTGGCAAGCTAGCTGGTCAGCATCCTGACAGCTTTATTAAAGAAGCAAATGCAAGAGGCATGGCTCAATCTGATCTTTAAACTCTGTGTCTTCTAATGCTTAAGAAACTCTTTATCTTTTAGATATTTAAACCAAATATTTAAGCCCTAAAGATATCTCAGGTGGTTTAGAGTTATGTCATACTGCTCAAGCAAGATGAGGAAGCTTCCGAGTTATCCAACAGTCACGAGAGCTCTGGGGCTCCACACGGTTCCTTGCAAGTGACAGAACACACAGGATTTTAATGATGAGGACTCATTAGAGCACTTCCATTGAAACATAAACATTTCCACTAAAAATTCAGTGACAAGTTGCTTTTATAAACTCAAACAAAATCAGACAGATTTGAGACAAGGCAAAATGAAGAGACTAAAGTAACTTACAGAATTTCCTCTGGATATCTTGAGCTAATTACAAATCGTATGGCACGCAGGGTCTGGTATTTTAATTTCCACTGTAATCGATCCTCCGTAGTCATGAATAAGGAAGGACACAATGATTTTGATGTCATGTAAAAGAGTGATGAAATATATTTCCCATGCGAGACAGACAGACATTGGAATCTCTTTTTGAAGTAGTGAGATATTTTTGGAGACAACATCTCTTACTGCTTATGAAAGCCAACATCTGAATGTACTGCAGGAAGATTCACGCACGCTGCAGCCGTGTTAGGTGTGCTGTTCAACAGAATACATGTATCCGTTCCTTTCCCGTGACTCACACAAATACAAATATATTTAATTATATTAAAGGTAAAGTTATTATTGGTCTATTTAATAAGTAGACTTGTGAAGAAAAAATAAACATAGGGGCTCATATCCTAGCATGTTCCAAGAAAGGATCTTTATCTGACCTTTGCTTGTAAAGCCCTGATCCTAGCAACAAACTTTGAAAACTTGCATAACATTAAGTACTCTAAGTACTCTTGAAGCTGCTCCTTTATTAAACAGGACATTACAAGTTTAAACTAGGGACAGAGATTCCTATTCAGGAAAATACTGACGATGATATTTAACATTAGACATACCTTCATATGATCTTGTAAATCAAAGCTTACCTAAGCAGGTGACAAGGTGACACTTTCAAAAGAATATTATAATGAGCCCTCCCCCCCACCAAAAGCAAAGGCATATTAATATTACCTTAGAGGCATCAGCCACCTTATGATTTCAAAATTTAGCTAATATGAGATCTGACAAAAATAAAGTTCTGTTCAGTGTTAGTTTGACTGTGAGCACAAAAATTTCAGACTAGTAACATTTATAAAGACAAGTGTATTCTTAATGATAAATAATATAGATAGAAAACAATAAAAAGCTTTTCATGACATCATGAAGCAAATCATTAGGCTTTGGGCTATTTTGTATGTGTTAATCACATCACCATTAGATCCATTAGTAGGTCAATCCTTTATTATATGTTGCAGTGTCTGTTTAGAACCTCACTCATAACTATCATTTCAACAAATCAATTTACACAGTATAGGATGATATTATTGATCTGCAACAGTATTACAAGCTCCAGGATTATGAACAGGAAAAGTATCAAATAGCATCAACTCTAATTCTGATTTTACCCCGCAATACAATTGACATCATGCTGCAGTATGGATATAGATTTAGCTATGGCCCAGAGGTTTATATTTTTTGGATGTCTTAATTTGTTTCACAGTTCTACTGTTACTTTTCTCATGTATTAATACAGGCAAGAATGTTTCATAATATTAAAAAAAAACCCTCTGTTTAGCTGGAAGGCCTTTTGAGAGAACATCATATGCTCTCTTCTAATTCCATAAAATTAAATCTTTGTCTTATTTTCTCTTCCCTGGTAATTTTCTATTGTTGGGAGGAACAAGAGGGAAACTTTATACCAATTTTAATCTATTTTCCCTAGTGAAACAAAGTAAGAAATAGGCATAGCATGCATAATATGTTAACTATTTTTTGTCAGTTTGTGTTGCCTATGGAGAAGAGGCTGGCATACAAAACCTGATGGATATTCCCTCCCTCTTCTGGACAGATCCATACCCTTCCAGAAGGGAACCTGGGAGACTCCTGACTTGATCAGTAATTTTCCTAAGTGCATAGACAGGTCTGAAGCCTACACTGTGAAATGGTGAGAGAGGGTCTGAAAGGGGCCTCAACGTACACCATCTCCAGCTGCAGAGCGGAGGATGAACCTGAATCCCACATCCCGGGAGCAGCAGCAGGAACGGATACCTCCTTTTAAGTCAAGGTTGGAGCCAATCTGTTCCTGAATTGCAAGACAGGGTTGGGGATGTTGGATGGAGAACAGGCCCGTTCCTGAATCCTAGTATTAAGACAAGCAGGCATAGAGGGACTTCAGGTAAATGGGTATGGTGGGTAGGCTTTCTTACGGAACTGAAGAAATAGGCCAAGATTTTAGAGGGGATAATTTTCTTGCAGAACACATAATCTGCCCTATCAGTTAGATGGAATGATCACCACTCACAGCATTCTACATAGCTACAATGGTATTACTCATTCTCCTTAACAGAAACCTAGTACTGTGGTTTTGGTGACACTGAAAGTTTATTTTGATCTTTCTTGTGTTTTCAGATGGAAATGTATTGTCTCCTTCCTGAGCTGGGATTAGAGTCCATAATGAAAAAAAAATTTTAAAGTGATTAAGAATAAAAGTTTATGTGTAAATGCTGGTTATGGGCCTCCCATAATGAATCAGTTTTTTTCCTACAAGTCTTGCTAAGTACTAATTAGGAAATTGCCTATTTTCTCTTGGAAATGCTGTATTATTTATGAGTTTTTGGACAAGAATAAAATACTGCTTTTTCAACAGGAGTGGATGTTATCACTTCAAATGTGCTTATATGTATTTCCTGTTCGTAGATATAGCCTAGCAATAACAATACCGCAATTGCCAGAATGTATAATCTATAATGGAGTCCTGTGTAAATCAACACATAGCCGAACGACTTGCACACATCCTGCAGGATACCACTGCCATTCTAAATTGTTTCCGGTTAACGCTGTGCATCTGCAGGATGATTTCTGAGCTGTGCTCAGACTGACTCCTAACTTAGAATACGGGAAGTTACCTCCTTCTAATATTTAATGGGATCTAAACACAGATTTAGGTATAGACATAGAGGTAAAGCATGTTTTATTCATGATTGCCTAAATGGGAAACCAGAAAACCAGACTTAAAGGAAAAACAGTTTTGATGTTTTAAAAGTACTTACGGGATTTCCAACAAGAACACAAAAATCATTGCAAACATTGCAAGGGCAAATGTTGAGGATTTCAATTCAGTTGTTAAATTACTAAAATAATGCATACCTGGGTTTACATACAGTGGAGAATTAAATGTATGATCTCAGATGCTCTGCCATTCCCTTTAGAATAGAGCATCATTTCTTCTCTATGTAAAATATCTGAAAAATATACATTTTTGAAAGTAATTTTAGGAAGTCAGAGAAAAAGCAAAGTCCAAACTAAAACAGAAATAATGGCATTTTAATTGCAACACACATTGCAGCCATACACTCAGAACAATCTTACAGGAATACTCTGACCGAATGTCACTGTCGTGCTTCAGTTAGTCCAAACTAACTAACTGGACTAACTCAGAAATTAAATCTATTGACCTGTTCAGTGACTTTGTGCTTTTAGTTAGTTCTCTGCTTCTGACTTTTCCAAACAGATGTTAAAACCAATACAAAGTTTTAAAATACTGTAAACCACTTTAAAATATAATTTAAAAATACAATCCTTTAAAAAAAAAAAAAAAAAAGAGGTGGCAGTTGTGTTACTTGACAACTTTTAGAATTGGACTCAATAAGCCTCTAACTCATTCTGCTTTATAGCTGGGGGACAGACCATCTTACATGGGTATATATAATTTCCACTGAATCTCTTACAAGCCACCAGAATTTTAGTATGTTTTAAAATAATAATATAGCAATTTAGAGAAAATATATTACGCAAAACTTGTTATTTTTCTCCTTCTGATACAGGTCTACCATACCAAAGAGAGATTCTAGCAGGAAGCGACAACCAGTGCAGTGCTTGCTTGAAAAGTATTTTAAATCATCCCTTTTTCTTGCTGCTTTTGGTAAAAATAATGTGATGAATAAATGACTCAAACTTAATCTATCCATTGCAGAAGCTCATAGAGAACATTCATTGTGTTAGCATGCATACCTGCATTGCAGAGGTCATTGAGGGGAGCAGGGCAGGGGTGCAAGAAGCAACCATGGCCACGGGGTCAAAGGTAGCTGAAGAACTGAACACGTACATGCTGAGAGGAATGACAAAGCCCCTCTGCACTTCAGCTCTTCTGGAACATGCAAGTCTGCTATAAAAATGTGTAGCCATTCAGATCCACAAAAAGAACATTTTCCTGCAAGTTTTATTGTTTTTTCTGTACTGGGTGGGTAATTCATGTACTCATTTTACATACCCTATTATTGCTTTTTACTTTCCCTAGTCTGATCTTGTGTAGAAAGATGCTCAGAAACTTATCACCTGTACTAAATATAGTTTGGGATAGCTGCCTTTTTAACCATGATTGAAGAAAAAAAGACTACTACTAAATTTTTCCTGTGTATACTAATCCAGCTGCTCTCATACCAGGTCCCTCTGTAAGCACTTCATACCCCTTTGGAATTAATAGTCAACTGTACATTATCATATGACAGGGTAATGGGCAGCCTGGCTATCCCTGGCTGTAGAAAAACCTCTGAAAATTAGGCTGCAATGTGCCATAGCCACACCAGGGTGACCGCATGGAAGCTGACTTAGCTGAAGCTGAGGACGACCTGTTCTGCTTGTCCAGATTCAGGCTGACTCCTGCGGTACTGCTGAAGCAATCTAGACATACATTTCCTCGTGCTCTCCATGAGAAGACACATCCGTGGGGCACGGTGTTTGCACTGGTAACCCTGCTAGGACATACACGGCTCTGCTGGTCTTAGTCTCTATGGATCCAGTTCTTCATTCTTCATCAGCCTGTCTACCTAACCCTGAGCTGTCTCTTCACTTTTGTACACTCAGACAGCAGACAGATCCAGCTCTGCTTACACGAGTGACTTAAAAAAACCCCTTGCAAATCTGTGATGTAATTAGAAATGCAGATGATATTATGCTTATAAAATAATTATTAATTCTTTAATGACACAGATACTTTAGTCAGTTATAAAAAGCAGGTAGAATTATCAAATTATATTTGTCTTATTTATGGCTAACTTTTTAGCTGTGGCACCACCTTGTGGACATTACTACGTGGAATGAAAAGTTGACTAACGGCAACAAAACCAACTAAAACAGAGCAGGCATTTTGGAAAAACAACAACTATATTCACACATGATTTGCTAAAGCAGAGTAAAATAACTAAATCAAAAAACTGATTCCTAAAAAATCCACTTATGAAATAAAATGTGTAATAAATATTGTCATCAGTGTACTCTGTCTTCTTTGCGGTTTTTACCAGCTCTTCTGAGCATCAGCCAAGAAGAGCAGTAGCCTTCAAAACTATTTTTGTTCCTTCTTGATTGATTAACTAGCAGCATCTGAACCCCAGTTCTGATGTTGCTGTGCAAACAGACACGACTTGTGCAAGTATTCCAAGCAACAAGACTTGCAAAATCAGAACCATAATACTGAACACATAGAGAAAACCTTAGGTCCTACTCCATAAATGTAAACTCAGCAGTGAGATTAGTGTCCAGGCTAAACCACAAGAAAAATAATCTCTGACAGAGATGAAGTGGTAGATCTTCTAAATGCTTGCTGAAATACAAAACAAAAAAGAAATTTAAATTCCATTCTGTTGGCCATTAGACTCCCAGAACAACCTTTCACAGTTGAGATAACAGGGTGTTACTGTTATGAATACTCTATCTGCTATATGGGCAAATCAGTAAAGCACAGAAGAGCCAGAATTTTAAACAGAAGGAGATCTCCAAGTGGTGTGCAATGTATATCCATCCTGTGTGGGCCTATCTGAGTAAGCCTGGGAAGCACAATATTAAACATTGAATTGCATTTTCTACTTCTATCTCTTCAAAAAGTAACTGCATACAACTTATTATTTACACTACCATAAAGTGAAGGTGGAGGAGAAGACAAAAACTTGGACCAAGTTCCTCCCCTCCTGGACTGTCAACAGACTGTGCTGAACTCTGCCTGGGGATCTCACATGCGTAAACCCTCCTGGGGATGAACAGCTTCTGTGTCTCTGGCATAGTATCAGGGCACAGACCCCTCATTTCATGCCTCTTCTTCAAATATGGACCTCTGCAACACAAACACTGCAGGCCCTTCCACTAATACTGACCATACCACAGTCCCTCCCCAAAATCTCTTTAGTAGTACATGGAAGTTCATCCACCGGAGCATTTCCATTTCTAGTTTAACTTTTTGACAAATATGTAACTATTAGAGCAAGGCACAGAAACTCTGCAGCCTTCAGCTGAGAAAACTTCTTTTAAGTAGCTAAGTTGGGTTTTTTTTTCCTTTGTTAGACAGTCTCTCTTTTAAAATGAAGTTTGCACAAGTTTTTCTTCTCACTTCTTCTGGATTTTTGTGCCTTCACAAACTCCTTCCAATTAATCATTACAGTGATAGGAATAACCAGTAAATCAAGTTTTTGGCTGGCAGCCTCAGAGGCTGCTCTACAACTGCTCACTGCCCTTGTGCCATTTCTAACTGAAACAGACTGTTACAGCAAACATCAGAGTTCACTAAATTAAATTAAATTAATAAATACAGGTAGTTAACAAACTTTTATGGGGATGCTTGCTTGACATCTAAGGTAACTCTTAGAAGAAGTGGTCTAGCATTTGAGAAAACCAAACCACTGTGGGAAGAAACCAAGTACAGAAAATCTCAGACTAGCTAAAAAGATATACTGAGCACTGTCAGCCAGGGAAGCAAACTCACCTCCAATGGAGTTTGCAGATCTTACGCAGGAGCTGTGGCTTACTGTGGATTTTGGTGGCACATGACTCGCATGGATTCCACAATCTATATCCTTCTCTATTCTTACAATTATGTATCTTTAGTAAAGGAGGTAAATAATCATTGCTGCCACCCACTGCTGCATAGTCTCGTAAGAAGAGGGATGAGGAGTACAGCTAAGGCATTGGCATGGCCTCTGAAGACTCTGTTAGCTGAAAATAATCTGATTTACAGGTACTGCACCAAGAAAGAAACCTAGATGACAATGAAATTCAGAGTCAAATTTACTCTTTGTTAAATAACCACTTTTTATAATAATGTTCATCGTTGGAGAAGTTACCAGCTGAAAAATGAAGACTGGAGTGGATTACAGGACTGGAGTTAAAATAGCTAAAGCAACCTCCAAGGTAGTCCATTTCATAATAATGTCACCCTGAAACAGATTATCAGGAAAGATGAGAATATACATCAATACAGATTTTTAGGAAGTTAGTTTATTAAAATGTCATGTAATGCAATTAAATACATTGTTCAGTATAAAGTCTATATTAGAAAACACTGGAAAACCATCTTTAGCTAACGTGGCTAAACATATGCAGAGATGGCTGGGCCAAAAGAACCTTGGAATTAATGAAAGAAAGTTTGAGCAGAAAATAACAATGTAGTTTTTAAAGGAAATGTTTCCATTAATGACATAAAATAATATGATGTCATACCTGTTCACGTTCCTGGGTCATCTGAAACAGAATAGTCTGAACACAGTGGATGCTGTTACATACAATTACGTTATTTTCGCATTAAGCTTTTTAACTTTCTTGTTTATGTAGATATTTTGAACCATTTATCCTTCATTCTAGAACAGACACTACTCTTGTTGGAACTGATGTCTTTCCTTTGTGAATAGCAATATTGTACCTGTTTTATGAAAGAACATAGAGTAAAATGTCATTTTTTTCCTTTAATATCTCATAAAATTAAAATATCTTTTAAACATGACAATGACAATACAATTTTTACAATACAGATCTTTTTAGAATTGTTTCTTATAAACTCAATTTTATTTTCCTTATTCTTCAATAAACAGAATTTTGTGTGTTCTTCTTCATCTCAAAAAGATGAAGCAGTTTATGCTGGTAAAATTGTTTTCCTTTAGTATCTTCATACAGTAAATACGTTATTTTACTTTTTGTAACAGTATTTTACTTTTTGTAAGAGTAATTCCCTAGTATAAGTGCACTGTTTGGAAAAAATATAGGGCTTCTAAGTTCTTAGTAATTATTCTTAGAGATTGACTATTAAAATTATTTTCAATTTACCTTAATTATTTGTTTCTGAAAAAATAAGGCATTTGCTATCCCTTATTCATACTGAGTGCAGAGATTCTCCTTCTCCTTAGGCACCATCAATGTAATTCTGTTCCCCATTGCAATCAGTTGCACTAGTGCAGCCTTATTAATGGCCCTGGATGTATTTGGATTGAAGTTTTCATCCAGAAAATTGCAGCAGTGGTTACTGTAAACCTGGGGTGAGTGACACAGAAAAGACTGTGCCAAGTCTATTCTTACACTGAACTCACTTTATAAAAATATCTTATTTCTCATCTTCTTGAGCAGGTGAAAATGCTATTTTGTGTCCATCACATTCAGTTGATTTGCTTTTAGAAAAGAAGCCAATAAGCTCTGTGGTGAAAATAAGCTTGTATTTCCATAACAGTATTTTCTCCAGAGACTTGGAACTCTCTTGAATATTTTAATTATCTCTTTCCTGAAAGTCAACAAAGTAGCATGGCACTATATTATAATAATTTTCTTCGGGTTTCTGCAAGAACTGATTTCTTGCTGAATTAGCATATCAACTGCAAAACCAACTTCCAAAGCATTGGTGACCTTATGTCACTTTATGCATTACAGAAGCTAGACAGAAACAGTTTCAGAGGGCTATAACAGTTTAAAATTATTCAGTATAAATCCACTTATTAAACTGATACATGCAGGAGACAAGCCCCTGAAATTATGGTGCTAATCTGTATGGCTTAATGTCAGATTTCTGCATTTTTAAATACCGTACCCACCAACACAGAACCACAGTGGGTATTAACAGAAAATGGGATGGAACAGGCAGAAATCTGGTCAGGCTGGAGAAAATCCTGGGAGGGAGAGAATGGGTGAGAAAGCAGCGAGCACCCCCGGGGTAAGACTACAGGGTACATAGCCCTTGCGCTGGGGAACAAAGGGGGTTCCTACTGCAGGCAGAAGTGGAGATGGGCACCAAAACCTAGACATGAAAGTTTCAGGGGGGTCCTTCAACAAGAGAAGAATACTGAGGTGACATTCAGAAAGTCTGCAAAAAGGGATGGATAAATCCAGCCTCCTCTAGTCCAAATGCAGAACCTATCTGGTCTTCAGAAAAACAAAGTGCACAACTCTCTAGCTATCAAAAGACAAGGTATAATATTAAGTTATTTAATACTTTTTTCAGTGAATGAAGGTTGCATAAGCCTTTATGCTTAATAGACATTAGATTTAATTTCCTGTATTACTGAGACATGGGTGACTTGGAGGTGTGCCAGGCTTGGGCAGATATAATAGGCTACAAATTTATAAAAGGAAAACAGTAGAAGTAGGAACTGCTGTTAGAGGTGTCAATTTAAAATAATACTCTCCCCACCAAAAAACCCATCCCATACAATCGGAGGAGATATGCTGTAAAAACAGTAAGTCAGGGGAAAGTGGTGGCAGAAGATGGCAACTTATGACTAGGTTCATTTGACGTTCAAATGTTATTTATGTCTGAAGACTTAATCTTGTGGCTTCAGGATGTGTTCATCCACACCAAAATATGATGGCTTCTGATAATTAGCATGGGTGTTATTTATACATTTAAGTCAGTCTGTAAGATGCAATGTGACTCCATACACCGATAATAAACTTATTATCTTATTGTTACTTATGGTTTCATTTGCTGAAGTGCAAAAAAAAAAAAAAAATCAAATGCTTTATAATCCCTGTGTAATGTTCCTCAATTTCTTGTTTTCCAGAGTGCGTTCCCTCTTCCTTAGAGGCAATATGAAAGACAAAGAGTTTTCTAAAGAAGGAGGATCCAGGAATTCTCAACACTGCAAGTTAGTTCCTCAGCATTTTCATGATGGAAAACTTCAGGTAAACCTTCCTATCACAATTCAGCTGATCTAAAAAATACATTATCTCTACCTTTCTATATAAATCTTCTGTCTATTAAGAAACGCAAGCCATTTTTTAATTTCAGCTTTGTTCTTATTCTGAAGGTGCTAAAAGAATAGTTACAAGCTAACTGTATAAAGTGCCATAGAATATGCAATGCAATTATATATTTTGACTTTACCTTGCTCAAATTATGATATTCTCAACTCCTTGAGACATAGTATGTGCCTGTTGCTGAAGTAATATGTCAAAATACATTGCAATTTGTTAATATCAGTACTGGTATGGAAAGAAAGCATTGAACAAACCAACAAATGAATTCTGCATCATAAAGCACCAAATATTCATTTCTAGAGTAAAGTGTATGGTAGGATTTTCCAGAGCAAGATTAAACTAAAATAGGTGTTCAGATAGAGAGAGGCTGTTACCATCTGCAGTCCAGCTGAAGGGAGAGATCGTTATGGGTATTCAGTGTCATTGATAGACCCAAGTCACTTCTATATTTGTATTTTTAAGTCAGAGATCACTCTGATGGGATATTGAAAATACTTAGCAATTCCCATTATGCCTTTTCTGGGCCTCAGCCATCTGGATGTATTTCTAGGGTCACAGCCTTTCCTTTCTTTAGGATTCCTACACAAGTCAAGTTCCAGATAAAATGCTGAGAAGACATAAGCATATTGCTTCAAATACCCACAGCATCACGGAGGTCGGAAGCACCTCTGGAGATCATCCAGTCCAACCCCCAGCTCAAAGCAGAATCACCCAGAGGAGACTGCCCAGGACCTTGCCTGGTTGGGTTTTGAGTATCTTCAAGGATGCCAACTCCACAACCTCTTTGGGCAACCATATGACAGACCTCTAGCCTCTTAAATCATCTTCATGGCCCTTCCCTGCACTCGCTCCAGCATGTCCAGATTCTTCTTCTTGTGGGGAGCCCAGAACTGGACACAGTACTCCCACTGGGGTCTCACCAGCACTGAGTAAAGGGGAATAATCGCCTCCTGCGGCCTGCTGGCAATGCTTTTCCTAATGCAGCCTAGAATGCTGCTGGCACTCTTTTCCAATTTATACATTTACAGATAAAACAGAATTTTAAGGACATGATCAGTTTTATATTTCCAGGGCCTACTATATACCAGGGTAGTACCAACTATATTATTCTGCTAATACATGTTTTATGTCAGTATCAGGGATTGTATTCATGCTCTTGTTACATGCTTTTCCAAAATAACTGGCCCATTAAAAATAGTTGTTTGGGATGACTATATACTGCCTTGTAAAAACATCTGTGCACAGTGTATTTCTAAAGGTAACACTGAAAACCTTTAACAGTGCAAATCTGGGTATCTTCACAGGAATGAAAGCATCTTGGAAAACTGCAATTCTAAAGAATACTAATTCTCAATTTCATCATGTTGTTAGTGTTGAGATCTGAAGACAGCAGATTAATTACCATTATGTTTAACTCACAGATAACCTTTTGTAGCAGTAACATCCAGCTTATAAACTTCCACAGTTTCCAAAAGCACTCCATACTGTTTCAGGAGCCAAAAATCCCGTTCTCCCTCATGTATTCCTGAGAACCTTCCACTTCCTCTGCAGCTGCCACAGTGCAACTGTGGACAATACACTCATGTATTGACAACACACAAATTTTCTGTGGAGAAAGGTCCATAGACTTTCCAGTGGGTCCTCAGGCAGCCTAAAGCAATGAGATGTTCTACCAGATTTGTTTGTCTTGGCAAGGAAGAGAGCAACCTTGTTCTTGAAAAATCTACATTTAGTTCCTCAACTATAAACAATTTTCATCAGTTCTTCCATCTGCAGTATATGTCTTTGTTTGGCAAACAATTTGCAGTGTTTCTTTTTATACATGTCAAATTGTTTCTGTTCTGCGTGAGCTATGATGACTCAAAGGACCAAAGTTCCATGTGGTGGAAGGAATTTGTTCCCTCTGAATCCAGTGGTACCCTTACTGCCCAGGCTGGTCCATGATTTCTTTGCGTTCCTCATAGTCTGTGACTGCAGAGAACAGGAACAACTAGGCAGAGCAAAACTCCTTGCCATTAGTGACATACCAGTACACAAGCCAATGCGCAGTCTAGCTAATGTCATTTTACCTTCTGGAATAGTTTAAAGCAGGATGCAAAATATTATTCCAAAAATATACAAAGTCCTTTCCATCCTTTTTATTATAAAGCTATGCTGAAAGCCCTGGGAAAGCCTTTTGACTCTTCAGCTAAAATGCTCAAAAGAAAATTGGGAGACTGGCAAAAAAACACAGTGTAATTATGACAATGCTGGGATTCAAATTGACATTACGAAAAGCAAACACCTTTCCTACCACTCCCAGCTCTCACGCATTCGTGCTGAAGTGAGATTAAAATTCAGATGCTAGGAAGCAGAGTAGCTCTTCCCAAAACAACATGAGATTGGCCCAGGTGGCCACAACCTGCACAATTTTTCATAGACTGACTTTCAAAGTGCCTCATAGCTGCGCCTCAGTCTCAGAGATGTTGAATATCTTTCTCAGCTTTTTTCAATGCAGACCAGATGTTGTATTGTGATAATTCTCTCATGGGCCTTTTCCATTTTGACTCTCCATCAGCTAGGGATCCAAAGAGACATTACTTGAAAAACAGGAACCATAAAAGAGCCAGGAACTTATAAATTAAAACATAAACATTAATTTGTTTTCCAAGATACAGATGTCTTTTGTCAGTTCAAGCCTTGATCTCTCCACCAGTTAAAGGCAACAGTTGTTCCGTGGAGGCATGCACTGGAAATTAGCCAATGGGCATTAACTTTTGGTTCTGATTGAACTGGGGAAGATTTGAAACAGAAACCCAGAATTAAAAGTTGTGATCGTAATTAATGGCTGATGCAATTTTAAAATGTTCATGACATCAATACCAGAAAAAGTGTCTTACCATAAGGAACCATAGAATTATTGAGCCTTTTGGACGGGGTTCAAGTTGTCAAGAGTTTCAAGTTGTCTTTGGTGATGGTAGGGGCCTTTCCTTCTCCTTACCTTGCTGATTTTTTATGTACAGGGACCAGGATCTGTCCCTGGGGAAGCAGATCCTATGGTGGTGACTGATGCAAGCGGTGGTGGGGTTATGGCAATGTGGCACCACCACAGCTCCGGAGAAAGGGACAGGGCTGGAAGAGGAAGGGACGCAAGGCAGAGACAGTACAGGTGCAGAGTAGTGGAACAGGCTGATACCACAGACATGAAAATGTAAGTAACTAACTGTATATTTTAAATAACTATTCTGGTAAAATGCTACAGTAACATCAATACTGTTCTTTAATAGTTTCTACAGCACCGTACCCTTGCAGAAGTTAACTGAAAAGACAAAACACCGTCTAGTCAATAAAACATGAACTTTGGTATGAAGGATTAGCTCTAGTGAGTTTATAAAGAGGTAGAGCAGAAGCTTTCCTCCTTTTGATTAAAAAGAAGAATCCGCTCAAAGCGTAACCCACCTAGCTGCAAAAACCTACACTGCTGAAAATCAAACATAAAGTGCTATGCTAAAATAACATACCAAAGTTGGAATTCAAATGTCATTATGAAGACACAGATTTAAGAGAACACTTTCATATGTTACAAACACAAGTGC
Source organism: Nipponia nippon (assembly GCF_047370975.1). Lineage (NCBI taxonomy): Eukaryota > Metazoa > Chordata > Aves > Pelecaniformes > Threskiornithidae > Nipponia > Nipponia nippon. Next base: position 27,880,189 of record NW_028262369.1, on the reverse strand, counting down.
TCAGAGTTCACCTGCATATATTTAATTTTGTAGTCATGTAACGCATCAAGCCTTGTTTTCAAATGGCCACTGACAATCTTTCTATCTTTTTTAATGTTAAATCACTCGATATCTCAGTATTATTCCATCTCTTAACATTTTGATATCAATAAAAATTTAATACAAAGATTTAAAATGATAGAAAGGCTAGAGGCAACCAAAGAAAACATTTACAAAAATGTGCATAATAAAGAGATAAGGATGAAGAGTTACTTTCTTTTCTAACATGACCTACACGTGCACTAATTTTTATCTTTAAATAGTAGCAATTCACAAGTCACACCTCTTCATTCCCTTTCAAATCAATTTTATACACCTACACAACTCTTCTGCCAGTGGATTACTGCAAGATCACACTTAAACTTTGAGTTTCCAGTCCTGCTCTATTTTCTTGATAAGATCTATTCACACAAGAGATTCATATTACTCTGCAACTTTTAGCAATTAACCCTCTGTTTATGATACACTGCAACTGAACATTTTATCGTACATATTAGCAGAGGAATGTACAACAGGTCACTCCAGTGTCTTGATGTCATAATTTTCCATCCTTCTCATATGGGCATATACAAGCAACTATAATTTCTAAGACAATCTAATATAAAAAGTACCACTGAATGCTTGCCCTTGTCTTATACTCCTGCAAACTTCTGCTTTTACCAACACCAGCTTTTTCTAGAGCCTTCTGCTCAGAATAAGGAAATAGCCTGTCCTTTATACCAGGGGTTGTCCTTTCTCTGTACTACAATGGATTCACTTGGTGGAGCAGGGATTCTGAGCAATCATTATTCCCTCTTGGACACCTCTGGAATAAACTCTTGCTTTCCAACACCCTTTTAGTACAAGCTTTACATATTCATCTTCTTTTCCTAGGTTACAGCTTCTTTGCTAGATTTCACACCATATTAATATCTGTCTGTACTCCTCCTGTTGAATTGTTCGTGCTTCATTATTTAAGTGCAGGTAATTGTAAGTAGCTTTTCCTACTTCATGTGCTCTTCCCTTGAGGGGTAAACTAGCGTCTGCTGTTCCCTGTCTCTTGAGAAAGAAACACTCTTCCACAGAAAGGAACCATGAAGCTCCTTTCATGGCTTCATTTCACACTAAGAAAGATTTTTATTTTTATTGTGCATGCTGGTTCCAGCAGAATTTGCTTTCGGGTAAAAATGTTAGTCCTGTATATTGCTAAAGTCTTAATAGTCTCTCCCTTAAGGAACAGACTGAGGTCAAAATTGAGAATATGCATTTTTCTCAAAGGTTTTGCCCTGGCTTTGTGATGTCCAAATCATGAACTTTTGTCTCTTTTTTAATCACCGTGCTTAGTCAGGCATCCACCTGTAAGAATAGTAACCTCCCGGCAAAGGGGCTGGTATGGCACCCTATTCACATGCCTATTCACATACCCTTTTCTCATCCCTTCCAAGCAAGCCACTCTGACCAACTTTCCCTGGGTACACTACCTTCACAGAAAAAAAAGTGGTTACATTTTCAGTTAGAGATGTAGGATGTCTTTTGAAGAGTAGATTGGATTTAAGCACATACCTGTCTTCTGCTTAAAATTCACACAGATCTAACTTGCAAATTCAGTGAAGAATAGCTCTTTTCTACTATTGCCACTCAAAACTCCTACTGGGATCATGCTAAAACCTTAAAATAAAGATCATATTCCCATATTCATTATGTTCGTTTCTCAAGAGGTTATGTTGCTCAAGACATTATTCTTTTTGCATGCCGTATAACCGTCAAATGCCAACCTAAGAAGTAAAAAATGGAGCTACAGATGTTTTAGCACGGAGGCACTTCTGCCAAACTTTCCTTCGATGTTGCTACACTTTCTGGCTACTTTATTATAGCCTTTATTATTAAGTGGAAAACTATCATATAGTTTCCTAATTTCTTCATATAGAAGAGAGAGGAAACTATCTTATAGTAACCCAATTTCTTCAGAATGACAAAAAGATATTCTAATTATATGTATGTATTATTCTATATAATAGAACATATATAATATATTCTACTAATGTCATACTGAAATCTGAAAATAGTTTTTATCACAGGCTTGTTTTCATGCTCTTTTTACCCTCCTAACACTCTTCCTACCAAGTACATTGGCTCATGGAGTCTGGAGTTGCTTGCCCTTTTCCATCACTTTGTGCTGAAAACAAGTATCTCCTTAAGGATATTCCCAAAGTTTCCAGACTGAGTGTTCATGCGTACTTTGCTATTCTTTCTGTCTTAACAATTTTTTCAAAGAATGTCCTTCTACCCTTATATGATTTTGCCACCCAAAGACTCATTTATACTATACAAATGCTACAGGAGACTATTCTGGGAATTCAAGGCAGGATTCAGGCTTGTTAGTGTTTTAGCTGATGTTAGCTGAGTCAGTTGTTAGCTGATTCAGACTTAAAACAGATTTCTGGGGACAACATCCTTGTTTCCATCCCTGTTTATCACCTCTTACTTGTGGAAATAGTCTTCAAAAAGCATATGCTGATTTCTACACATGAATGAAGTTTCCATATTGTCCAGCAATATGAAGATGCTCCAGTTTATTGCAACGACTATCAAAATACCTTCAGATTTTCTAACTATTTCAAATCTCAGTGGTGCTGAAGTAGTCATTGATTGGCTGTCCACAAGGTGGGGCTTCTACAACGGAAATCTTTGTATCCAAATCTAAGATTCTGATGCAAAAACTATGAATGGCATCACAGTTGACAGGAACACACACCAAAGACTAACTCCTCCCCAGTGCCAGGGGCAGTCATTCACAATCACCTAATACTTTTTGTACAAAATCTTCAGTGATTCCTCCTCACACGCCTTCTGTTCAGTCTCCAGTAACTTGTCTTCTGCAATTCAGCTAGCTAAGCTGTCACAGACCAGAGTTTCAACAGGAAATACAAAATAGTACCCTTCAGAATAATCATCTGGAGAAGCATAAAATAAGAAAATCTGAGTAGGCAGGAATTACCCGGGGAAGGATAGGGAGTGACAGTGTGCTACAAACTGAAGCCAATGATGTTGTATTATGAAAAAGGAAGCACACTAAGTTTGATACATGGCATTTTTGCACGTACTAAATAATATTCTCTTTACTCAACACTGAGGTTTTAACTGAAGTATTCTCTCCAGCTTTGGATGCCACGCTTACTGAAAAAGTGGACCAAAGAAAGAGTCTGCAGGACAGTGAAAAGAATGGGAGATTTACAAATCATGATCCATAAGGAAAGACTGAAACAAAGCAGCGTGATAACAGTCTTCACATATCTAAAATCACTGCAACAATGCAGACAGGACACGTAATAAAGAGTTTGACTTATCGCAATCTTAGATATTAGGAAAATTTTTGAAATTGCAAGGTATTAGAACACAGTACCTACAGACATCATTCAGTATCCAGAAACAGTTTGAACAGTTTTCTGTCAAGGAATGACAAAGACATAGGTGATCTTGGACTGGGACAGACTTGTATGTCAGAGGGTCACACTCCATAGGTTCTCATTAATCTTTCCATGCGTCATTTTATCACTCTTTTATTGCAGAAGACCTATAGCTACCTACAGGAAGAAAACAGAGATTTTAGGCTCCAGGAAAAATGGTGAAAATCAGAAAAACAGGAAGACTTAGAAGAAGGTGAACAAGAGGTGTTTTAAGTTGTGCAGCAGAAAGCATATTCAACTTGGAAAAATGATAAATGCCCAAATTCTGTTTCAAAGAGGAACAAGCATTTTGGATACTACCTTACTGTTGCAGTGAACTGAAGGCTTTGTGAGGAACAGAAGGCCTCCAAGATAAAAGTAAAACTCAGATGAAACGATATCATGTTCAACTTCATACCCCTCATTAGTTTAGGTAATTTTGGCTTCTGGACCTGCTACTCCAAATATCTATCTTTTCCCCACATCTTGGGCAGAATATCACTGAACCTGCCGTGATGGTACCTGATGACTAACACACTGGCCACTGGTGAACTCTGGATAGAGCTCGCTCCTTGCAAATTCAGAAAGTATTTACACACAGCAAAAAGTGAAGAAAGACCAACACTTCAATTAAAATTTAAAATTAAATTAAAATTTATTAAAATTAAATTAAATAAAAATTTAAAAGATTAGTTAAAACATAGATTTCTGTGTATTGAATACCCACTACTTGTTGAATGCCAGCCCAGTACACAAGTGTCCCAAAGCCTGTCAGCGGGACACGTCAGCAAGTCACGCTCCTGCTCAAACACAACAGTTATCCTGCAGTAACTGTGATTCCTTAACATTCTGCTCTTGGGAACTTCACCACCCATTCTACTTACCCAATTTTTTACCTACTGCCATGTTTTCTTACTGGCATTTTCTAAGGATATAAGGAAGAGTGAGAATTAAAATAACACAGCAGTAATGCATCTGTTGTAAATCACCAGAGAGAAATGAAACAGTACAAACCAGTCTGGAACCTTCTGGGGTTATCTGTATATAATCTACTGCAACTAAAACCATTCCCGAGACATCTGACCTAATCCGCCTTTCAAAGCTTTCAGTAAGCGAGATTCCCAGGTAATCATTTCCAGTGCTAAACTACTTTTGCAGTTTGAAATAATTTCCTAATGCCTACCTTAAATCTCCAAGTCCATCACCTCTTGCCCTAGGCCCACTAAATATGAAGAAAAATTTATTCCTTCTCTCTGCAGAGAAACTTTTTACATTTTTGGAGATGATTACCACTTTTCCCAACACTTTCCTTTTCTTTAGACTAAACAACCCCAATTCTTTCAGTCTTTCCTCTTAGATCATGTTTTCTAGGTCTCTGATCATTCTTGAAGTTGAGACTGTGGCAATATGTGGTACACGGAGAAAAAGCAAAATTGACTCCTACACAAAATTCACCATGAAGCTGGGTGACAGAGGGTTTGTTTGAAGAGGTTACTTTCGTATGATGACTGCCTGCTTTGTTGTTTGTTTTTTTTAATGCCAAAATACATGTCCTTTTTCATCTTTGTGACATACAGTGTAGGTGCACCAGTGAATGGAGTAGGTAGGCATCACACTCCTTGGTGATAAAGCATTTTGGATCTGGGGAAAACAGTTATTATGGAAGGCAACTTATTTATGCCAATAATGGAAAACATATCCTTACCAAGATGGTATCCTCGGGATAAATTGATGTAAGCGGTACTTGTGATACCAGGATAATTTAAGAAGTTTAAGTAATTTTTAGAAACATGAGCAAAATGCTGCATCACAAAGTGCATTTCAGGGAAATATATTAGTTCCATAATTGCTTTCTAGTGCTGCATTCACTCTCTCTTGGAAAACAATATACAATTGTAATATACACTGAGAAATGTCTATGGTTCCACTAAAATCAATAAAACTAAAAATAATCACGTGCATTTTAGAAGATGCTATGTTCTTTATAACCAGATAAACTAACTCAGTCATTCCCATAATCAGATTCACATATATAATAGAAGACTGTCATTTACTTCAATTCTCCAGGGTATACAAGGCCTTTTTTTCCAGAAAAGGGTTTTAAAATTGTAATGCTTCTTATTCCCCAACATCAGCTGAGCAAACAGCGCTATCTCTGAACCTATGGGTACCATGGCATGGAAAGATTGCACTCAGAAGCTAACTGGGCTTCTGTATATGAACTCAGAAAACAATCTTATCCAGAAGAAAAGATAAGACATAATAAGAGATGATACGTGCTGAGAAAATAAGCGTGATGGAAGAAAAGGAAGTGAAAAAAACTTTTCCATGCTGAGGACGGAAAAGGTCTTTCAAAAACTTTTGTTGAGCTTGATACATTAAACATACCCAAAATGTTGTCCAACAGTAACATGACCATGGATCACATAAAATGAAGTCACCAAAGGGTCTTTTATCTATAAATTAGGCAATTTATGATGTCAATTTTGCAGAGAAACTAGTAACAAGAAAGACTTTTCACATCCTCAGTGGTTTTTAGATTTTTAACTCAAAAAGAAAGGGATTTTTCAGTAAGATAGCTCACAATCTCTGGCTAGCTCATATGAGCCTTAAGAATACAGCATTATGTAACCTGTCTCCTCTCATATCAAGAACCTCCAAAATAAAACATAAACATTCAATTGTTTGCATCCTTTAAAAAAATTTTTCATTACTTTCCATTTTGTTTTTAAAAATATATTTCACTTAGAAGATGCCATCTGCCAAAAAATGGTCAGAACAGACCTGTATATGACATTGTCACATCGAGACTTACTAGAACACTAATCCTGTAGACTGGAAAATTTCAGACTACCCCATTTCCATTCTGACAACAGATTATAGCCAATTGTTTAAATGTTTACAGGTAAGAAAAAGTTTCATTGACTTAGGCTGCCAGTTCTGTATTGATATTAGTCCGATGCAAATTTTTGTATTTGCATTCATCTTTTCTACCAGTAGTATCTATGCAACCCTAAACCAATACATGGCTCTTTCTTCCATCTGTAGGATCATTTTAAGGCTCTGGAAAATCCAGTCTTATAATTATTTGTACCCCAAATTAAGCAGGGGAAGTAAAAAACAGAGATAACTAAAGCCATTGGTTAAATTGTCCTATGGTTCTGCTGGAACAGGGAAACTGTACTTGTAAATCACATCCTCTCAGAAAAAAAGGACCATATAAAACCTATTTGTGAGCCTCTAAGTCTATACGGAACAAGGATCTCCTACAGCATGAACAGGGGCCTGTTTTGTTTTGGTCTATAGTCTATTTGGTCCATAGTCACCTCTACCATTCTGCATGTGCAAGGATCACCTCTGTGTCTGTTTCCACAAAAGCAAATCCTTCTAAACAGCCTCTCTACTTAAAAATATTATCTACAGAAAGCAGATACAGTGAAGCCTGCCAGGTCTGTTCTATTTTCTGTAACTTAATACTGAGAAACTGTGAAAACAGTTCATGTGTTCTCTAGGAAAAAAGACTCCCATCAAATAGTTATTGAGCAATAAGGACAACCAACCTCAACTTGAAAAGCTCTTTGACTACTTTCTTGTCCCCAAGAAATGTGGAAGCAAAAGCAGTAGCCTCACAGTCACAGCACAGCATATGCAGGGATATTAAAAGACATTTGCGCATTGGTGAACACAAGAATTTTTCCATCCTCCGTCTCCTGGACCGCTATACAACTCTTGAGCTAGCCATTATTAATGACCTATCTGACATAACAGGAGAGAATGGTCTAGAAGACAAGTGCCTTAAACCATCTCTACTTCGAAGAACCCAGTAATGACTGGTAATAGCTCTTCCTCATTCAGAGCTCTCATGGCTGCAGAGTCTGTCATGTTGCAAAGCCAAATGTGAACTGCTGCTTCCTCTGCGAGTCCACCATGAAAAGTAGATCTCTTCCAGCATTTGACAAGTCTCCATCTTTTAAACGTAGCCCAGATTTGGAGCATCCTGTACGTACTAATGGGAAAGTTTTAACTGGGCTTATCAGTTATTGCTTTTGGAGATCTGACTCAAGGTAAATAAAGGCAACATCTATACTGTGGGATCCCTGAGTATGTCCCAGCTGTGTCCTGACTGCGTATCAGGATCAGACCAGAGACCCACGTTTGCATGCTGGTTTCCAAAGAAAGGAAATCTTGGCATGCCAGCCGGCAGGGAGGCAACACATGCTCCCACAGGACCTCCACACTGTACAGCATCAGAACTGCAAGGTACGCTGCGGCACATGCCTGTGGTCTACACCGAGCTACATCAACGACACAGGCCGAAGCTCCACAGAGAGCATACACCATGAAATGACAGCTGAATAAAGAAGTCTTTCTAGTTGCCGGTAATCTTGCTCCTGATGTTGCTACGGCACAACTGAAAATACCAGTAACAGAGCTGGAGTCTCACCACCAACTTCTCACAGCAGACAGCTCTGACGTTGCCTTAACCTTGAAATCAGGACTGGGCGAGGCAGTGGTTCACTGGATCCTCTCCAACGATTGCTTGCCTTTCTCCTATTAAACCAAGCCAACATACTCATAGGATAAACACCCAAATGACCAAGTCATGTACAGCAGTCACTATTATTTACAGCAGCCCATTGCAAAGCCTCTCCACCACGATCAACGCTCACAATTCATGAACTATTTTTATTCTCTATTTCTTAGAAAAGCCTAAAACTGTGTTTGAACCCCATAAATGCCAGTAATAACTTTTCTATTGCTACAGATTTTACACTGGGGCTGTTTAGGTTATCCATTGATAAGCACCAAAACAAAATTCCTAAACAGTTATAAAATGAAATCTTCAGGAAAGAACTCGTATGGATCATCAGCCAAAAGTCTGTTCCCAGACTGAGAGGTCCACCACAGGCCCTCTCAAATGCTTAAGTAAAGGTTGTAGAGCCAAATACATCACTGTGGACAACTGGTTTGTAGATACTTTGACCTAAGATGGAAGCTCTAGTGCAAACCAGGACTGACATGGATCAGCAGAGAAGCCTGTGATAAACACTGGCCACGCTATGCTGCGTTACAAACTGTACTTTCTAGCTGTTCTCATCTGCACCAGATTTGCTTCACTCTAAAAAATACTTTAACAAAACCAGATTTTAAAATATATTCCATGGTCTGAATCTGAAAGCCAGGGAGGGATTTTGAGGAACTGTCCCAGATGACAAAGCTGGAAAGAACACTTAAAGGACCATCCTGTGAAGGACAAAAAGCGGGTCTCGTTCCCATCTGTGTGGGTCTGTGCTAGCGTGCTAACGCAGTGGAGGAGGGGCATTCACTCTCTTGAAATTTGCATTTATCTATACTTATCTATATTTATATGCAAGAGTGAATAAATTTTTATGAAGAAAAAATGGAGCTAAATACGTGGTTTATCTTAGTATCTGCTTATCATATAAAAAGGCTGAACGGCTACCTTCAGAAACATAAAAGTGATACAAGTGCCTGTTGCTCCACATTGGGGGTTCAACGCTCTGCCCCTACAACTATAAACCGTGCCCACTCGAGTAGCGCCCGCGGTGAGCACCAGAGGAACCCCCTTTCCTCCCCGAGAAACAACCCGGGGGCGAACCACACGCCGGGGCAGGATCTTGGCCTCACACACAGCACCGCCAGTCGCGGTGGGGTGGTGCGGGGCCGCCTGGAGCCGCCGCGGAGGAGCCAGGGGCCGCCGCCGCCCCTCCGCCGGTCCGGGGCGGCCTTTCCTCCCCGGCCGCGCCGCCATGCCCGGGAAACAAACAAAAACAAAGCGCTCCCGGGGGTGGAGCGAAGCGGCACCCACCATTTTGGTGGTCGGGGGGAGCCCACCGCCCCGCAGCCGGCGGCAGCCGCAGGACTCCCCAGCCCCTGCCCCGCTTCGCCTCGTCCCGCCGGGGGCGGGCAGGGCTCCCCCCGCCGCGGGGCCGGGGCCGGGGCCGGGCGCGGCAGAGCGGGGCCTTGCGGCTGCTAACCTGGCCCGGCGGGGAGGAGTGAGGGGAGGAGCCAGGGCGGCCTGTGCGACAAAGCCCAGTGCGCAGGGAGCTGGTGACCAGGAAGCAGAACAGCGCCGGGCTGCCGCGGGGCGGGCGGATCCCACCGGAGCCCGCTGCCCCACGCCGCCCCCCCGGGGGGTGGGAGGCCAGTCCTGCCGCCCCCCCGGCTCGGGGGTCGGGGCGGCTGCGGAGCGAAGCGGGAGGCGGCTGGGCTGCTGCTAAGCCGCTTAGGGCCGGGGCTGGCATGAGCCTCCCCGGCGGGGTGGCTGCGGGCTGCGCGCTGCGGCGGGGAGGCTGAGGGCGCGGAGCCGCCGCCGGCGGGGGCTGGCGGTCCGTCCCTGAGGAGGAGGAGGCGGCGGAGGGGGAGCCCCGCTTCCAGGGGGAAGATGGGGAACTGCCTCAAGTCCCCCACCTCGGATGACATCTCGCTGCTCCACGAGTCCCAGTCGGACAGAGCCAGCTACGGGGACGGGGCTGAGCCGGATCAGGAGCCGCCGCCGCCATATCAGGTAGGGGAGGGGGCGGGGAGCGCCGTGGCGGAGAGCGGAGGCTGCGGGGGGACGGGAGGGAGCGGGGCGGGCAGCGGCAGGCGGCGGGGCCTTGGGGAAGGGGGTGAGGAGAGGGGCGCGGGGGCCGCGGCGCGGGGCAGCCGCCAGGCCGCTCGCCCTGAGGGCAGGGCCGGCGGCCGCCGCTGACTCCCCCCCGCCGCCGCCGCTCCTGCGCTGGGCGGCTGCCCGAACCTCTCCCTTTCCGCTCACGCGTACCGGGGGGGAAGCCGCTTTGTCTCTTCCAGCCTGGCAGCTCGGGCCTCTCGGCAGACGGGAGGCGAGGTTCCCGCGGCGGCCGCCGGCGGGGCGCGTCGAGCGGGCCGGGCGCGGCGGCGGGGGGTTCGGTCCCGCTGCCGGGCGGGGGGCGGCCGCGGGGTCCCGGAGGAGGAGGGCAGGCGCTGGCCGTCCGGCCGGTGCCGCGTCCTTTGTTGCCTGCCTGCGGTGACATCACCGTCTGGCGTTGCGATGCTCGGGTGACGCTCCGGGACGGGGACCGCGGGCGTGTGCGCTGCCCGGGCTTTGTCCGGGCGCATTCACCATCGCCCCGGCTTCGTTCCCGTATTTTTAGCAGCCTCCGATCCCCAGTAAGTAACTCTCCCAGCGCAGCAGCTCCTATTTCCCTGGTCCTGTGGGGCACCAGCAGGGAAGTCTTTCCCATTGTTGGTGTTTTGTTTTTTTTTTTTTTTTCCCCTGTCTTTGAGAGAATCTGTTAATTTACATCTTGATGACGAACCGGGGCGCGGGGGGAAGGCTGAGTATTTTCTTTATCGCTTTCCTCACAGCGGAGGATGACGCTGATGTAGAGCGGTGATGGCGTTAACGTGAAAGCCCTGCTCTTGGCCGCTTCTCGGAGGGGTGGCCGCGGAAAGGGGAAGCTGAACTTGGGGTTGCACTTGTCTGCTCCTTGTGGGCTCCATCCCCATATATAGAAATGTATATTGCCCTAAACAAGCCATCTACAGTAAATGGTTGTACAGCACTAAAAAAAAAAATCTTCCAGTGGTATAACTGCACATTTTATTCAAGTTTTAAAAGTATTTTGCTCTCTGAGATAAATGGATATGTTCCAGAGAGATCTATAGAAATGGCAGTTGAGACAAATTCTGGAGGGTGACTTGAGAGCTGTTTTCTAGGGTGGGAGTCATTCAGTAGTTGCAGACCTTGACATATAATTAACAAAATTGCAGGAAGTATTTAACCAGGCAGACGTGTAATCTACAAATGCTTTAACAAGTTCAAGAATCACGGCCCTGTTAGGAAGCCCCTTAAGTGTTGAAGAGAAGCCCCATATGTAGCAGCCCTTGCTGGCGCAGGGAAGCGGCACTGGTATTGCTCAGCAGCGTGTAGCTGTTTGTTTGGGTGCAGAAGCTTAATATTAGAATAAATTTCCTGATGTGGGGAATCTTTTCTTCTGACTTCCAAACTATGTCTGCTGAAGTCCAATAAATAGAAAGTGCTTGGTGGCAGATTAAGTTTTTTAAAGGTCGTGTTGTTCTAAATTAAGCCTGAATTGTCCATGTGGTTTAGGAGTGAATTGTATTTTTGTCAAATCAACATACAAAGTTTGACTGTTCGTGCTATTTGTTGCATTTACATCTGTGATTCTAGGAAGACCTGTGGAGGTGGTTTTTTTTCCCTTTGAAAACAACCTGTTAGCTCTTGCAAGAGTCATGAATCAGGTATACACATTGTGCAGGCCTTCTCATCTGGATTTCAGTGTAGATAAGTACTCTTCCTCCATTGCTGCTTTGTTGGTTTTTTTTAAATTACTTTTTCTTGATGAAGAACTTCTTACTCATAAGCGTGGATGGTTGACTGAGAAGACAGTAGGCAGTAAAATAAATTAATTTACAGATATCTGTTATCGAGTACGTGTATTCGTAGCAAAACTTCCCTTGCTTGAATAAAGCTGTGTAGCATCGGGCGATATGCGCATAAGCGCTTGGCTGTCTCAAATGTTGCTGGCTGTCCTGAAAGCCCCTCCACAGATCCTAGCAATTCCTAAAGCTTCACCTTAAGGTAGCATTTTGTCTCATATAGTCAAAATTCAAAGCTACCCTTTCCACATATTTTGAACCGCAGTGGTTTGTGATTAACAAAAAAGGCCTTACGTACAATATTCTGCAGCATTTCACGTGCTTTGAGGTCGAGGGGATTTATAATTTTGAATTGTTTTGGGTATAGAAGATGCACAAGACAGACTCTGAAGGTGAAGAATTCTTTATGCTCCATTTTTGCTGTTGTGCTAGCGATAGGTCACTCTCTCATTTTAACTTTCAGGTGGCAGCTTGGATTCAGTCTTACAAATGGGAATTTAGGAGTTTTGTCCTGGTGTGTGATAATTACTTTTTTCACAGCATCTTAACCAGAATTAGGGTGTATTTGAGAACATATAGACCTGAGAAAGGAAAGCAAGGAAGAGGATAAAATGAGTTTGAAAACTAGCTTGTGGCAACTAGCAGTGTGTGCAAGAAACTAGGAGATGAACAATTTAAAATCTAACTACTGAAATTTTAGCTGTAAAATGGACATGTTTTAGAAGAGAATAAAATTTGGTATGTTTGCTTTTCTTGGGTTTGCAGCAATGATGTGTCAACTTCCTGAACAGATCTTGCAAGGTATGCAAACTAGGAGAAGGAAGCTTGTTGGGTGAAGATACACAGTTGTAGAAAATTACTTCTGTCTCTTGTAACTAACTTCTATATTATATTGACATTTAAAATACTTTTTCGTGTTCTGACAGGATTGTGCCACGGGCATCCATATGGGAATCTTGTCAAACCATAATTTTTATTTAGCTATTTATTTCTAACTGCAAAATGTGCCCCCAATAATCACTTCAATGTTGCATGTCAAATTTATTTTATCAGTGAGTGCTATTGAACGACTGTGTGAAATTCCTGCCTCCAAAAGTGAGACTGAAAATTTGATCGGCAGTATGGGCACACGGAGTAATGGGGACTCTAACTTCCATTCAGAGGCTTTGCATATACCTGTCTCTGCTCTCAGTTTCTGTGGCAGTACACCTTACAAGCTACAGCAGAAAGGCTTCAGAGACGAAATATCTTTTTAAACAAGTATCTTGAGTTAATGAGAACGTGGTCCATTAAAACACCAGCCATTTTTCCAGTGCATCAAGCTTAACGACTAATGTGGGAAATAATTAAAACACACCAAAGAAAAGAGTGTGTTTTTGTGTGGGGAGGAAAGGAAGTGATTTCAAGAGTGGACCAACATTTTCATAGACAGATGCTAATTTTGGATGCCTCCATTTTAGAACCCAGAAATTACAACTGTTTTTCGAAGTGCTAAGCACACGCAACTCCATTTTTAACCGGTGAATCTGTGATTAGGAAAGTTAGCTTTGGTTTTATTTTTTCTCAAGTCCTCAAAATTGAGTATGCTTTCAAGTTTGTTTTCCTTTTCTGTGTAGGACTTCTTCGCCATCTGTTGGCAATATGCCTTCTGCTGTTTTTCCATACAAGTTTACTGTTTTTTTTTCCAGTTTCTCTTACTTCTAGTAGTTCTTCTCAAAGACTTTATTTTGCAGAACAGATATGCCCCTTTCTTAATCCTCGTCTCATATTTCTGTTCTTAAATAGTTCCTTAATAGTTGCAGGGAATAATTTGCCAGTTTATTAAACTTTGGAATTTTACACAGTAAAGTACAGAAGACTTTGCATCTTTTCTCCCTAAGTTTCTAAAAAGTACTACTGTGGACAAAATACACTGCAGTCTTCTAAAAAAGATGTATACTACTTACTAACATAAGCTAAAAGCATGAGAAATAAGCGCAAGTTCTTGGTATTGATACTGAACTCAAAAGCACGTTAGAAATGTGGATGTGGCAGATAAGCTAATAGAATATTTTATCCCTTTACCTGAAGAGATCCAAAGTGCGCTCTGGTACTCAGTGCCACCCTGTGTTGTCTTACAGGCCTAGATAAAATGTTTCAGTGGACCTAATGTGGTTTTTTGTTTGGTTGGTTGGGTTTTTTTAGGGATTAATTTAAAACCTTTTGACCTGGATACTCTCTTGATTAGGCCAGAGGCACAAAATGAGACGCGATCACAAACATGAGCTTAGCCCAATGTTGTGCTCCCATAATCTTCAAAAAGCTGTTGGGGACAGCAGGTTTTGAAAGCACAATTTAGGGTGTCTCATGGCTTCTCTTAAACTGAGGTTGCTGCAATGGCCTCCTGGGGTCCCCTCTGTTAACCGAGCGTCACCTGTCCCCTTGTCCCCAACCATCTGTCTTGTCGTGCTTCGTACCAGCTGTCCCCAGTTCAGGGAGGTGGCACAGCCGCCTGTGATGACAGTGCCCTAGGTCCTTAGTAAGTCACTCCAGGATCCCCTCAGCCCTAGGTCCTTAGTAAGTCACTCTCCAGGATCCTCTTAGCCTGAGCGCGATGCAGTAGGTGCAGGCCTGGAGTGTTGCTTATCCAAGGCTCTGAAGAAGTCCCCAGCTTGAACAGTCAGGAAATTTTCTTGAAATAGTCTACTGCATTTCTGTGTGAAGCTTGCCCCATAAATGCATGTGTTGGATGTATTTTGCTCAACAGAGAAACAAAGCTTTTATTACATTCTTGTCATGACTTAAGTGATATATTACATTAGTGTTCCAATGCTCTCTTCCCAAAGGTATGGTAATTAATATCATTAAAAGTTGCAAACCAAATTAATTCTGATATAGGAGTTGCACCTATTTATAGAAACATCCATAAAAAATTCGCTTGGGCTGCAAATGAGATGATAAATCATCTGTGATTGTGTGTATTGTACAAGAAGGAAGACTATGGTAGTATAACGTGTTATAATCTGACATTGGGTGGTTGTGCAAAGCTAGAACTGTTGGTATGTGTTGGAACAGCGTAAGAGGAGGAAAGATGTGATGGGAAAACATTACATACAGAAAGCTAGCCATGAAAAAAGCAAACCAGCTATAAGTTTACTTTCATATAAGAGAAAGGTGTATATTTAAAAATTGCACATGCAGGTCTTGCCCTTTTCTCTGCTTGTGCTGTGCATCTTGCTGATGACGTGTATGAATTACAGTTGCATTTCTGGATGTGAACTGAAATACTGCTCCAGTCCGCAATTCCTCATTCCAGTGGAAACTTCAAAGGGCTTCAAACAAGAGTGTGCCTCTGTTGGTGTGTTGCTGGCAAGTGCCTTCTGGCAGCAGTGCCCTATGTGGAGATCAGCTTCGGTGAGGAGAGAAAGTGACAGAGGAGCTGATGTTCAGAGGTTGCTGCATGGATGAGAAATGACAGAGTAAGCCAGTGATGTTTTGTGTTTGCTTCTTTTCAAGGATATGGTTGCTTAAGCTACCTTATATAACTGGTTCTCAGAAATGAACAAGTGCTATGATAATACTCTGGAATAATCTCTCTAACTGTGAAAGACCAAGCGCCAAGTGCTAAAGTCACTCCTGATAGATTGTTGCGATACAATTTAGATAGCTGCATTCAGAAAATCTGTAAGCCCTCCGTGTCTTATGGTGCTGTTCTGGTAAATTATTTGTATGTGCAAAGCAATAATAAACCTCTTTTTTTAAATGTCTGTATAGGGATAGACAGTTCACTTATCCAGATAGTAATGAATTATGTGTCTTAGGAACTTCATTGTAATAGCATCCAAGGTTATTTGGTTAGCGAACAATATGCCATGACACCTCTTACTCCTTCCACCTCTGAAGAACTTAGCAAGCTGTCTAGAGAATTTTGTTGCTGGTAATCAGTGCTAGATGGAAAGTTTCCTGGGGGTGCTGAGTCTTAATTTCCTTTCTAGATAACAGTTAGAAAAAACTGCACCTGTATTTCCTGT
The DNA here is from genome assembly GCF_047370975.1 of Nipponia nippon. NCBI lineage: Eukaryota > Metazoa > Chordata > Aves > Pelecaniformes > Threskiornithidae > Nipponia > Nipponia nippon. The sequence goes on along the minus strand of NW_028262369.1, from coordinate 27,864,330 downwards.
CTTAGTGCATACTGGTTTCAGCGTGGCCCGTCAGGCTGGCTGATCGGTGCTAGTGAAAAACACTGGAGGAGCAGCGGGAGAAGAGAGGAAGGCAGGCAAACCTGATGGTATCACAGAGTTAGGTAACTTTAATCTTGAAAATACCCATTCATAAACTGGTTTTAATGAATATTTTAATGAATATTGGCTGAATATTGTAATTCTTTGTCTGCTTAAAATAGATTTTCTTAACTCCAGTTGGTTATAAATATGCATTAGACACGGCTAGAGGAAATGGGAAGTGTATGCTGACGTTCGAGTTCTCTGTATTATCACCTTTATATTATGAAAATGAGAGCCAGTTTCTAGACTCAGTGTTGTTGAGTCGGCGATCAGTTAAGATCTGTTCCTAGCCATTTTGGCCAGAAGGTTTTCCAAGAGGAATTTTGAAAAGAATAGGATGTGTTTATAATCATATTTGATGGAGTATTGCTTGCTGTTTTACATGGATTTCTGCAAGAACTGTCTCAAGTCAGATAAGATGCTATGCCACGTTCCTCCCTGTCTGCCCGTGTCCCTGTTCATCACTTAAAGAAAAGAAGCTCGGTTTAATGAACACCTCTGCAGACCCTGTTAATGGTTGTAGTAAAACTGGTTCCAGAATGTAAGGTCAAGAAACTAAAAATAACACCACTTGCTTGTGACAAGACTTGTGTCTTCCAGTCTTTGTGCTTGTCCTTGTTATTGCCTCCCCATAGACACACGAAGAGAAACGTATTTATATTTTGAAGAGGTAATGGTTTGTGGAATAGACTAAAGCAAATCAGCCATGACTTTTCTATGAGCTAATGAAACAGTTCCTAAGAGACCAAAGAATTACAAAATGAGCTGGTTTTTAGGGATGTCATGGCTGAGTTAGAATAAAACCTCTCCAGGGTAAAAAGCTGAAGAGTCACCACTCTTTGACTCTAAAAGGCAAAGCAAGCTTCAGTCTTGATTTAGACCGCAAGAGAGATTTGCCCTGACATTGTGAAGGTCTCAGAAGTGAAGGTGTGCCTTACTTCCTGAAGGTAGGATGTGTTTTTGTAGAAGATGCTGTCTTGTCATTCTGCCAGTCTCTTGGGGCAGCCGCAGCAGCGACCTGTCCCAGCAGAGCTAGAGGCGATGTGTAGCTTCTTGCTGGGTAAAACTGCACTGTGGACTTCAACTAAAAAAAAAAAAAATCCCACCCTGAACCTAAACAAAAAAACCAAAATCTACCAAAAAAATCACTCTAGGAGCCTTAACAAAAGCATTCATTATTCTTAGTTCAGTCTTCTGTTTACTTCGTAACTTTTAGCAAATCACTTAACTGGTCTGTGCTTTAGTTTCCTCACTGTAAAATGAAGAATAAAGGAGTAATAAACTTTATGTTTAGTGCAGGCATCCTTAGTAATTTAATTCCTGTTTGTAAAGTGTTCTGTGATAATATGATTTTAATAAAATAATATTCTTCCATTTTAAAATGAACCTTTGCAGGAATTTACGACAAACCTGCTGCTGTGGAGAGGGAGCTTTATCAGAAGATCTGTTTAAGGCAGTAGATAAGTCTCCTAAAATCCGCTTTGGAATCTGATAGTTCAGTGTTTATTTGGCAGCCTGCATTCCAGATGCTCGATTAGTAGGAATGAAGAGGCCAGGGAGATAGTAATAAGAAATCTTGCCTAATCGGGATGATGAATCTTCATTATTCTGGGAGGTTGTGCATTCTTTCAGGCAAGCCAACCCAAACAAGCAATATCGCCCTCCCCAAAATCTAGGACCACCGTGTGTTTAGAAAGCTCTTATGTTTCCTGTATGTACGACTGGATTATTTCTGTGATGAGCAGCTGTTGCTGGCCGTACATCTGGACTTTAGTTTCAGAACCGCGGAAAATAAACTAGTTTTATGTTTTGAAGAGATAATGATCTGTGGAATGGACTAACGCAAATCAACCGTGACTTTCCTATGAACTAATGAAACAATTTCCAAGAGACCAAACAGTTATAGAGAGTGGTTGGTTGATTTACCAGTCCTCCATAGGAATCTGCCAGCTGCTCTGTTTCTCATCAGTGAAGAAGAAAGTCAGAATGCCGGTGGCATAAAAGCTGCTGGGCCATGATCCACGCGCAGTGACACGGGCAAACAGCAGATGCATGCAGCAACTGGAGGAGAGGATAAAAGAACCGTCCTTTCAACCGCAGTTGCGTCAGCCAAATCACAACCAGCTGGTTTGTTGCATCGTGTATTTCTGCTGATCCACCAGAATGCTTACGCATGCTCTCTGCTTCGCACATGTGCGCGCACGCATACTATCATATCAAAGGCTGGGCTGATTTTTGAGCATTCTCATCCTGCCTCTGTTTTTAGCCACTGGTTTAGTTTAGGGATGATGTAGACCTGAGGTGCCTGGGGGAGGACTGAAACTGTGGGAGGAATGAGAGAAACTGTGACTCAGGAAATTCAGTTTCTCCCTTAGCCCCAGCATGCAGTGTTGAATGTGCAGGCTATTACCCCTGCAATATTGAAACCTGTTTCCCTTGATCACATTTTTTGGACGCTGGAGAGGCCTCTGTGTCCTCTCGTCTGCTTTTTCCCCACTCAGAGCAATTTGTATTTCTAGAGGCATAGTTCAGAAGCAGTCCTTGTATGTACTTCACTGAACTCCAAGGCCAAATGCCCATGCAGGGACAACCTCATCCTCAGCCAAAGACAAATCTCAGCTGGCTGACAATGCTGAGTTTTCTACAGCTTGGGATTGTAGCTAGCCCATATGCCATTAGAGTCTGGACTACTAAGAGAGGTCCTAGAAGCATCAAACACCTCGTTTATGACTAATAAAATTTAATGAAGCCATGTGAATATCCAGTGGCAAGCAAAAAATCATTCAGTGCTGGTTTGGACAAAAGCAAGGAATCTGCTATTCTGCACCAACGATTAAAACCATTACATTTAGCAGATACTGCCAGTTTCTAATCTTTGTCGTGGCAAAACTGCTTTTAAAAAAAAAAAAAGTCAGACTAGAATATAACCCAGAAATGTATCTATAACATAGCTATATATACTTGGACAGTAGTTCTGTAGTCCTCACCACTGTCACTCTGTATGGCTCTCCTGATGCTTTGTATGCAAGCTCTAGCCAGAAGGAAATGCAGCAATATTTATCTGACTTTATTTATTCCCATAAGATGCATCTTGGTAGTGAGGGATACAAATCTCTTATGACTCAGTGTGCGAACATTGCAGAATCGGATGAGGCTGGGTGCTCTTGCCCTTTCTGTTCCAGAGCTGCAGGAGACTTATCCAAGAGATCAAAGTGCATCAGATTCCATTATTTCAGTATCTATGGGACAGTATAATGCATGACTACTCTGGGATGATGCCTGTGTCTTCTGACTTTTATTCATCATTGTAATTAAACCCAGATACAGAGTTTGTTCTGCACACTGAATGTTAATCACGGCATTTTATTAACATGGTTGTCGAAATCTGTAATTCAGACATAGTATAATTTTGCAGTATAGATTAAGACCAGTATTTATTTTGCCTGAATAAATTTGTTTTATTTAAAGTTCAGAAAGAAGAGTGATTGCTCTCAGGTTTTGAGCAAACAGGTGCAAGCATTGCTTGACTACAGACGTACCAAACTGCTAAACTGGTTTGGTCTGTGCTGTTGCTTAACAGAAAGCAGTTAACTGCTGTATTCGATGGAAACTACATAAAAGGTTCAAATCGCCAAACTAATGCTCTAAATTCAGATTTAGTTAGGACACTGAAATTAATATTTTAACACCTGTAGACTTTATTTTATGCTCTATAATAGTTCTTGCTTAATTGCCACTGCCAGTTTCTGATGTCAAATTTACAGTAGATGGAGTCTCAGGTATTCAGAGACACAATGTTTAATGACTAATTAGTTTTATTTTTAAAAATCCTTTAGGAAAGAAAAAATACTATCCACACAAAATTTCATGCTCCAAGTAATCTTTGCTTTCCTCTATAAACTCCATTCTTGTTCAATGAGTAACCTGTTTTTTCCTACCTCCCAAAAGAAGCAAGATGACCTATATCTAGAGCTTCCTGGGGAAGAGTTCAATTCCCCCTATATATAGCTTCTCCTGAAGTGTCTTTATGTAGGTGTCACCTACTGTAAGCTGACAAAGTGAGGAGAAAAGAGCTATAGTTTTAGGCTGAGGTAGGAAAGGAGGGTGTTTTATCTTTCCTCTTTTCTTGGAGTCTATTAAATACATCTTACACACATGCCACCATCTGGATTCCAGCGTGGTGAGGGCCAGACTTCCAAACTCCCAGCTGCAACATACAGAACTTCATGTCTCTGTGTCTTCTCAATGTTCTGCGGCTGAATAACAACTAATTACCTCTTGGTTAATGAGTGAATTGGGTCACGCCTTCATGCTGGCAGGAGTTCCTGCAGTGGACTCCGAACATGATATCCTGGGGTCAATGTGTTCTTCGCTTTGGTCGGATCATGCAGATGGAGATTCCTCCAAGCAGCACTGCTGGCACGACAGTATTTTTATTGGAAAGCAAAAACTGGGAAAATGGTAGTAACAACTATGCAACAGATGCTACCAAACAGGCTGTTGGTGTTGAGGGATCAGACAAATGTTTCCACCTCAGGGTAACGAGTCACACAGTGAAGAGTACTGTAGGCTGGGGGATATTTGTCCGTGCCTTTGTCAGCATAAGGCATTTTTTTAAATATAGGGGAGTTTATCTGAGTCAGTGTGTCAGCAACTTGAGCTATGTGGGCTGCTGCAGCCTTTCTGGGGAGAGAGGGGTACTTTCTGCGTCACTAAAGAAAGTGCTATTGTCTAACGACACCATGTACTCCTCCTGTGGCCTTCACCACACCGGGGATGAGTGCCAGTGGAAACCATTGGTGCCCCTGTGTCAGGGTGTGTACACCTCTGGCACGTGGGAAAACTGGCATCAGTGTTCATTTAACTTGATTTGAGGCAGGATTCTGCTCTAGCACTTACATGTAATGGCTTTGACAGACACTGCTTGGGAGTGAACGCAGCCAAGGCCAAAGGAGAGGCTTGGGGGCTATTTGTGTTCAGTGGACCACAAGCTGAAACCAGGTGAAAATGTGGCGTGCCTTGTGATCCATGTTGTGTGCGTCCATGTTTCTGGTGTAGGGAGGTCTAATCTAACCATCCACAGCTGCCAAAAAGGATTGCTTTGCTTTTCCCTCCTGTTTTTCACTTGCAGCCATGTGCTCCACAGTCTCTTCATGGTGGCTTTGGTGCTTATCTGATCTCTCAGTGAGTCAGCTCATACTCTTCAAGTGTCTGAAATGGGTTCTTTCGCTCTTATTTTCGTCCTGTCAGCTTAGTGAACTGAACTGACTTCCTGGTGGAGACTGGATTTATCTGCACTCTTTGCCATCTATATATTCCATTTTACTTTGTGACATGTCTGGAAAGGTCTAGAGGTGTCAGGTATTAGACATGTGCTATTACCACCAAGTATTACAGGAGTTTTGGGTTCTCCATGTTGCAATTAAGGGTATAGTCGGACTTAACTGCATACCAAAGCATGCACAGAATGAATGTCTGATACTGGTTTGGGCAGTGAGTGCATTTGGGAATGGCCTGTACATGAAACGCAGTCTAAAGGTACCATTTCTAACTTCAGTGGGGCGATGACTTCAGTTGGAGGGATTTTGCTGCTTCAGGACAAATCTCTGGTGTAGATAAAGCCTTAGTTCTGTTTTTCTTAAATGTGATCTTTCTGGCTTAAAAAAAAAAATCCAACCAATGAAACATAATAAAAGAATATAAATGTCTGCCACAACCACCATTAAAGATGCTTGGATGCTTCTCCTCGCTATTTTCCTTTTTAAAGACACTTCATTAATCTTACCTAACAGTTCATGAGTGTATTTGGTAAGTACAGGAATGGGTGAAGACTTTCACAGGCTGTTCATGTTGCGCAGCAGACTGTGGTATCTCTCGGGACACGACTGACTACAGTAACATCATTCATCTGCATTGTGGGGTGCTGCTCTACCTCTTTCCTCACACAAGCCTTCCAGTTATGACTCCGTGGATGGTTTCCAAACTCTGAACATAACTTGGCAAGCTTTGTCACTGCTGTTAGGAGTTTGATTACCTTTGTGCATATGTCTGTGAGGACTGCCAGTGTATGTGGCTTTTAATAAAACAGCCTCCCTGGTGTCTAAAACATTTAGAATTAAGAAATTACATGACTATGCAAGAGCAGAAGCTAAGCTGGCTGCCTCAATTTGGCTGTCCTGCTTTATATGTTGTGACTCCTTATTCTAGGTTGGTGTCTCTCAAGAGGGGCTACTAGTTTCCTATTGGAGCCAGTCTTACTTAAAGCAAATTGAGGAACAAAACACTGTTTCAAGAACTAAACTTGAGAAGCAAATCTTGCTTCTTTTTCATGCATCCGCTTATGTACCATTACCTGCTGTTGTCATTTCTGTGGTAATGTCTTGCTCTTGGATAGCTCGAACCCTCTTCCTTGATACCTTTCAGTTTAGTTTCCTGAATTCAGAAGCAGTAGCACTGAACACGAGCCGTAAATACAGTCTTTATATTGGATCTCATGAGCTGAGTTGCATTTTGGCTTAGAGACCTACAAAAAACCCCCAAAGCCGCAGGATATGGGGCTGCCATGGCAGTGAGGGACACCGTTCCTTGTTGGTCACTGGTAAGCAAATGGCCCAGCACGTTGTCGGGGCTGTGGGGCACTGCAAAGCTGTAGAAATAGTTTTCTGAATGAGACTGCTTGCTGCCACTAACGTTTCCTTGGTTTATTTCACAAAATGTGCTGGCCAGGTTTCAGTCTGAATACAGTAACGCATTTCAGCTGGATGGAATATAACTATTTAAATTAGACCAATAGCTGTTGCCCTTTCTCCCTTAAAAAGACTTAAGTAATGCATCAAACTGAAGTAAGATACCTATTTTTTTAGAATCCTAGATGCAGAATCATTAGCGTGTTCCAGCAATAAAGCGCCTGTATATCAACATAGAGTGCAGTAATCCCAAGTGTACCTGTTCACTGAGGATCTCACATTTTCCTTGCCCCGAGCAAAATCTGTAAGTGATGCAGCTGCCCCGGGCTACTCAGGCAACACAAGTGGGTTTGTAAAACTGGACACTTCTGTATGTGGTAAAACTTCCAGCTAGCATACTGTCAGCAGGATAAGCTTTATAAATGTCTTTTCTCAGCCCTGCCTTCACTCCTGCTTCTGCCTGTGGAGTGTGCTGCAGGAAACAGGGTTTGGCCAAGAACCCCTGTGCTTCCACCGTAGGTGTTTTCCACCAGTGGGCTGTCAAAAACCCAGCAGGGATCAAACCAGAATTGTTAATGCGAAGTGATTTTGTAAAAAAATTTTTTTTCCTCACTTTTAAAGCTTTTATTTTGTTAGCGTCTTAAACTTCCAGGTGGATCCACTCATGACAGTGTCTGTAGACATTTATAATAGCTTCCACAAAACGAGGCTCAGATTTAACGAAGCATTATCTTCTGTATTTTTATTTAAATTAGCTTTGAGTTAAATATGACAAGCATTATTGCTGGTTGTTACACTGCACAATAGGTTATATTAATTTGGAGAACAGCCCTGTTCAGTACAGTGTTGAAAAATTGCATAATAACAAGTGTGTGAATTGGACTGTTCTCTGGTGTCTGTGAACAAGGGGATATATAGATAGTTATGCACCTGCTCAGTGAAGTTATTTTCTGCAGATAATGTATGATTTTTACAAGATACTGGTCAAGCTTTGTCCTTACTACTCCTACAGGGAGCCTCTTTTGATCAACTGAGAACTAAGGCTCTAGAAGCTATTTCATAATTCTAGATTATTTATGGCAAACTTGGACCTGTTATTCTTGTACCAAACAGCTCTTCAGTTGTTTTTGTGGTGTTTACTCTCCTGATTTATTTAGAGATCAGTCCTATATCCTGTTCAGCCTTTGTTTTTCTAGGCTAATGCTTCTATTTTTGTTTTGTTGTTAGTGGATATGATATTCAAGCAACTTGGTTTTCCTGAAAAACAAAATCTGTTTCATCCATAGTCAGTGAAAGTAAAAAAAAAAAAAAAAAATCTTGCAGTGAATTTTGTCATGGTGACTGATAATGGAAGTCATAGACATTATTTACTTTAAGTCTGCAGAACGTGCTGCTCAGAAGTTGAAGGGGCAAGCACCTTTTCATGTGCTGCTAGCCATTTTCCTCTCTCATTGGAGTAAACAATTCCATAACATGCTGAAGACCTCACCAGGAACGCAGTGGTACATGAAGTGATACAAAAAAATCAGGACCAGGCCTGTAAGTTATATCAAGGCTAACTTCCGGACAAAGCTTCAGCGGAGCAAAGAAATTTTCTTTAACCTGATCTACCAGTCTGAAATTGCTCCATAGAATACCTGCTTTATGGCTTTCAGTAGATTTAATTTGAGGAACATCGGACTCATTTTTGCCAAAGTTCATAGAGAAAGCCATGCCCAGCCCTTTTCTGCCCCCAAGGAAGTATCTAGAGCCGCCCATCTCCCAAAACAATTGGTTTATTTCTGCTTCTACTGTCTGATCCAAAACAACAAATGAAAAAACAAAAAATTGTTTGCTACAGTGATTTCTACTCATGTCTTTACTGCAGTGGAGATGTGCCTATAGGAAAGGAGGTATCCCAAAGAAAGACAGGAATTCAGACTCACCTTGTTACCTTGCCTATTTGGTTCAGAGATTACTCCGCAAATCTTTCAGTGTCCCCAGGGAAGCACCTTCACTGACTTCACTTACCGCAGTGGTGCATAAGGAGACAAAGTGAGTTTAGTCCTGTAGGTCCTGGGACTTGGAGGAGCAGCACTAAATGCTTCCCAGGCTACTCTGGTGCACCCACTGCGTCTCAGAGATGTGTTTGAGAGGTGTCCTTTCGGGGACTGTACAGTGAGCTAAAAAGTCTAGAAAGAGAACTACAATATTTCTGTAGTAATTGAGTGATGATATTTCTGCTTATGGAGTTAAAATCCAAGCAAGAAGCTTCCCATCTTCCTTTTCTCTTCTTGCCTATCTAGCTGTTACAGTTACCTCTGTAGTTATACCCTAACGACTCCCAAAGTAACAAGGCATGTTTTAGACTAAATGTCATAAATGAAACCTAAGAAACTCCCAGGGTTTTCTTGATAGCTGTTTTGCTGTGGCTGCATGTATTTTTTTGACGTGATAACATACAGAATACCTCCAGCTTTACTGTCTCAAAGCTTTCCGCTTGTAGCTCAGTGATAGTGTGAGTTGTAGCAGGACATAGTTATTCCACCCCAAACATTAAGGCAGGAGAATAAGGTAAGTAAAAGTATTTATGTCTTCATAAAGCCTAAAAGAATGTCAGTAACATGATGTTAATGCTATTAGGCTTTCCTTTACTGCCTCTGAGGGGCATTGAAAGTAACACGTACCTCACCTGTGGTAGAGTTATGCTTCGGTGCAGGGCCTGAGCAGTTTTCTTGTACCCGTGTGTCTAAATTGTAGTATTTGCAAGTTGCAGGTAAAGTTCTTGGGAAAGTAGTGCTTTTAAATTTGGGCAGGTAACCTTTGTATTTCCACGTGATCTTTTCAACTCCAGCCCTAAAACTGCATCATATCTACCACTGTATTAGGTGTTCAGGGTTTCTGGTGTGCTTCACACAACATGAAAGATCCCTCGTTGCCTATGGATGAGCTAAGGCTGGAGATCTCCAGGCTTCGCAGCTGCTCTCATACGGGTGTGTCGGGGTGAAATGGGCCTTTGTCTTCCAACCAGTCAGTCCATATTCAGAAAAATGACCTCTCTGTGTTCACGTCCCTCCTCTCAAACAGCTTTCTGTTCTGAGATTTTGTAGCAGCCTGAGCCTTAATTCAGGCAAGTACTTAAGTAGGTGCTCAAGTGCTGCGTCCCTGGTAGCGTGGTGGTGACGAGGTGGCAGCTGGTGGGCCCGCTCCTGCCAGGCTCCGTCGCCGTGGTGGCTGCACGGGCATGTGGTAAAACAAACCACCCTGTCCCTGACATTGAAGTGAAAAACCCTCGTGGCTCTGTTAAAAATCCTTAGTAAGTGTGCTACTGGGGTAGTAGCAGGGACATTTGTAGTGCATGTGAGCAGATAGATTTTATTATCTGATACTTGCGATCAGCAGGACAAATCTATTATGGAAACCAAGTTTTCCTTCAGAAAGCCAGTTTCAATGTAAACAAAACTCTTGCCACCTTCCATGAGAGCAGGGGAATGGCCTGATTAAATAGAGGTTTTTCTTCATCCCGTCGGGGCAGACCAAGGTGAGATGGGAGCTGTGGCGTCTGCAGAGGCTGGGCCAGGCTCCGCGCTCCCCTTCTGCCCCCCTCACTCTTGCAGAGCTCTGGGCCTGCTTCAGTTTCCCCTTCAAACCACCCACTCTGAAAGCATCTGTGCTGAAACAAACACAAGTATTTTTGGTGTAAAACCAGCACAGGCAAGATCCAAAGAAGAGTGTTTCAAAAAAATAACAGACTAAAAATATTGATGAGAGACGTGGTTGCTTATAGTGATGGATGTTGTACCTTACTCATCCATGAAGCCAAATGTATGCGGCCCATCCTGGTTGCACCAGCAGCTGGCTGTATGTTTCATACACAGTGGTAAAATGAACATGTGTTTTCTGGTGGCAGATAAAAGAAAAGACCAGATGCTCGTTGAACTGTCTCTATCCATTGAGAACTTTAAGTAGGAAAAACACATTCTGGAAATATTTTGCTTGTATAACTGACTCCTGAGAGAGCTATTTATGATTTTTCTACCTGTTCTTGGCACAGGCCTTTTTTTCTGTTAGAAGAGGTTTGACAGTTGCGTGAGATCACACTTGGATTTGTGCCCTCTGAGCTAAAAACGCAGAGTCACTGCTTGCGAGGACAAGACTTCGCTGGAAAAAATAGAAACGTTGCCCTTGTGTTCACTGTTAATGCTGCATCAAAAAATGGAGCTTCGTGAAGCTTTAGTGTGCCTTAATATTCATACAGTCATTCCTTGTTTTTAGATAGAGCACTGCTTTAAAAAAACCCAACAAACCAACAGATGTAGTAATAATCGTTTAATGCCTAAGACATTTCTTTAAGATTAATAAATGACTGACTGAGATGAGCTGATAGCCTGAATTGGTGCCTCTGGCTGTTTACTGCTGCTGCTCATTAACTAAGAGTTGAAATAATTAATGTTGTTATCAAATGACGCTAAACAAATAGCCGAATTGCATTTTTTCCTGTGTGTTCATTCTCACTGAACTGGGAGATGGCAGCAAGCGTGCACGTGGGAGAGGTGACCGTGCCTGCATGATGTGGCACCCCGGGCTGCGCCGAAATCTCTTGTATACAGCCCAGCAGTTCAGGGTGCTGTCGGTACCCCCCAATTCAAACCGCATTTCCAGCTTCAGCTTCAAAATGTGGAAGAAATCACAGAAATCCCCCTGTCAATTGTCCAGGATCTGGTAGAAGGGAAGAGCCGTTGGCTGGGTGGACAGTGGGGATGTCCTCGCCAAGCCAGCACGCCACTGACAGCCGGGACAGCTGCACGCAGAGACTCGTACTGCGTTTGAGGTGCCCTAATGTATGGGAGGTATATGTGAGGCTTCATCTGTCTGTGGCTTTCTAGCAGGCTAATAAAAAAACATGCTTAAAAAAAAGCTGTGGCTAAGCTGTTGCAAAACACAGCATTGATTATATCCTTTAATTGGCCTCAGAAAGCCTCCTGGGTGCCTCTGCACAGCCCAGTCCCCTGCTGCACTGCCTACGCTGAGGCTTCAAGTCACATACCTGAATCTCAGGGGCATCCACTTTGTGTTAGAAATTCAGATATCGTTAAGAAAATAAAAAGGCCTGTGGATCGGAGCGTACCGTCAATCTGCCAAGGTGTGGCATCTTCCTGCTTGAGCAAGCATTTGTAATTGAGGATGGTTTTGCTAAAAGGGCAATTAAAATTTTTCAGACCGAGTACAGAGTTGTGATTGAGTGAGGTATAATACAGATTCCTGAGTTTTGAAACAAACCCTGCTGTCTGGGGCTGTTTCACTGACACGGTCTCAAAGCAGGCGAGCAGGCGTCCCATGCCAGCAGTCTCTCTACTTCAGGTATTTTTGCTTTGTGGTTACATAGACCCAGCTCATCACCAGCCTCGTCTGCTTTTTGAAGCTCTTCTGCCATAGGACGTGGACTGTTACCACTTTTCTCCCCCCAAGTTGTTTATCCTTAGTAGAGCAATCTGTTTTCCCTCCTTTCTCTATGGTTTGGCAGAGGTTTGCACTGTGTGAGAGTCCCATTCTGCTGAGTCCCTGATTGCTGTGAGACCCTAAGGGAAATTCTCCATCAGGTTTCTGCTTGGCTTACCTTGCTGAGGGGAGCCCGTTGCTAGCCCGCCTTCCTGGGCTAGCGCAGCTTGGCTGCGGTGCTCTGCCTCATCAGCCATTCTTTACCTGCTCCCTGGTCAAGGGGAAGGTCCCTGTCAAGGTTGCAGAAGCCCTCTCCTATGTTACCTCTTCTGTGTGTTTTGGTTGGGTAACAGACTGTATCTCTATAAAAAGGACTACTATGTCCCTTTCCAAACCTCTTTTTCGCTGCTTGTTTACAACTGGGTGGCTACAGAAAAGTATTTTGTGTTGTCGCATAGGATAATACATCGGGGGCAGATTATCTGAGATAGCCGCTGTTGATCTGCCTGTTTGTTTTCATTATCTGTGTTACCTCTTATCTGAGGCTAAACTGACACCTCCCAGAAGACTGTACACGACGGTGATGTTCTCATTCCAGCTGGGGCTGTTGTGTCTATTTAAGTCCTGTTTTAGGAACTTGGTGTATGAGGACTTGCATTCGATATGATGGTTTTGGATGTGTGTTGAAACTTGCTTTAGGCAAGGCTGTTGCGTTCTGAATAGCCCTCTGCCCAAGGCGGGTGCCTGCCATGTCGTTGAACGATAACGCCGTACGCTGAGCCTAGAGATGAGATCATTCGTCACTTGATTGCACTGATCCTTTGATATCCTACTCACTATATACTTTTTCTAAAATACATTCCTAGTTATGCATAATATTTTGCTGCTATATGTTATTATGTTCTTATTAGTTCAGACTAGCACATTTAAATATGCGTATACACATCTTCTATTTACACACAGAAGTACAGCCTGGATTTATACTTCAGCAGTCCTCCCCTGATGGATTGCTTGTGCCTTTAGTTTATGTGCATTTTCATGTTTACTCCCTGTTTTGGCTTTTTGTCCCCAGCCTTTCCTCTTGACTAATTAGGGCCAATTTCTGTAATTTTGCTACCTTGTTCCTGAAGTACTCAGAAGGGCTGTTTTGTTCTTAGAATTGCCTTCAAGCTGACCTAATTCTTGCCAAAAAATAAATTTTAGCACTCTTGCTATTTTTTAAGTGTTTGGAGTCAGGATTTCACAATTGGCTTAAGTCCCTGACAGGGCCACTCCTCCATTTTCCTCTTGGCTGCCTGTTCCCAACTTTTTCAGTGGCTGTAGCAATCGCACAGTCGATGGTAATGGCTTGTTTGCTTTTCACGAGGTGAAGAGTCAGTCGGATCAGTGTCCTCACAGCCGGCGACTAGGGCCAGTGCAAGGGAAGCGGCAGGACCCAGGTTGCAGAGGCAGCGCTGTTTTAGACCAGTTGGAGTCAGCTGCACCCTAATCCCCAAAATCCCCAAAATAGCACCAGGAGGTGAGCAGGGGCTGCGTGTGCCTAGCTCGGCTACGCTGAGCCTGGGGGCTCAGTAGCTAGTTCAAAGCGTAATGCACACTGTTACTTAGTGCATTATGTTGCCCGCCTGAAGTCACCTATATGCCTGTACTCTTTGTAGGGTGCCTGCCTGTCCAGTAATCCATATCAAGCCCTTCATGTAAGGGACTTGCACGAACTTGTCTGAGCGATGCAATGCTTTGGGGGTTATAGGACGGTAGATTTGGGCCAAGCTCATGTCTCAGGAGGCAGGAGCATGTGTGAGCTTAAGCTTTTTTGTCTGCTGTACCCTGAGGTGAGTCAAAGCCTCCAAGTGGGTGTTTTGGGCGGGTGTGCATGGGGGACGGTATCCGGTACAAACCACACATGTCTGAGCTCACGGGACGAGCGGGGCAGGCTGTGAGCGAGCCTGTTTGCTGCACTGTGTGCAGGACCTGGCTTAGCCAGAGTCCGGGCTGGCTGCAGACTTTACATGTTACCCAGGATGATCAATACTAGCATTTTTACCTGTTCTGCCTTTGATTTATACTATAAGCAAGTTGCACTGATTGATGTTTACCCTTTCCAGAAAGTAAATATGTGTCTGAAGGAAGTGTGAACGATTCTCCTATTTCTGCGTGGACCGTTAGCGTTCTGTCAGCTTTTCTATCGTAGCTCCAGAGTGCTTCCCCCATCTCTCGTGCTTGAATGCAGCCTCCGAAAAACATGTTAACTGGATTCGTTTGTTTGGGATGTTCTTTTTTTATTTTTGCTTCCTGCTAGCCAGCAGTTCCACAGCAGTAAGTGAATGGGAGACAGTAGGTTCACTCTGTACCTTTCAGCGGAGGAGACAGTCTCAGAGATTTATTTGTTTTCAGCCTCTTCTGCTGCAGGACCATTTTCTTCTTCCCAAAACTTCAGGTTTTTATTTGTTGTTAAATCTGCTTCTCATTTCTCCAGCAACCGTCTTGCTTGAACCGTAAGTGCTGTGTTTAACATAGCCATAGCACTATAATAACTGTCTGTGCTTGCCAGGCGTAAGAAGGGGTTTCTACAAAGATAACCACTTGGTGTAAGTAGGAGAGAACATGTACCAATAATGCAGATGTTGTGGTTTGCTTATGGGGTAGGATGATCCGCATACATGTGCTGTTCTTCTGTCGCCAGCTGCAGAAACGACTGCTGGCCCCTTCTGCTAGATTTTCTCCTTACCCAGCTGCTTTGCTTTGTAGTCCTTGGGGTGCACAAGTCTCAGGAGGCTGCATTTTGTGCCCGAGTGTCCTTAGTTTAATGTTTAGGGGCAACTGTTCTTTCCTGGCTTTGCTCATTGCAGCAACTTGACAGAAAAGCATGAATTTTTGTAAATTGTTTATGGATCTTTTTCCTCCATATATATATATATATATATACACACACACACACACACAAAACCCCCATTAAAATAAACATGGTAGGAGCTGTAATAAGAGGACTTCGTTATCCCTCAGAAGTTGTGGCCTGATGCCCTAAGTGGGGCGGTCTGGAGAGACGGAGTCAGTTGTCTGGTGAGCAATTTGATGGTCTGGGATGTGTTGGTGTATATGTTATCCACTTTCCTGAAGAAATTCACACCTTGATGTTTGATGGGA
This sequence comes from Nipponia nippon, assembly GCF_047370975.1. Lineage (NCBI taxonomy): Eukaryota > Metazoa > Chordata > Aves > Pelecaniformes > Threskiornithidae > Nipponia > Nipponia nippon. The sequence goes on along the minus strand of NW_028262369.1, from coordinate 27,848,980 downwards.
TCACTGGAGAAAGGAACAAGGACAGCCAAAACGGACACGAAGCTGGTGAACAAGAACTCAGTTAGTGGTACCGTACCCAAGGATATGGCCCCTGAGCCAGAGAAACCTGCTGTGCAGCCTGGAAGTGTGAAAACTGTCTGGTTGTGTCAGGAGATTGTGCTTCCAGGGATTAATTACTGCTTTTTAATTACTGCTTTTCCCCTACAACTCCTTCTTGCTGATCTTTTATATTTAGGTTTGCGTTGATGGTTAATCAAATTTCAGAGCAGGTGACTCTACAGAGCAGCAGGTGATTACCATCTGCCAGGTGAGGCTGGGTTCGCACTGGCCAAGCTGAAAAGGGCACCGTCACCTATTTAGCTTGGCAGTAGGTAGCCTTTTTGGGTTTGTGTGACAGCACAGGTAAGAAGCTTGCCAAAGTCCCTTTCTCTGATAGCCCTTGTCACTGTCTAGGAAAGCAGCAGGCAGGATCCATCTAGTTGGTACCTCCTCTCTCTCTCTCTCTCTGCCCCAGCCCTGTTTTCGGTAGCAAAGCTGGGCTCAGGGGACAGGTGATATTTTAAGAGTTGGCAGCCAGGACTCACTCTCTTTCATGGTTGCTTATCTTTTCCAACTCTTCAGATACATTTATTTCTCAGTAATTTCAGTGGAATAATTGTGAAAAATCCAAAGGACAATTTTACAGTTTTAGTAATAGCTTAAATGAGGCTATGCCATCACTGCAGAACCACTGTGGCATTCGCCAAAAAACACCTCCCTCTGAAATGATACGTGACTCAAGCCGGGCGTTGCTGCTTAATTGGTGTTAGCAGCTGGAGAAACGCCGTGCAGATTCTGCAGGTTCCTCTCCTCTGTTGCAGGCTCTTTCCTTAGGCTGTTGTTGTATTAATTACTGACCGTATCTACAATGCCCAATTCCTACAACGCCATAATTCTTATTAATCTTCCCTTAAGAGCGCTCTGGTGGGAAGCGTGTACGAACCTGAACGCGTCCCAGGTGCAGGGGGGCCCTTGCTGGGTTTTGGAGCGTTGCTGTCTTTCTTACTGGCTATGGACCAGTAAGATGCTAGTGCACACGTTTATTTCTGCATGCAAATTTTCTATTGAATATTTAAATGATAACTGTCATACTAATAAAACTTCAAAGCAAAAACTGAGATGTGAAATTTTGTATGTTGTGGGTTTGTTTTTTTTGTCCTTCAGTGCCATTAAACTTATCAAGGAATATATCAAACAAAGGAAAGTAAAAGTAAAGTGGTTTTGTTTAAAATGGTCATGAAGAGTTAAAGTAAGCTCTCTCCAGCAAGCAGTGGTAGCAGAGCAATCCCTTAATAAATCTTAAAAATGAAGTATACATTTATTGGCCTTCAAGTTCCAGATGAATCAAATGTACATTCAAAATTTAAATTCTGTGATTAGTCTCTTTAGGGAGGAATGTGGGAATCCTGAGAAATGCAAGGACTTGGAATCATATTTAAAGGTGAACGTGTATTTAGTAGAGTGGTGCAATGAATCTTGTTTTAAAAAGTATTATTATTTGTTGGGAGAGAACTACTTGGATCTTCACGCTTCTCACATAAACAAAGGGAATCAGTCTTTGGCATGCTTGAAAATTTGGTAAAGGATCAGTTACAGTTTTGCTTAACACGGTGTTAATTTAATGTTTAATCTCTTTTATGACTATATTACTGTTAAGTGAATGGGGTCTGCTAGACAAACCCGTGCTTTAGATTCCAGCTTGTGCCAGAACAGCTCCTCTCGTGCACGCCTGTGTGTCTGATCTGGTTGTCTGTCCCAGGTGTCTCCTCCAAGTGAGGTGAGAGGAGGGGATTTTTCTTTCAAAAGAACTTTTTAGCATAAGTGTTCAGCTATTGCAGTTATTTATACTGACTGGCTACCTGGAAGCAGGAATAGAAAAGATTGGGTAACGATTTCATTACATGGTATTTTATAGCAACTGGTATTCAGCTTTATAAATGAACTGTTCTCTTCTATATGGCAGAAAAAGGTTTTTATAGTTGGCAGGCTGCATGTAATATTCTAAGGGTTATTAAAGTAAGCTGTAGTTGTCATATAATGCACATTATAATGGCGAGTGATTTTACAGTAATACGTCTTGGGGGAGGATATTATTTCAAAATGTGTATTCACATATGGATGGAGTTTGAGTCTTTTCACCCAGATCAGAATGGCATTCACAGAAAAGGTCCCTGGACCATCATCCCTGCGAGTTCCTTATGAGTAATAAAGAAGCAAGAAGAGAATATTTCATAAAATTCAGCGGGGATTTTGCAAAAAAAAACCCAAAAGCATGATTTTTTTTTTTTTTCTCACCTCCTGACTTTACATCTAGAAACTGAAGTTTTTCTTGTCTAGATTAGTTATTTAGGCTTCCTGCTAAGCATCTCACCTTAGAGGTGAGAAAACTGAGAAGCAGCCAGGCTGAAAGATTTGTATAGTGACGATGAGGCAGCGATGTTGCAAGGCTGTTAGAGCTGCCGCGAGGCCAGGCCGCTCTTCAGATCAGTTTGAGAGCTGGTGAGCAGTAAAGCCTATGTGGCCCTGATGCAGCTGTATGCGAACCAGTGCGGCTGCTTTCAGACAACGCATTTCAAGAAAGGCATTTGCATATCGAAGGGATTTCAAAAAAAGAGCGGTGGGAACAACTGGGGAAATTCAAATTGAACTGTTGTATTTGCATTCATTAATTAGGCAGCAACTGCAAGGAGCGTAAGCGCTATACCTACTGGTACTTAAGAAGATGTAGAAAAGACTTAGGATAAACATAGCTAGGAAGACGTTTGTCGTCTTTGTTGGGCTGAATTAACAGATATGCTGTTGATCTGGTGTTAAAACACAAATAAATATCCCAGAGTGAGACACACTGAGAGCGTTGGATTAGAGGAGGAAGAAAATTAAGGGATGGAAACCAAGCAAAGCAGTCAGTAGTGGAAAGCAGGTGGCTGTAGACAGGATTCTCAGGGCAGCAGTGGTACTTCAACCTCTGGAACTATTAGATGTTATGAATTATTCATCTCACCTTTGACCTTCCTGAAAGGATAATTTGTGCATGTTGGTGCAACTATTAAAAACAACAAACAAACAGAAGCCCTGATAACATCCTGCTGATATGTGGCGTAGAGGGACCTTAAAATAATCTTTATCCAGGGATTAAGAGTTTCTGATCTACCACTGACCTGTTTTCAGAGTATTACAAATTCATTGCACTTGCAAAAACAAGATGAAAATGCTGTAAAACAAGAGAAAAGCAGATTTACAGCAGCATAAGTAACCAAGGTAAGTTGCTTTGATGAGAAAACTTCAAACTACAAATCGTGCTTGATGAAACCTCCTTTTTCTAGGCGAGAACCCAAAGCGTGCTTGGGAAGCTGCATGCAGAAACACAGCATCTGGGCCTTTTAAGCCATGTGTGAAAATGTTTATTTTCATTAGAAGTGAAAAATGCAGACCTCCAGATGCCCTCTATGATTCCCGCCCCCCCCCCCCCCCCCCGGAGGAGGAGCCAGGGTGAGATGGAGACCCAAACCCTGCTGTAGTCCTCGAGCCTAAATTAATGCTGTTATTTAAGGGCTGAATAAACATCAGGAACGAATGATTTCTGTGCACAGACAGCCAGGGAGGGTTGTGCTGACACCACCTACTTTTTGAACAAGAAAAAAGTGTATCTCCAGGACTCTGGCCATCTGAGATGTTTCGTCATTACTAAATTCATATGGGAAAAAAATAATTGATTAAAGCAAAATAAGTGCCAGAAAGTGATTTTTATTTCATTGCCTGATACTAATATGTGGGTTTGATTATTTATTTTGGCCTTTTTTAGGTCTTTTTGTATGGAGGAATAGAGTTAACATGAAATTTCGTCTTAGTTTGACATGCCTGACATCTTCATCAAATGATAAATAACACGGACTTTGGCTAGAAGTTCGGTATTTCGTAATTTTGTCTGCAAAAACATTTTCCATGGTAGATAAGGGAAAAGTGAGACACCAGAGCAATACATTCATGCTCATCTTGGGAGTAAAATAATGATTACTTGGGTAATACAATCTTTTTTATATATACACATCAGGGAGCATCTAGCTACAAATATAAGTTGACTGAAGTCTCGAATCCTCACATCGTTACTCTTGAATACCCACGCTGGAGCGAGCAGGACCTTGCCTTAACGTGGGTTGATAAAAGTAGCCATTATAAACTGTGGAAGATTTGCAAAGGGGTGATAAACCCGCACAGGCAGGGCTGCACTCTGTCCTTACAGGGGGCTTGAAATTATTCTCAGATGAGCTTAACTTCCAGAAATGCTTCAGAGATTTGGCAGTGGAGAAACCAGAGGATGCAGCTGCCGGTGCGGCGATGCGGCGGCGGCTGCGTGCGGGGCCGGCCTGGGTGCACGCCAGCGGGGCTACCGGGGGCTGAAGGAGGCCAGCTTGACTGATGGCTGGTGGTCGGTCAGGGTCTAGGTGAGGGAGCACTTCATGCAATCTACTCCATCTCTTACTTTGACCCCTCTGGGGACACCAAATGTTGCTTCAACTAACTGAGTCAGAGAAATCTGGGCTCTCATATTCTCACACATAAATAGTTTAAAATATTTCTAGAACCATACAGGTATAAACACACCTTTTCTTTTTATCTGTCGGAGGGCAGAGGACTGGCTTGACAAGGTCAATGTCAGCATACCCTATAATTTGACTCTCTGCAATGCGTGCGGCTGTGTTCTTCCATTTTACTGGTTTGTTTGTATCCAGTGGCCTGCTAGCACTGTTTGGGCAGGCTTTTAATAGTAATCGGGAAGCGAGATTAAAGTGCCACCAGACAGCGTGTTAAAGAAGCGCACCAGATCACGAGTATCGAGCGGTCACTCTTTTATTTACAGTAGTACAATTTACGCATTTTTCACAACAGCTGGGGAGTCACAGCAACCCCAGTTCTTCATATTCACAAGCATGAAGACGTCATGGTGAAAGACGGCACCATTTTCACCCAGAGTTACTCATCTGACAAGAGATTCTTGTCTAGTATGTGAAATTGTAGAAGCCCACAGCTGGCAACGATAAATTCCTGCCTTAATTGGTTATGTCAGACATGTAGCGCAGGGTGGTGGCTCTGCGGGGAGGGAACCCGAGACAGGACGCCAAAAGGAGGAGCGTTTCCATACAGTGCTGGCAGTTGGGAAAGCATTTGTGTATATTTGGCATGGGACGGGGGCCCGGGGGGTCCATCGGGCCCCTCTTCTTCGGGCCTCCCTGGGGAAGATGACACCCATGGGAGACGGGCACTGCAGTAATGCAGAAATGGGTTCCCCAAGTACGTGGTCCCTTGATGGTCGCTTGTCGCTCTAGTGCCTGTAAAAGACCAGAACAAGGGAAAGAGGTTTTGTTCTTGTTTGGCCTATTACAGGCTTAAAAGTTGTGTTAATTATTTACTGCCCAAAACTTAACCGAAGCATTCATCGTTTGGATAGCGTGACTGATTTCTGATTCCGGAGTTGTCCAAATGTGGTAGTTCCAACTCACAACAGATTCTTGCTTAACTGTAGTTTCCTTTTGCTGTATAATTTCTGTTGAGATGATCGATTTGCTGCTCTTCTGCTATAGGCATTCGCTGTCAGTTGTCACTGCTACTTTCAGACATTTTGAGAGTTTCTTGGACCTTTATTTCCTCCTCCTGTTTTTGCCTTTCGTTGTATTTCCGCATTATCGCTTGCAGTCGTGGTTTTGCGAAGGGGAGCCCTGTTAACTACAGTAGCCTCCCCTCCTCCTGCCCTTATTAGCACCAACCCGTGCCATGCATGCGGGGAGTTATACTGCTCCTCCTTTTTTCTAAGATGGGAGGGAGGGTGCATCTCTCTCCAACTGCTAAGTGTTCTGTACACCTTTGCAACAACTAAAGGAGCTGGCAGTAATGCCTTCTGCTATTGATTTAATAATCTGTCCAAAGAAGTATAGCAAAGCCTTGGGAAAAAAAGGGTTACTGACAGTTTGTGGTGCTAGGTTCTTGAAACATAAAACCAGGACTGGGCTCTGCCTCGAGCTGATGTGTTCAGTGCAGAGGGTCTGCAGCATTTGGGAGGGGAAAAAATGTTTTATTTTGCTGGCACCAAAGGTTGCAGAGCCACTTCATGAATAGTTATATCTGATAGGCCATCCCTAGCTTCAGCTGGTGCTTTTCCCTATCCAAACTACGATTAGAGAATACTTTAGATAATTTAATCCATTAAAAGGCAGCTGATCTAGAAGAAATCTGTGATTCTGTGAAATTAGAGGAGTAAGGAAATTAATCAAGCTTAGAGAACCACTGGCATTTCGTCTTTTGAACCTTCTCATAATTCCTCCGAGTTCTGCTAGGGAATCGGAGGGGGGGAATCCTAGTGTAGCTAAATTAAGAGAAGACTCTGAATTTTACCCCACAGCTGAATTGCAAGTGGTAGGCACTGTGTTAAAAGAAAAGAAGAATTGCCAGGCAGACTTGTATTTTTGATGAGCAAGGACTTCTGCTGTCGGGCACCCCCAGCATCGGCTGGCGAGAGGCTGTGCGCCCCGTGGGCCTTCCAGGAGTCCTGTCTGTCTGCTTGCCATGCTTCCTAGCAGTGAAAGAATCACTTTACCAGGTTTTACAAGCGCAGTATTATATGCGTTAAACCCCATATCTGGACTTTGCCAGGTGCTGGTGTCAGCTGAACACTGAACACTGCACTAGACCATTGCCGGAGCAGGCCAAAAGGCAAAGAGGGAACAGGAGAGGGGAGCGCAGCTGTGTTCCTGCTGCTCACATATCTGGCGATGCCCACAGTGGTCTGTACTCCGTAAGGACGCGCGCATTCAGAAGGTGGTTGCCCCGTCACAGACGGTGAAGGCCCACATCTTCCCCGTATCGGTGATGAGAGGGGGAGTTTGGCAATGGGGACTTCGTCGGAGGTGATGTGTGCTGCATCAGCGCTTCCTGCGGTGCAGCTGCACACACTCCTGCACTCTGCTTGTTTTGCAGCAATGATGTCCTCTGAAACGTCAACTTTTGCTTTTTTTCAAGAAGATGAATTGATGCTATTGTCTCTCTGATGCACCAGGTTTATTTTCAGAACACATCTATAAGTTGATTTTTTTTCTGCTGTTTAAGAAGTACCATTAAAATAGGCCTATTGCAAGAAATAGTCTCCCTATTAACAGTAGCTTTATGGCTACTGGCCCATACTGTCCTAATAGTATCTCCTGTTCAAAATTGGTATTTATGTCCAAAAAAGTGCTTTAAAAGCAAGTAAAATAAGTACCATGTTAATATAAATGTTAGTAAAAATATCTGATCTAAAGTTCATTAATATTCAAAAGAAGCTTCTGAGAAATGCGGTAGAGGACGGACTGCTATTATGCTTTATTTTTTGTTTGGGAAATACGTACTTTAAACATACAGCAGTTGAAGTCCAGCTTGGGAGAACTTGTAAAAATCGTATTAATGTATGAGAACAAATGTAAAACTTGGATTACTTACTTAAGCTATTCTTTTTATTGTCCAGGTGACATTTTTTTAAACACACAAGAATTAAATCTGCAATTCTGGATTGGCACTTGTGTGGCCCAGAACAGTTTGCCTAAATTTTAGTTATTACAGAACCAATAAAACCTTCCTCTCTAAAACCCTTAAGAGTAGGCACTGTCCTCATCTTTGCAAATAAGTCTTCCTAAATGTACAAAAACCTACTTTTTGTTGCAAATACTGGGGGAGCTTCCTCGGCCATTATGTTGTCCAGTTCATATCTTAGCGGTTCACCAGGTGCCTGTAAGGTTTATTTGCCTGCTGTCACGTGGAGTTTGTTGGACCTGTATTTCATGGGTGAACAGTTCCTGGAGATAAAAAGCTTTTGCAGAGAACAACCAGGAGCAGCTCCTTGCTCAAGATACTGGCCTCGATTCTTTATCCCATTGTCAATATAATTATAGCCCCAAAATGGCAAAGTAGGAGTGGGAGATCCTACAGACATTTGTAGGACTGAAAGTTACGTACGTTGCCCGTACTGTGCTATGAAATGCTAGGAAAGCCTCTGTGGTTTTTTTAACTGAAATATTTTCATTTTAGGAGCAGGTCCCTGTTCCTGTTTATCACCCGACTCCTAGCCAGACTCGGCTAGCAACACAGCTGACAGAAGAGGAACAAATCAGAATAGCGCAGAGGATAGGCCTTATTCAGCATCTACCTAAAGGAGTCTATGATCCTGGAAGAGACGGCTCCGAGAAGAAGATCAGAGAGTAAGTTATGGAAACCTAACTGAACTAATGTGGCTGTTGCATTGGTTTATGATATTGCCCTGGGAAACGTGATCTTGTCCTCCTGATTTTGCCTTATTTTCAGGGACTGTAATGTAATGTAGCTTTCTGACAGAAATGACCATGCAGAAGGCTCTTTCCTTTATCCTCGCTTGTTTTCCTGTTACAGGTGAAACTTGCTTTCCCGACCTGTGTAATTCATGCTCTTATAGGTTTTTTCCTCTTTATCCTCTCTTCACGGGGGAATAATTTCACGTTAGTTCTTCACTTTTATGGCTCCCTTTCACCATTTCTAATTTTACGCACTCTGCTGAGCGGCCCCTGCCATGCCTACAGAAGGCTTCCTGCCCTCACTAGCGTTGTAACCGTGGGCACATACTACAAAAGAAACACCAAAAATATCTAGTGCTTGGTGGAGCCAGCACTGACAGAGCCAAGAACTCCTCACAGTATCTGCAAGTGCCAAAGTTTGTTTGACTCAAACATACCCAGGAGCAGATATTACACTACTTTTCATTTCCAGTGTCGTAACAGGAGCCTAAATATTTTTATGATTTTTCCCCCCCCCAGATGCGTCATTTGTATGATGGACTTTGTTTACGGGGACCCTATCCGATTTCTGCCGTGCATGCACATTTACCACCTGGACTGTATAGATGACTGGTTGATGAGATCCTTTACCTGTCCATCCTGCATGGAGCCAGTGGATGCAGCACTGCTTTCATCGTATGAGACTAACTGAGCCAGGGTTTCTCCACTGAACCTTCAAGGAGACCATCCACTTTAATGGGTTTGATCCTTTTGTTATTCAGCCCAAAGAGCCAGGAATTAGGAATTAAGATCATGCACAAAGTATACATTTCCTAATAAATAAATAAATAAAAATATTCCTGAATGGCTGCAAATAATGGGAAAAACATAGTATTTTAGAGACTATAGAAAAGTAGGTTGTTATTTTTAATGTAAAGCCTTGACCCACCATTGTCTTTTAATGTTTGTTCTTACACCCATATATAGGAATTGTGTAAAGTGTTACAGCAACTGTAAATGTTTAAACTGCGTGTATCCAATTTTATTAGCAGCAAGATAAGAGTATTTTTTTCCTAAATAAAGTAACCAGTTTTGTTCCGATTCTTTTCACAAGTCCTGGCATTTGGGTCAAGGCTTTATTGAAATCTACATTTTATAACACTGGCACAAAGAAATAGTTTTAAGCTTGTTTGCACAGTTCTCTTTTTCTTTTTTTTTTTTTCTCTTCTCTCCATTGGAGACGGAATTCATTGCCTTAGGTCTTTTTAATAGTGTATTGTTATTGTTGGGCTGGCTCTATGCTTGAAAACCAGTTTATTTATAACCTGTTAAAAGTGCTATATTTTGTTTGCAGTTAGGAATATGCAGACTTCAAAGTGATCTCCTAGCTTGTAAGCAAACCGAGATGCATTATCCCTTTTCTACAAGTGATGCGGAATATGAAGATGTGAAACAAGTCCTACAGTGAAATTATGGTTTCATGTTTTATAGCTTGCTTTGGTTTTGATGAAACAAGAGTCCTTAAACTTCAATACGCCGCCTTTAACTTGATCAGGTTAAAAGCGGGCCAGATGGACAATAAAGTTAAGCTACCATGACGGGGAAAAAAAAATTTGGAACTAATGTAGTGTTAGCGTTGATCACTTATTCTACTTTTTTTTCTCCCTAAAAATGGTTGTCTTGGATCATAGCAAATGGATACTGCATCTCTTGTTCTTGTAGTTCTTAGGTTATCAGAAGTTAAGAATAAACATACTGTATCTCAGTCTCCTGTATTAAATGTATCTGTTAAGCCCTGCTGGCTGACACATCAGTCCACCAAACAGGTATGAAATCAGATATGAGAAAAATATATTTTGTTCTGCACCTAAATGCAAAGTTTATATAAACACAGACTGTCATACTAGCAGTTGGGGGGCGGGGGGGGAAGTACTGCTATAGCCAGAATGACACAATTAGCTCATTTCTGTAGCGAACGGTATGTGCTTGTTAAGAGATGATCTAGCAAAGATTGTAGCTGTAAAGACCTTTTCTCCACTTAGCATGTTTTTTTTTTCTTTTTCTTCCTTCCTCCCCCCCTTCCTTAATGTACCCTACTGTGACTTGTATACATTCAGCGCAATGCTGATACATTGGCAAGTCCTGGTCTTGGAAAATGAGATGCAATCTCAAGTTAACCACAACAAATCAGGGAACGTTCTTGATTGTTTTTCATCTATAGTTTCAGTACTTGATACAACAAGTTGTGTTTAAAGACTCAAGTACTTTGAAGACTTAGTGTATTTACAATATAAAAGAATTGTGCATGTTACGGATAACTTTTTGAAGGGTTGGTCAGCAAAGTGTAGAATCAACGTGTTGATTTATTTATTATTCCTGCAGCTGACAGCAACCTCCTTTCTTGGAGAAGAACTCCAAGTAGTCTACAGACTGAAAGCAGTCTACAGTGCTAGAGTCACTCAAATTGCTACACGTTTATCTGGACGCAATTTTTTTGCTGAATTCATACATACCTAATTACACGGATCAAAATCTGGGAAGAGAGACCTGAAGTTGTGCAATATCATTGTTCCTTTTCATCATTCCATGTGTGTTCCTTTGTGTCCTCCTTTTTGTCTGCTTCTTTTGGGGTGTTGCTTTTTGTTTTGGGGGTTTGGTTTCTCCTTTTTTTTTTTTTTTTTTTTGGTAAAACAGTGTCCACATAAAGTATTCATTTCTTTATCTTGTAAAAACTGGCAAATGAACAATTTGAAAAAACAGCATTGTCATGTTGGTATTAGTCTTTATTTATTACAAGACTTGATTAAGAAAGATTTAAAAGAAATATGAAGTGACCAGTTACTGAGCTGAATGCTTTTCTAGGCACTTTGTATAGTTGAACTTTTAACACTGATATACATACTTACCGGGCTAAGGGAAAAAATTACTTTTATTAAAATACTTGTTAAATAGCAAAAAGGTGTGAAGGGCTAAAACTAGAGTTGATTACACAGAGACATTCCAAAAAGTTCAAATTTTAGCTTAAAGACAAATGTGTAAATATAACAAATAAATCAAATGATTTTTCAAGTTTCTAGGTGCAATGCTGTTCTGGATGATTTTTAATTCAAAAAAAGTAATTGATCCGGATTTAACACAAAATAATATGTAACCTGAATTTTAGCTACCGTTGTGAAAACAGATCTGTGTCTTAATTCCACCATCTGTAAGGTGAAGATAATATTTGCCTCCTGTCTCAGGGGTGTCTAATAAATTACTTACACTTCAAACATATTAGACAGTCCATTTACAGCACAGCTGTTTCCTAACCAGAGTCCACTGCAGCTCAGTGAGTGGAAAGGGTTGGCTCTTGTTCATCTGGACCTGTTCAGCCATAGCCCTTCTTATGCCAGGGCTGTATGTTTCCAGGTGGACAGGCCCATGGTAAAATGTCTGCAAAGCAATTGGAAGAAAAAAAATACTCTTACAGCTACTGTGTGTAAGTAAGGAAGTTTGTAGGTGCATCAAAAGTCATGAAAAAATGTTGCTTTAAAGCATTTTGTAGGGACTCTGCGGTATGATGAAAAGGTTCAGTGCAACAACGCTGTCTGTACTTCAGAACCGTAACTGCAAAACGAGCCTGGCACAGACCCAGAAATAGCTGAGTGGATCATCAGGCTCAAGCCTCTGCAATTCCAGGCAACAACGCCAGAGACACCGACTTCGAAAGTCCACACACCCCCAGTCACTGCCGGACACCACAGCCTCTCACAGCAACCTGCTGTCCCGTTTAGAGACTAAGAGCTGCCACGGAAGTGCCACAGAAACAGAGCAGGTAGGAACCAAGGGCATCGCCAACATCCACCGATGCTTGCCCAGCAAGGAAAGCGTTAGGTTACATTTGCAGATTGTAGTAGGATTTTCTCATACAGCACAAGAAAACAAAATTCCCACAAGTCTGAGGAAAAAGAGATGCAAGGGCAAGTCATGAATACTCAATTTTATAAAGAAAGACCTTCATGCTTAAAAATTTTTCCATGCTACTGGAATTACCACTTTAATCATTTTACGTTTAAAGATGATAATCCTTGTTACTTGTTGCCAGTTCATTATGTAAATCTGGGAGAGAATCATAAAATTTGTACACAAACAAACAAACAAAAAGCCCACAGAATTTCTTTGTGAGGAGCTAGTGGTGTAGAAGAGCTTTAACCACATAAGATTTTAAAGGTTCCTACTGTCTTGCAGCTTCCCAGGGCTGAAAGCAGTCGGGTGGTTGGAAGGCTGACGGTCCTCTCCTCGCAGTGGTAGAAGCGTACGTTTCTAGGCTGAGGGATTACCTGAACTTACTTCAGTTGCCACAGTTTCAAGACTTCGACATTTCCTGTCCTTGGGCAATCGTCGTAAAGATGAAAATCCTTCTGAGTCAGACTGTCAGTTAAATAAATAACAAGATGGCTGAAACCAAACATACAAGGCCTCTCATCAGTTAAATTCTGGATTAAAATGGATTTAGAAACGAAGTGGATGCTAGCTGATCACAAATACAGTTTATTACAGACATCACATTTTTATTAAAAAAATACATACTAGTTGATAACCTATAAAAAACATGAATAAAATCTGTTCAGAAGAACACTTCTTGATTTAATACCCAGAATAAAAATTAGCTTCAAGGATTAACTTTTCCTTTTAGATAGCATTGAACTTTGAAGAATATAATTTATGCTAACCATCCTTTGTAGATTATCTTGCATTTAAACCTGTTCTGGGATAAGAGTTACGGGCTTTGGAATTCTTGGTTTGAAATGCAAAGTTAATGCCTTTTGATAAAAAGAACAGTCCAAACACTCTGCAAAAGCATCTTTTTGATTTAAGCAGAAGAAGTAACTGTATTTGCATGCTAGCAACTGATTTATTACAATATCCACTCTGCACAGACACTTAGCTAAGCAAAAGCTGCAGAGAGGAATCTATACAATGAAAAAAAAAAAATTGTGCAATGCCTGTACGTGTTTCTAGCAGCACAAAGGTATGTACTTACTCAGCAAGAGGGGGCGAGCCGTACTGCAAACAAAAAAGCCCCCAAACCTTCTGTATCCTCTCAGTTGGAAAACAAGTACAAATAAACTCATAAGCCTATTCTTTGCAGCACCAACCCCTAGAAAATATCTGCCTTTAGTTTAAATAAGGCATTTCAACAACTCTGCACACAACAGTAAACGTTCAGTTCACTGCACATATTACGTGCACCGTGGCTCTCTGCACCAAGGGTTTTCCTGGACACGACAGGCCCTGCTCTGGCTCACTGGAGGCACTTTTGCCAGCGTTCTCGCTGCAGACAGACAGACACGCTTCCACCTTTTTAGCATCTTTTTTTTCCTACCCTTCTGCCACATTAGTGGTAGCTGCCTGTCTAATCAAGAGTGCACACTGGGTAAGCAGATTGAGGGAGACAGACAAGGCAGAAATTCAAGGGGAAAAAGATTAATCTTGCTAGGTTGCCCATTTGTTTTGGGATTTCTCCTTGTAGGCGGCTGTATACTGCGCACTTGGCTTCCTACATGATCCCACAGCAAACCGTTAGTAAAGGCCCTTAACCTCTGCGCGTTTTCCTCAGCCATCATCTGAAAAGGCGTCAAAGATTTTGCTTCATATCTTTAGCTTTTTTTTTTTTTTTTTAAGTGCTGAATTCAATAGTTCAAACAGTTCTGACAACTTTTCAAAAAGCTTTGGCTACAGAGCCTGCTGCTGGTGCGTGTGAATATACATACATATACTTTTTGTGTCTATCTACAAATACTTTTTGATATATGTATGTGTGTGTGTGTGTCACAGATCCTGCACTTCAATAGGGAGTAGCAAAGGCAGCACCCATGAGCTTCCTGCTGTTCCTTATGAATACCAAGAATTATTCGCATCAGCGATGAGCCCAGCATCATGGAACGGAAACCTGACCCAAGACCCAGGTATCCACGAGCTGGAAGAATGAAGGCCAAAGCAAATACCAAAACGGTAACTGGCCCAACTGGTTGCTTCTAAAAAAACTTTGCAGCTGCCCAACAGAGGCTGTGTAACCTTGGTAGTGATGACAGCAGTACTGGGTACTGTACCCAGATCAGGATGACATTGAATACGATCCATATATTCTGTCTTCTTGAGTTAAACAACATTGCTTCTCCTCTCTAGAATGATTTACTGAACTCTGCTGACCATTGGAGATAAAGTTCCTATTTTGCATCTTCAGATAGAGTCAACACAGGCAATCTGCAGACATCTTTACCAAAACATCAGGAAAAGCACCACTTTAACAAATGAAACACCAGCCCACCCTAGAACTGAACCTATGGCACTACTAACACCAAGCATGGCCCCTGTGGCTCCAGCACTGCAGCCAAACAGCCTGTATGGCTCCAGTGCTAAGGAAGTAGCTCCTTACCTCCACACCTTGCGTGCTGCAGGATAAAAGGAACAGTGAGAGATGAAAAGTGTCCAGAATATTGCAGCTTCTACTTATCTGCTCTTTCTCACCACGTTGCTACCTTGCTTTTCAGCCACAGACCTAAAGCTGTTGTGACAGTACTCGACTAACACGAGATAAACACTTTTTTTTTTCTCATTTTCTTTTTCTTTTTTGAATTGAAGCAGACCATAAAGAGAGCATGCAGGGCTGTGTGTGACTGCTCTGGTTTGTATTCTTTCTGTAAAATAGTCAAGGAGATACAAAGCAAGTAGAATTGAACACAATACATAATTCTAAATAATTTTGCCTATGTTTAGCCAGATTGCCATTTTGCCTATGTTTAGCCAGAAATAAAAGTAAGTAGGTCCAGAGATTTAAAATACCCAGAAAATACTGGTACACAGCCTAGTCCTACCAAAACATTGTTGAATTTAGAGCAAACACAATGCAGAATTTTACTACAGTGCAATGCAGATATTTATTAGCTCTGTCGCTGCTCATAAATCTTGGAGACAGGCATTGACTGGGCATGTTTTCAAAAGAAAGTATTTGTATTTATTTTTTTTTTTTTAAACACCTGAAGCAAACCTAGATAGCATCTTTAAAAATATTTTATGATGACAAATCGTTCAATTAAAATACTTGCCAATACACGCTTTACTTATGATCTATCACAAAAAGCTGTTTGCAGAACATAATGAGAAAAGAAGCAAGTTCATTTCTAGTCTGTTCAGGCTTTCCAATCTTGCTCATCAGTGACGTTTCCAACCATTAACCATTTTCCTGTACAGCAGTAAACAACATGACTCACCTCTTTATCTTCTCCTCTTCCTCCCAGAGGCGGAACTGTGTGGAACGCATTGTTTTGGTCATTTCATATACATTGGCTTTGCTGCTATGTTTTTATGCTTTAGAAGGCAAAGAAATGCACCCCGCAGGTGGAACTGGACGCTGAGAGTGTTGTATTTAAACCCTTGGGAGTGCCTTTCGCATTCTGGGACTGACCTCTAGGAAAGCCTTGTTTCACACAGAGGAGCATTACTTGATGCGTCTGTTGGGCCAGAGGCATGCAAGCTGTCAAAGCCATCATCCCATGATCTTGTAGGAGTCTTGGACCCAGGCGAACTAAAAATAGTAAGGCACTCAATATAGAATTTAATGCCGAAAACTGTGTGAAATGGGAGGAAATATTTGATACGATCCTGTTCTATGCTGCTATATTTTATAAAAGGCAAAGTTTCCTACAGAAAGTTTTGAATGCTGTATCACTGCAGTGTGAACAACCTGAGGCTAGGCACTGTCAGAATGCGACAGTCTTTAAACTAACCATCCATGACAAAATACGTTAATTGTAGGTCATAATAGAACTGTGTATCAGTAATAAATCAAAGCATATTTCTATGCTACTGGTTTAGTTGAGCAATCATAAGTGCGTGTTTGCAAATAATAGTAGTTGTATCATGTTTGTGACTTCATCAAAATCTCTTCTGATCATGAAGAAAACCTGTGACCAGGTTCAGCTTCAGTCCACTCTTCTTCATCCAACAGGTTACCTCATCTAGCGTTATTTATAGGAGCTAGGTGTTGATGTAGTTACACCTCGTCAGACCTCAGTATAAGCAGCTGGCTCTTCAGCCCATATCCTCCCTTCAGTTTAATGGGAGACCATACATACCTGGATTCCACATATCAGATCTAATGATAAAAGCGAGGCTCATTTTAACTGCTTTGCCCTTCCTGACCACTACCACTTTCAGATGGCACAGCGATATCACGTGGGGTACCATGGCAATTGCTGCAGACATGCGGGAAACTGAACTTCTACCCCTCCTCAGCTATCGGCAGGAAACGACTTATCAATGCTACTAAAAAAAAATACATTAAAAAAGAAACACTGTTTCTAAGTTTTCTGATAAAGGTCCTACCAAGTGCAGAAAGCTATTTTCTGCTATACGAGTTAGTAGTTTGCCTTTGGTTAACTTCTTTGCCTTTGCTGAGGACTGAGAAGAGTTGATACCAGCACTGTTTGGCTGAAGCCCAGTATGCAGAGTGGGTTTCTGCAGCACTGGTCAGACAATGCAATGTTTGAAAGCAGAAGGCAGTGCTGCTGCTGCAAATGAGGGGTTGACTATATCCATGTGAAGCAGTACTTACGTTTCCTGAATCTTAGGCCATGCTGAAAATCCTTGATTTGTGATTCCATTAGAGTATCTGCTATTTTCTGGTAGGTGAATATACTGAACGCTGAAGCTGTTTGTGAACTTACACCAGTGGTGCTTTCCCTAATTCATTGTACTTGGGACTCCAGACTGATGAAGCAATTTACCATTCTGGAGAGCTGCTTCAGGCAGAATGCAGCAGCTTCAGGAGAAGCAATGGAAAAACAATCCCAGCACAGACCTTCCAAGCCCAGAATGACACCACTGAGGTTTTGATCTCTAGCCACAGAAGAGAATCAAAATGAAGTACATTGATGAACGACGAGTAACGGTGGGCAATTCAAAATGTGACACATCGAAAAACGTATGCAGCGACAACGTACCAGACCTTCCATTCATCCTTTAGCGAGCAAGGTGTTACCCTTCTTTAGTGAGTTCAGAATATTACAGTCCATAAATCTTTGTTGTAGCATCAGGAAGGTGAATATTTCCTGTTGTTTGGGAGCTAAAAAGTCAGAGTGAAAGCACAGATGACTTGATCGCGGCTAACTACAAAGTCCTCAGCTGAAGCTGGAGATCAGGTCCATGATATGACTGCTGTTTGTGCTCAACGAAAGAGGACTATGAAAATCTCAGGTTTTTCATCACTGCGAAGAATCAGGGAAGTTGACTGCATATTGCACAATATGTCCTCTGTGCAATGTATCTAAGATCAGGCGAAACTTGGTTGTGGGTGAAATTTCAGAGTGTTTCAGTGGCCTTAGAGATGAATCTACAGGCAGAAGGATTGTTCACTTTCTGCAAAGTACAATTTATGCTGATTTTCATGGCATTGCTTTCTTAAAAGATGCTAAGACTGCCAAAATATTTGAAAAGGACACAACTGGAAGAAGAGGCGTTATATGCATGAAATAGAACAAGAATCTTTTTTATTCTATACAAAGAATGACTGAATTTTTACACTTAAGTTTTGATGTGCAATACGTAAATAGCGTAACTGTTTATACTGAATTTTATCTGAATTGAGAAATTTATCTGAACTGAATTTATCTGAGAAAGTCACTTTAAAAAAATGCATTCTTCACCTATGATTTTAACTTGGGAAGACTTTTATAAAGGGTGTCTATTTTTAAGACAATGCAAGTTCTCCATGTTGAGGAACAGGTGGTTCTGTCTCCTTGCATATTAATTTGCAATTATAAAACAATGTCATTTCCTTAGAGGAGGTAAAAGCAGAGCTATAAACTGTCAATTTTCTCTTCTGCTGGGAGCAATCACTTTAGAAAGAATATTCACTGTGAGGTACATAGATATGAATCTTCCTGACAAACATCTCCATTGGAGAAAAAGGGCTGTCCGAAGACATCCCATCTCCACATATCAGAATGGGTCACGGGGAAGAAGCTCTTTCAAAAGGGAGGTAGAAGTGTGCCCCAAAAAACCACAGGCATACAACATGGAGCTAGCCTGGAGAACGGTAAATACGAGTCAAATACGTGTTATATCTGACTTCACCAGTTTTGGAGAAAAGCAGCAATTCTATGGCAGACAGCATTGGAAAGCAGAGCTAGCTCTTTGCTCGATTCTCAAAGCCCCTTACACAGAAATTCCCCCAAAAGATCAATAAAGAGCAAAAAGATAAAGGGCTCTCCTTTGTGAAAAGCAGAGCACTGTGCCAAGACAGCCTGCTCCAACCCCAGCTTCTTCATACAGGAAACATGGCCATACGATCTCTTTAAACACGGACATCTCAAGTTAGGCAAACCTAAGAACAACTGTTTTAAGAAGGAATTGACTGTCACAGTAACTTTGTATTGCTGTGCAGCCAGAGCAATATTGCTGTTTCTTAAGTGACCTTCAAGGATTTGTGCTTTAAATATGACATAAACTTCCAATTATGTTTGTTCTGATGAAAAAAACTGTTTCCTAAGGACCTCCCATTTTTAAACTTGTCAAAGAAGAAGTGATGCAGTTTTATACTGTCATCAGCCTGACCCCACCAAATCCTTGGTAAATCATTCAGCTGCTATGAGCTGCAGACTTGACATGAAAACCTGATCAAAGAAAAAGTCAAGATACTTGCATAAGGGAGACCATTTCTTTCCCCATCGAGTTTCTTATAGAAGCAAAAATATGACAAGTAAAAGCTGGAAAAGAGAAGCTTTTTATGCACAATTGGAAATGCCCAGAATTCAGAGCTCCTCCCTGCTGTGTTTCTTGTGCACTGAGATTTTCTCAACACCATTTCAGCTAAGTAGGTACTTGGAAAAAATGACGCTTCCTTCTCAACTTCTAGCAGTATGAATTCAAACAAACATTTATAGCTGAGATTAAATCCGTGAATCTTTAAAGTTTTGATGTTTCGTTTTTTCAATTGTTCCCCTTTATGTTGTAGCTTGCTTAGTAAATGTTGCCAGTGCAAGAAAAAAGGCACACATGATTGAAAAATGAACTACACAGATGTAAGTATTCAGAAAGCCACTGTTGGAAAACCAATATTTTTCAGGGTTATGGTTGGTTTGAGAGGTATTTTGCCATGTTATTACACTAGATTAATGTCTTATGCATCACCTTTAAAATTGTAAATGATTTGGTTTCTCACTGACTTGAAAGAGAAGGAAAAATAATTCTGAAGTGTCAGTAATTTTCTGCACCAAAGTTTGCAACAAACAGGACATCAAAGAAGAAAAAGTTACGACACTGCCGAGGCTCCAGAGTGCATTCCATTTTCTGGGGCGGATTTGGCCTGGTGCAGGGCAGCTTGAATTCTGAAATGTGTTCTTGTTTCCATGGAGTAATTCTTGTAGTTTTGTCTGAAACAAAAGCAGATCCAGTCTGATGAATATATATATTTTAAACATTTTCAACTTGTCTTTATATCATCATTCTAAGCAAAACAACTGTAGACAGCAAAAAAGCCTTTCTTCACAAGCTCCTTTGTTGCCTACTCTAAAATACAAGGCATGTGCTCTTAGCCAAACAATGCAGCTCTTTGTTCTTTATTTGTAGTTCCACTGTCTGGCAATTACCAGAAAAATATAGCTTAATAAGTAATTGAATCTGTTCCACTCAATCAAAATATTGAGTTCACATTAAATATCTGTAACAGCTACTTAGTTTACATTCAGAAATTAGATTCTTCCCCCCCCCCTCAAAGTATAACTGACAAATTTGAATACAAACATTGTCATGATTTTTGTTCTCATTTTAATAAGATGGCCTCATCTTAATTCAGCAAACACATTTCAAGGAAGTAGAGAAAAGACAAAAAAGGAAAGGAAAGGAAAAGGAAAAGGAAAAAGGAAAAGGAAAAAAGGAAAAGGAAAAAAGGAAAAGGAAAAAAGGAAAAGGAAAAAAGGAAAAGGAAAAAAGGAAAAGGAAAAAAGGAAAAGGAAAAAAGGAAAAGGAAAAAAGGAAAAGGAAAAAAGGAAAAGGAAAAAAGGAAAAGGAAAAAAGGAAAAGGAAAAAAGGAAAAGGAAAAAGGAAAAGGAAAAAAGGAAAAGGAAAAAGGAAAAGGAAAAAGGAAAAGGAAAAAAGGAAAAGGAAAAAAGGAAAAGGAAAAAAGGAAAAGGAAAAAAGGAAAAGGAAAGAAAAAGGAAGAGAGAGAAGCTGTCCTGAACCAGAAGAGGGAAACACCCCATCTGCACCCTGTGGTTGTCAACGATGCGTACTGTGTGTAGGAAATAAGGCCAGACAATTTGCTGCCCTAGAACCTTGGAAAGAGAAAGTGGGCACACACGAGACTCCGTATCAGCTTTTGAGGAGCAATTCCCCAGCCCAGGGAAAGGCTGGCAGGACTTCCCCCCCAAATATCTAGTGGCTGACTCAGCAGTGTCATCTGCCTATAGGCTCCAGTAGCTATGCCATGCTCTAAAGAGATACAGAAACATTAAAAGAATCTGTATTTTCATGGAAAAGCTTATATAAAAAAAGAAATTTTGCTCCTAGGACCACACAGAAAGTGCAGATCCTACTTAACAGGAATTAACATGTCAGCTCTTGCAGGATGGATACAGAATCCAGATACCAAAGAGGATTAGACCATGCTAATTTTCTTTTAGAAGATATTTGTCATCTTTACAGAAACATAACATTAAATATTAAACAGTCTGTATACCTTAAAAGCATTTCAGTTCAAAATTCATAATTCAAATCAAGCATGGAAGCATGGTATCTGTCACTATGGCAGTGGCAGTCTCTTGTGGAAACAAGGAATTCCACACCCATCCTACACCAGCTTATAATTTTATGTATGCAACACCCAAGAGGCTGAATGAGAAAAGGAGGTGCCTGGGTTGTGCTGTATGCTGATCTGAAACTCTTTGGAGTTTTTTCTTTAAATTAAGTAGATTTTGTCATGCAGATACTGTATTTCTCATCAGTAGGTTGATATTCTTGCTTGTAGCTTTCGGTAATACAAATAGAAATATTTCCATGCATGACCAAGCCAAAACTGTTTATCATCTCATTCCACTCTTTCTCCCAGAGTCGAAACATTCAAGCCAGCAGCAGTATGTGGATTTAGGTCAAGCAAATCAAACGTCATGCACAAGCCGAGTGCTCGTCTGCACTCCGGCCAGTTGTAAATATAATTCTGCAGCCCTGGACCCCACCAGGGACAACGCGTTCTCCCTCTAGTGGCTGCAAAGACATTCAGCACTTGTAGCTGAAAGCTTATAAAACCGGTGCATTTTAATGCAGTGTAACAGCTACAGGTGGAAATGTAAGGACTGCACTTTTTTTAATGACTGACTGAAACAAGGAGGGGGTTTGTGGTGGGTGGGTTTTTTTGCGTTACAGTTTCCATGAGTTCTTTGAGCATAGCAAGTCTGAGTATTAGTTTTCCATACAATGGCTAACAACAAATTTTTAAAAGCTGCTGTCTGCTGGTGCTCTTTAAGCCAAACACCTTCCCTCGAGGGGGCCTGCGACCTGAGCCACACAGAGCCATCAGGGGAAAGGCGCAATGGCTGAGCAGCAAGCAACAGAAGTACCAGATGGAACGAGCAGCTCTGCATCATTAGTTTTTAGATCTCTTCTTAAGAGAGATTTGAGCAAAGGAAATGAGGACAGGAGAGTCGAGCTTTAAGGAATGTGAAACCAACTGAAACTGTCCATTGCGTTTTGCTAATGCAATTTTTGCTCTTCTTAATATCTTCCAAGAGTCTACAGAGAACCATTACAGGCTCACGAGCGTAGGAGATTAAGAATTGCAATATTTTAATTTTTGTGTTGACAGGCTTTTGGCATACTCTTCGGTAGGCTGATTCACCACTCTGTCTTGCATAGTAGACTGACTTGGACAAAAGCTCAACACAAAACCTCTATCTGACCTCTTTGAAACTTGGGGCCAGACATCAGCTTTGTAGCTGCTAACACCTGCGGCAGTGACTGGCGTGACTCTGCACTTGGAAAGATGCAGACATCTGGACTCATTCAGGATCCAGGCAGAGAGGTGAACTACCCTGCTGCAGGATGCTTCAAGAGGGCGAGGGTTGTTTGGTTTGGATTCCCTCTCCATCCCTCACCCTCACTCCCCCCCCAAGAAATTTTGGCTCTGCAGAGAAGTAAAGGCTCGGACAGAGGCAAAACCCGTATTTTGTTAATTTTATAATAAACAACATAGATGATCAAGTCCGACTATTCCTGATAAATCTACTTTGCTAGAAAAATCAATCGCACAAAATAGTAAAAGCAGGTGTTTCAGTTGCCTTTCAGATGCTTATGAAACAATACAAAGATACTACATGCAACCTGAAGCGTTACCTTAAATGTATTTCATCAAGGAAAGAAAACAGCACTGCTACCCATCAGTTTGAGTGATGCTATTTTAGCCATAACGTAGAGTTTGATTTAATTTAATACATCTTTTATGAATAAGTAGATAGACTACACAGATTATTACATTTTGTTACACATGGATTATTTCTTATGGAAGCCTTTGGCATTCATATTAACATCTTATCAGAATGGATGGGAAAGTCACAGACTGAACGATCAGATGTCTACCATTAGAAAGGTCCAAACCAAAACTAGTGCATGCGTGCTTCCATTGAATAAATGTAACAATGAGTTTCCATAGTATTAATGAAATGTTTCTGCTTCTGGCTAACCAGTAAAACACCATATTGACCCATCAGACATCAGCACAGGCTTTTCACTTGCTTACTTTGCTCTTTCCAGTAGTTTTATTGCTTCTTGTCTTCTATCCTGGTCTAGATACAGTATCGCCAGCTCCAGCAAGGCATTTGGAATTAGATAATGGTCATATTTTATCTTCTTCTCACTGCATTGGAAAAGAAATAGCCTCAAGATCTTGAAATGATGTATTGTTTTCTTCATTTAACAGCTCCAAACACAAATAAAGAGGAGATTAGCTAAGATCAGAAGGAGCAATCAATCTCTATTACGACACTTGTCATGTTCTCTACCTAAAGCTACGTTCCAGGTTATTAAATGTGTACTTGGTATAACCATCCTACACAGTATGTTATTTCTCAGGATTACAAAATATTGCCTTTATTATCAGTGAATTATTAGAAAAGATGACAATATTATGAACTCTATCCATGTGAATTGACAAAAAGGGATGCCATTCACTGCATGATGTATAGAAGTTCCAAGTACAATCGTGATGCCATCTGTCTCTGCAGACTGCCTTTGGCTTTTTGGGTACAGCTTCTTCATGACTGGTAAGACAAAGCAGGGGAAAAAAGGGGAAGTGGTATCTCAAAAATTTTATGCATGTATAGTCCCCAAAAAAGAAGAAAATATCTCAGTAAAAAGTGCAGATTTGCAATTGTTCTTCCATACATGGCTAACAACACTAGCAATTAAAATTGCAATTCCTTGATATCAAAGCAACTGAAATAAATACTAAAGATTCTGCAATCCCCTCCCTTCTATTCATATCATGGTTACATCTCCTCTTACTTGAAATGAATAGTTACTGAGAAATTCAAGAGCTCTCCTATATGCCAGGTATGAAAACTTACTTTAAATAGATGTAATTGAAATGGTCTTCTGCTTCTAAGATCTTGCCCAAATGCTTGAGGCATAAACCCTTTAACAGTTTTATCACGCACTGGTCATCTGCTAGCAATTCTGTAGCTGCAGGATGAAGTAAATGGCACATTTTAGAAAACTCTAGAGCAGCACAGACTTTCCTACCCGTAGGAAAACTTTTACACAGGTAGGTGTGAGCACAATCCATTTACTGGAACACAGGACAGAAGGAACTAACTGGTCAATGTAGTGATTTAATGCAGAGACACACATGCATCAACCTTTTCATAAATCAATCAAACTTTGCCTAAAATTGTTGGTTTGTTCTTTCTCTCCCTACTCCCATTGAAAGGCTAGTCCACAATCTTATTCTGACACCTAAAAACTAATTTAAAGTGTCCACTTTGGAAATACTGAGGTCCAATTAATAATCTCTTAACCTTATGCCTTTATTGCCCTTTAGTACGTATAGCTCTTCTCCTTCCTTGACTTCTAGTCACATGGTCTATTCATAGGCAAGTGTTTTATCAATTCTCCACCTTTGTTTGGCTAAACAAAAATATGCCAAACTTTTCTACCTGGACCTCACATCCCCTCTTCTTCTTATCCTACCTTCTTTTCACCTCTTCTGAGTTTATACTTCCAACTATGAGTGCCCAGAGTCTTACCAGCCTCACCAGTGCCTAGTTCAAAGTCATTACTAACAACAACCTTTCACCACCAGGAAATTTTTGCATGATACATTTCAAAGAAAACATCTGGTTTTTTCATAGCCATTCCATATAGGCAGCTTAGTCTTAAAGTCCACAAGCAAAATCTACTGCTTGCTTGCTGATTTCCAATTCATAAAATACCAGCCAATACGAATTTCTGCAAAATGTGTGATGCCGGGCATCTTATGCTATTGAATGTCACCCTGTTTCCACTACTCCAATCCATACCTGGTTCTTCCTCTACCATTCCAGCTGATAAAATGCTGACACATACTGCATGAAACAGCTGCTTCCCTTTGGACTATGCAGTTGGAGGCCTTGATCCTACAACTGGAGTCACTTCTATTGCTAAGTCCCACAGAGGCACCTACATACATATGTCACCAACACAAATCCCAGGGAGGATGCCCAAAGACTATGCAGCAAATTAACTTAGAAGGAAAAGGGAAGAGGGCAAAAGTTGACATGCTAAGTATGTGCACAGTGAGATGACTCAGGGACACAGAAGAGGTAATTCATAAGAATAACTAAAAAAAGGCAGATCAGTTGTCTTTTCTGGACATCTGTCCCACGAACGTGTTCACATGTATGTATTTTCTCTACTTATAACATATCCTACAAACTGCCCTGGATTGTATAAGCAAACATTTAGGGACCTATCCTAGACACAATTGTGCATATCAGATTTGCATTTCTAGACACTGCTTCCACTAACAGTCTTCCTTTTACATCTTATATGGTATAACACTGCTAGGAGGACATTCTCAGATTCATAATTTTATAGTGTTAGATGCTTGCATTATGAATCTAACAGTGAGATAGAGAAAATACAATAGTTTAGCTTCAAACACAGCCAGGAAAGCTCAAGAAAAGCATGACGCCTGGAAACAGCAAGTCACTATTTGGAACAGGTAATACTTTAAACTGTTGGCATATTTAAAATATATCCCACTTTTTGATTACATGTCCTTATAGTGTTTTATAAACATGAATCAGCTTCTACAAGTCCCTGCAAAAAGCCAGCCTTATCCACAATTTACCATCTACAAAAAAAATGGAATAGAGAAATAAATAATTTATTCAAAATAATGTAGCAAAATGGGTTACAAAGAAAGTGAAAGGGTCAAAAGCCTTCTTCTAAGATGTCACCTTCACTGGAAATATTTTTCTGTTCTCTTTCACAATTAATTGAAAAGGAGATAGTTTTAGCCAGTCTTTCAGGTAACTCTTTCAAATCTTGTGTAAGAATGTGCACAGGAAGACCAAGGTCCTAGAAAAGACTGCAGTGCAGTGATTTAGCCCATATTCCTTTGTCAACAGGGGCTTGATCCTTTTGTGGGAAGGTAGTATATAATAATAAGATAAAATATTTAGTAAGGGAAAACTTTGTGAGAAAAGCTGTGCAGACTGGTTGTGCTCCCATAGGAGTTGGGAAAGATTGGCAAGAAATGAACATCAATTGAACTTTCTCATGGATGCCTAATTAGCAGACTGACAGAAGATGTGGTAGCAGAGCCTGTTCCAGTTCAATACTGTCTTCTATCTTACGCTCATTCATAGTGCAAAGGAAACCCATCCCTCATGTCCCAGCTTTCTATAGCATACTGTCGACACACCAATACCATTCAGCCCAAGGACACATTATAAATTGACAGCACTTTTAAACAGAAGACTGACTTGTCTCCTTCTGTTTATCCTTCAAAACTGAAATACAGTATCTGAGGATAACAAAGTTTCATGATCCAAGTAATCAAGTCAATACATATGCTGATTTTGATCTCGCAAAATAAACATCCCTTTAACACGTCAAACTATTCCTAATACACATCTGTGGATGTAAAACCACTTGCTACTATTGTAAGTTATTGCTACATTAAAAAGGAAAATTATTCCTATCTGCATAAACAGTTTATGGTTTCATTATCTATGTTCCTCCTATGATCAGATTAACTTTACTAATGAGTGTCTCTCTTTATTCACAGATAATATCTTCAGCTATTGCACTGTAAAATACCTGCTTAAACCATATCACTGATTACCTGAACTTCTTGCCAATGCTTCTTCTGCTTCAATTAAAGTCTCTAACATGCCTTCTGTTAAGTTGGGACATTTTCCAATTACAGCATAGCCATTCCAGATATACATCATTTCCTAGGGTCAGAGAGAAACGACAGCACCATTAATTACAGTACTGGATACATGCTGTTATCAAATACTTCAGTTTATCTCTGTGTGATGAAAAAGTTACAGATTCCTTAAATAAAAAGTCAGTTTGTCAAAACATATTTTCATTGCAACTGAAAACTTGTTACACTGGTTTTCAGTACAAATTAGCCCCGGAAGACAACTAAAGAGCCATTTACTACACACAATGCAAGGACGATTGCTTGAACAGAATGCAAACACAATCTCACTTATAGATGAAGGCAAGTACCAACAAAACAGACAGACTGAAAACATTCATGGCACATGGCTAACTGTCCCTTGATTCAGGTCTCCTCTTGTTTTTCAGTTCTATCTTAGCCAGGGCAGTAATAACTATAAATAACTGCAATGTATTGCTTCCATAGAAAAAATATGAAGTCTCAGGAAAACAAAACCAAACACAAAGAAAATGAAAAACCCTAACCTTTAAGCCAAGCTTCAAACAAACCAACAGAATTTTAAAGCCAAACTGTAAACCCCTTAAATTCCTCAGGTTTGTTTGATGTTCCCATAGAAAGTAACTTCTTTCTTATTCAACTGTTCTTAGAGTAAATTTTATTAACACCTATTGGTTTCATTCGTATTTCTTATTGGGGTTCTCTCTTAGAGTAGATCACCAGACCAAATGTGCCCATTGCCACTAGCAAACACAAAGTTAAAGACAAAAATATTATACAGACTTATGCCTGGTCCTCATGACAAGTTATTATATTTATTTATATAACCTAGTCTGTACTTGATAATTTAAAGCTTTTCAATAAAATTTCTGTATAGAATAACTCAGTTCTGGAACTATAGTACAAAAAGCTGTCAGGCTAGAATAGATGAAACAGTATGTTAACCCCAGTCACTGTTGCTTTCACCATCTGGCCTCTATTGATTGGAAAACCTGTGCTGAACTTACTGTACCTAGTGCAGATTTGTTAACATGGTTTTGACACAGAAATACTCAGACTACATTTATTCTAGGCTAAATCTCTGAGCTAAGACTTGCTTGAGGACTTGCTCCTCTCAGCAAGTCCCTTCACAGTGAAAAGAAAAATCCTAGAGATGAGATCCTGCACCCAATTCCACATCCTCAGAGTGCTTTTAACTGTTCAGCTGCGGCATCTGCTGCCTCAGAAATGCAACTGCAGCAGAAACACGGGACGCAGTGCCTGGCCACGCCAAGGAGAGCTCTTAGTACAGAAATCTGTTCTGCTAAAATCCCATTAGAATAGCCCAGCCAAACCCCAGGTGCCTACATTTCTTACTCTCTACAATCTCTGAAACCTGAAAGGCAAATCAAAGTAACCTAATTATTTCTCTCATTTCAGTCTCATGACTTAGTGGAAAGTGGCCCCTAGTGAATACCCACGCTATGCTGTAACAACTATATTTCTTCAAGAAGCACTGTGTCACATACCCAGCTGGTGGGCTGAGAAATGACTACTCACTGGTGTCTCCAAGAGGCTCTCCTTGTTCAGGCATTTTCTTAAAGAGTATTTACTAATCATCCATCTGTTTCTCAAACACAACAGCTCAAAACACTGCAAATGTTAACACCACTGCACTTGGCAAACCTGTGGAGTCAAAATCTTTTTCTGTTCTTTTACATGTTCTTTGCAGACAGATTTTTGTAAGTGCAAGGCACTGGGTGCCTTATGCAGCTGTTCTCATTTGGCCACAGGGAACTGGCCAGCATTACAGGCAAAAAAAAAAAATTAAAAGAAAAAAAAAAAATCAACAGTATGCAATGGTTTTCTGGAGTGGCTAAAGGATTTGGCTGTTTCATCCTGGCACCTGTGAGTTGCTCTGGAGAGCACCAAATTGCACACATTCAAAGGCACAACAAATAGATGTTTACATGCAGTCCCTGCTTCTTGCATTGTTTCCTTCATTTTTTTTCTCCCGTAACTTGTACCTTAAAGTCTTCTTTTAGTAGTCTCAGTAAATGACACATGACAGAAGAGACTTAGGGCAAAGTTCCTCAAAAGGGAATCAAAGGAAAGCTGTTAGGAGCATGCTAGTCTATAGCTGGAATAATGAGTTACACATGCAACACATTTACGTGTCACAAACAACTGGCTTAGTTCCCTGTGGCTGGTGCATGCCCCAGTTTTACAGCATTCCTCGCATTCATTTGGCTTTGCTTTGGGAACATTCCAGTCTCCTGCAGAGGTTTTACCTTAGAAACATGGAAAGATACTATTCTAATTATCTTGGTTTTATTTCCATAAATGAAAAAATGGTAATAAGGGTGTGTGTGTGTGTGTTCCTAACTTACCAAAGCTGGAACAGGCAAAGGAATGGGGTTTGAAGAAAGATATCGTCGAGCTTTCCGAATTGCAAACTTTTCTGTAGGCAGTGATTTCCCTGCAATTTTCAGTTTCAAACTGGGAACAATCCTGAAAGTTTAAAGGAAAACAAGGAAATTTTCCTCTGTGAACCTCTGGGAAAAAAAACATTCAAACTTAAAAAAAAAAAACAAACCAAAAAATCAAACTGAAGAGAACTTAAAAAAGCTGTTATGCACTGAGCTACTGCTACCTCTAGGGAAGCTGAGCAATACATATTCAGAAAAGCTGTCTTTATGCAGGGCATGTATCTCTCTAGGCTCCCTCTTTAATCAAGCAGGAGGAAGAGGGACTCTTCCCCACCCAAAGAATAAATTAGATGATGCACCTAACTTATAAAGGGCCCATCTCTCTTCAGAGACTAAGAAAGAAGCAAGCTAGCTTTTGTCAGTGTTCCTCCCATTCTCCCAAAGACCAAATTGTTTCTCTTTGTAATGGATCCCAAATCCAGTGAAATCTCCTTGTAATGACTATATAAGATATAGAAGGCCTGAAAAGTATCGATATATTGCAAGCACATAAAAAAGTGATATTTAGATTTTACAGAAAAATTGTAAAAACCAAAGTAATCAGTTTTCTTTGTCCCAGCAAAGTTTAGGCATTTTTGAGCTTAAACATTACAATTAGGTTTATTCACTGTGTTAATAATGCATATATTCACTTGCACATTTAACTATTTCATATTCCTCTCAAAGCGCAAGAATCAAGTTGTACTGATGCTGTCTCCACTAAGGAAGCACACATGTTGTAGCATAATCCATTGAAGGCTTTCAGATCTTACATGCCATTTTGATTAAAGAAAAAAACTGAAAAAGAATGTGAATATTACATGCAACAGCAGCAGCCACTGTATGGCTGACAGACCTAATATCCTGTCTCTAAAGTATTTCCAGGCCAGTAGAAATCTGCTGTCTGAACTCAGGATCTGCTTTAGTCTAAGGGAATGTTTCATTCTGCAATTTCTTACCAATCCAATGCTACTTGCACAGATCCTCTGAGCTGCACAATGAATAGCTTTGCCTCTCTTCCCCCAACACTGTGCCTTGAAAAGATAGGAAACGCTTGTAACTGGGAGTTTGCAAATTTTACCTAAATAATTCAACTTCGCTGTCTCCAAAAGGACTGCAGTCATCTGGTCCAAACATACTGAGATAAGCAGCTTTCATGTAAATATACGTAGCCTGCAAATGCAATCAAGAATATCTGTACAGAAAAATGAATTTACAGCATCACCATTATTGACATAAAGCACAAAACAGCAACAAAGAGGAAGAAGTTGCTGCTTTTGCTCACAAACAGATGTAATCTTACAAAATTTTAAGCAGGAGGTATTTTAGAAAGTGGAGTACAGAAATTTTTTTTATCATGTATGTCTTTGTTTACTTTGCATCAGCTTATAGTTTATGTCCCTGTTCCAAGAACAAATGTCATGTTTGTGTAAAGTGAATTTTTATTACTCTCAGGAATACAGCTAGGAAACTCATGAAAAGGTCATGCTCAGAGAAAAAAAAAAAACCTACTATATTGTCTATGTGTCCAATCACAACTTGGTAGCATATCTCAAATATTAGGTTCTAGAGAACATGACACAGTTTTTGAAGGGTTTCATGATTTCAAATTATGAAAAGTACTGATTTCATAGGGATTCCTGAGCAATCATACATTCAGCAACCAAGGAAAGAAAAGCAGCAGAGGATGTTTCAACTCTTGCAACAGTAGAGAATAGTAGCTGGTGAGTTCTTGAGTACTGCTTTAAGGAGTCTACGGTAACCATAAGTTTCAGGAGTTTTCTAGAATATCTTAAGCTGTGATTATTTATTTACACCGTAATCTAACAGTGCATATACGTGAACATCTTTCATTTAGCTTATGTACTTACTAGTTTGTTACCATCACGTTGCACTGTAGATTACATACTAATAGGAAGCATCTTCTCTGCTTCTCTAAGGCCCCTGCAATATAGCATCAAACTCTACACACAGTTTAAATGGATACACGTTAATATTAATCCTACAGCATTTCAGGATATTAAAGCTTTTAGCCAGCTGGTGCACCCCTGGCTGTGGGAGTTCTGTGGAAGCTGTTCAGACTAATGCACCTGGCTGAATGCGTCGCTGGAATCCCCAGGGGCACAAGGGGTCCATACTGCAGTTTCCACCCGAGTGGGAGCACCGAGACAGTTGCTCTCACCTGGCTGCTTAGACCTTATCTTGGTTTTGGTTCCACTTGGCCAATACATGCAATGTGTAGTAGAAAAAAGACAGATACCCTCCCCACACACATAGTCCGATCACATTAAGAAGAAACAAACCTCCAATCAACTACACACTCCCGCTCCAGCCAGACCTAATCCCTTCTGACAGATTTCCCTGGGGCTCAGGGGAAGATGAAAGGAGAAAAGCTACCAGGGTTCTGGACGGAAGAGCTTCTCCCTTTCAGACGCACAGGGCAAGGAGCCTTTTGTAATTATATTTATTATCCTGGAGGCACCATCATGGCTAGCCTCACTCATCACCAAAAGAGCTTATATCCATAATGTAATGAAAGAAATGGCAACTTGCGCCATCAATTGCAATGTGTTGATGACACAACCAGTCAATGCACAGCAGAACATCTTTAACAAGCTGTTCTTCATCTACAAGTCAGGCCCAAAACATTCCTGTTTGTCCACAATCTGTTCAGATTTGAATGTTTGCAATTCCCATTGTTCTGTAAGAGCCACAGCAGACCAGGTTTTGTTTTACAATCTTCATCTTCAAAGCTACAAAAGCTTCAAAGCTTCAAAAAGTCAACTCAATCTGATTGAAAGTTAATAGATACTACAGGGCCTTCTGCCCTTCTCTTCCGATTAACTTACCTTTGACCAAGTGTTTTCTTTGCTTAGCAGGTCTGCATAGAAGAAAGCCATCTTCCACTGGCGCTTGTAGGTGAAGCACCACATGAGCTCCCAGTAACACATGTGATGAAACTGCTTCCAGTATTGCTGAGCCTCGCAACATTCTTCATACCTATTAACTGCCTGAACACAGAGATTTCCAAA
The DNA here is from genome assembly GCF_047370975.1 of Nipponia nippon. Lineage (NCBI taxonomy): Eukaryota > Metazoa > Chordata > Aves > Pelecaniformes > Threskiornithidae > Nipponia > Nipponia nippon. The sequence goes on along the minus strand of NW_028262369.1, from coordinate 27,816,771 downwards.
TACTGCCTTAATCACATGTAAATGCACACACAGCAGTGCTGTAACAGACACTGGGGCTCCATGAGCTGCCGGCATGGCTCCTGCAACTTCCAAATTATTAACAGCCCAGTATTCCCCAAAATCACGTCTTGTTGGCTGCACACATGAGATCCTTGGCTCCACAGTCACCCTAGTGTTAGCAAGTCTACCCCTGCCACAGAGCTCCCCATTCTTGGAAGTTATACTAAGTCCTAAGCATAGGCAAAATGAATGTTTGTGTCTAGGGAAATTAGGAAACTAAAGTCAAAGGACAGATGCTCAGCTGACATTTATTGTTGCAGCTCCAAAGATTTCAAGGGAGCTACCACACTGCACACCAGCTGATACTCTGTCTCAAGAGTATTTTGGACACGCATTCTTCACCTCCCTAATTCTTTCAAGTCTTGTATGACTCTCCACCCAGACTGAAGGCAAAGGATTACCACTGGATGTTATTAAATGCACAACTTGCTTCTGGATAGGAAAGACCATGAGAAAACTGTGTCATTAATACTGGCGGACTAGATCATCACCAGAAATTGAGAAGAGTAGCAAAACAAGCTGGTCAAACAAGCTAGTCAAAATAGTTTTCAAAATTCCTATTTGTAATTCATAAACTATAAATTACATATAGGCCAAAGCCACAGGAAGTATTAGCCAAAAAGGAAACATTGTCCCTGGAGGAGTTTTTCTGAAGCTTTTGAGACTTACTTTCCCAAGAGCAAAAGGATTACTTACCGCATCAATATTACCCTTTAGTGTTTCTATCCTGCCTGCAAAAAACAGGAATATGGCTCCCTGTAATAAATAATAATAAAAATACAAGTATTCTATAACAGTTTTCAAGCTGACCATACAGTCTAGATTTGGCAAGAAAACATTAAACAATCATATCAAACTAAATTATGATTCGCTTTACCTTTGGATAGCGAGCCAAGTAAGGCTTAAGTAGTCTTTCTGCCTCCTCAACATTTCCTTTTCCTGTCCCTAGAATGCATAAAAATGCAAGTGATAAAAATAGTAAGAAAAGAAAAAAGAAAAAAACCAAAAAGAACAGGAATGCAAAGTACTGATCAGCCATCCTCATCTGGCCAAAATGTAAGTTCCTCTCTCTGATAAGTAAGGCATAAATACAGGTTGGTGTTGCACTAAGCCAGCAAGCAGGAAGACCTGAACAACATTGTGTTTACTGACTTGAAAACTCATTTATGCACAGCCCAACACATTTTGTAGAATGCTTTAGCAGGAGATAACAGGGAATTGTATCTCAGCGGGAAGCTATCACTTCCCAAAAAAGTCATGACATATAAACAAGAACAAAGTATTCAGGAACTCATCACTTACAGCCATTATTTTAACCTCCCAAATAATGCACCTGACTACTGAAGACGGATTTAGTTCTCACAACTTCCTTTGCTATCCCCATCGTCTCCCTTCTTATGTGTTAAACCAATCTCCATCTTGTATTATATATATATTATATATCTTGTATCTCAAATCCGGTATTGTGCAATCACCCACAAATGAGTTCTATTTAATCTGATCATGAACAATTCACCAACAAATAGCTGATGGAATCATCTTTTTCCCCTCTGTGTCCCACAAGAACTAATCAAATCCAAGAGTTATTATAAACAATCTTACCTAACACAAAGGTCATGAAAGTATGATAGCAAAGCAACAGCATGGTACACAGCACCGACCTAAAGCTGTATGATGATGCTCCTTCTTGAAGCTGCAGCAGACCATGCTCCTGTGCAAACAGAGGTGAGGAGGACAAAGTATTGGAAAAGAACCAAAGCTGTGTTTTGCTACTTTTTTAACTTCTGCAGTGTCATCTACAGATTGCTCACTCACCAAATTCCCAAAATGCACTGACATACATTGCTGATATAGCAATCAAAGATAAAAACACACATATGAAATTATCTAACAGTTTTTCATGGAGCTACTGCTTAGCCTGGAAAACATGCAATGACAGAGCAGCAATTTGGGATTTATGACATAGTTAACATGAGAGAACATTAGACAACTTATCACCATCATCCAAGTGCTGCTAAACAGTATTCCAGAAACAAAAACCACAGAGTTTTGAAATGCAAGGCAAAGAACACATATTGCCATTGTGCACTGTATCCATGTTTGTTGTTATTCACTGCATAAGCTAGTTAAAGATACCAAGGAAAAAAAAAATCTGCAACTAGCAGGGCAAAGGATAACAGGGCAAAAGGATGTTTTTAAGTATGTTAAGAACAAAAGGAGCTTTACAATGATATTGGCCCATGACCACCAGTGGAAAAATATGATGAAAAGAAGAATATTTCTGTTCCCTTTGGGAAGAACTAAAGCAATCAAGTATAACGCTGTGTTCATATTCAATGAGAGCAAGACGGGTAGCCAGCTTTAATGATTCAAGCTCCTGAGGCAACAGCATTTAGCAGCCCATTCTAGGGCTGGTTCCATGATATCAACAGCAGGAACATAAATACGCAAACACATTAAAACATGAGATCTGCCTACTAGTAAATATGCACAGTAAGACGTCCACTGTGTGCTGGCAAAAATCCTGTTCAAAAGTTACACTACGACTGCAATGGAAAGTTACTGGAACATGATGTATGTGACTATAAGGACATCCTTTCAAACCAGCTACACTATAAATAGGGACCCTGAGGGATGTCTATCGGAGCCACTGCGGAAAGTATCAGAGACAGCACTCAGAGCATGATCTTAACACAGACTTTCATCTTTTGCACGTCCTTGCTGACGGATGGGTGTTATGCTACCTCAGCTTTACCACTTACTGTGTAAACCCTGAAGCCTGTAATCATATTCTAATTTTCATCACATATGTACTTTTTCACTTAAATAGTATGGTTAATTGTTTTCATATAAATACAGTTATTTTCTATTTTTTAAAAAAATCTTAATTTATTACAGTAATTACTGTTATAGGGAAAGGTACCATTAACACACATATTTGCAGGTCAATTAGTATAACATCTAGCCTGGACAAAATAATGAAAATATTGACTTGCATTATCACTTCAGAAGAAACTAAAAGATAGTAAAATCATTACTGAAAATCAACAACTTAATGGAAATCAAGCACTCGGCAAAATAAAGCCAACTTCATTTTCTGCTGAGAGCAAAAGTTTGATTGATACAGATAAGTAACAAAATATGATATATTCGGCTTCCTTAAACTGCCCAGATGAAAACCACAAATATTTGGATTTAAAAAAAAGTAGCACTGCAAGGTAGAAGTAAGAGAAAAAAATTCTGTGGATGCATTTTGGCAGAAAAAAAATTCCCAAGTAGACTTCCAAAGTACATTTGTTTTAATTGAAAAATCTTCAGGCTAGATATTTCACTGAGCCTTTACTGAGATCAGTACTAGGCCTTACAGTGTTTGTATCTTCCATATAATATAAAAATACATATCAAATGGCTGCTGATCACATTTGTGAATGGCACTAAGAATGATACAGAAACAAATTATATTAGTCATACAGAATAATTTAATCATTTGCGAAGTTGATCTCACTTATGTATTTCAGTCCCAAAAATATATTTTAATACAGCCAAGCACAAAGTTATCATCTGTATGGACAAGGAATGCAATCCACCCCATTCTATGTGGGACTGCATCCTGGAAAGCAGTAACGGTGAAGTGTGAAGTAATTAAGAACATTGCCCATTTATCAGAAGAGGGCTGCAAATCTGGCATACTTGAGCCTAAATTCTTAAACTGAGTAGTTACACAGGTATGGGAACCTCACTGAGCAAGTTAGTTCACTCTGTGGTATGTCCATAATCCTATTTTGTCCAGTACAGGCATTAAAGAACGCTTACTTTTCACCCTGCCACTTGAATACCCCAAACTTTCTATATTAAAGTAGCAATATAATCAGTAGACACAGTCTGAAGAAGAAGAAATCTAGAAGCAGTTGTTAGTATTGCAACGCTTGCTTGTAGAAAAGGCTGCAACAAAGCTGCTTCTCCTCAAAAAACTTGCGAACTACTTCTGTTACGATGAGATCCCCAGGAAAGTGGGATGGCGAAGGATGTCGCTGGGAAACATGTTTTAGATACCACATTCTAAGGAGCCAGTCTCCTTAGGCTCCCTCTGTGGCTGGCAGAGACAGAGATACACCTCCAAGGAACAATTCAGCACAGAAGCCTAGGTCAGACATGATGAATCACCTTTTCAAGCACCTACTCTTTCTCCATGGGGAGCCTATGGAGATTAGCCAGCAAACCTAATCAGCTAAGTGAGGTGTCCTGAGTTGGGCAATGCTATTATACTCATGTAATCCTCACTGGGGATCACACCGAGGATCTTGGAATCAAATCACAAGCAGCTACTACTTGAGCCTAAGAAGCAACGCCGTAAACAAACTACACTCATTGCTGCCAGTCACTAAATGAGTATATTACATTTAATTGTTAGGATACACCTTCTAACCATAAATAACCCATAAATATCTCCCACACCTATGCCACGGGTGATATGAGCAATCCCAGAACACCAGGAACGAGCTTCCATACAAAGTGTATTACAGGGCGTATTGCTACAATATAAAACAGATGTCAAGGCAGAAAGTCCTTGTAATTTCTCCAAAATATTTGACATTAACACATTTAGGTTTTGTTTTCACACAAAATGTAAGTTACTCTGAAGGGCACAATGTATAATGCAGAGCAGGGAGCAACGACATTTCTTAGAGACAAATGTGATCCAATACGATAACTCTCACCTTTCTGTGCAAGTTGCTCATAACATCCCACAATTACCAAGACTGTCACTACATTATATTATGTCAGTATCTCATTGATTCGATCCTTGTTCCAAGACATCCAGTGCTCTCTCATTCAGGCCTCCCCACAAGAGCAGCGGGGATTCCCACAGTGAATGCAGGACAAACAAGGACAGACAGCATTGAGACTAGTTCATATTTATTTCAGCTGTCACTGGCTGAAATCCATCTACTTCCCCAAAACGAAAGCTCTTGAACGATATTTTAAAATCACTGTCTTTTAATTAGGGATCTTGACAATGGAAGCAAAGCAAGGTCATGTCCCATAACCTGATCACATTACTGCAGGCTTAGCAAGAAGGATGAATACTACTAACAGCTTTTATGAAGAATTGACTAATTAAACTGGTAGATGGGGCATTTAAATGTATCCCATGAAATAATTTTAGATTTAGCCTTCATTTAAAATCTGCAGAAGAGACCAAAATGCAAATCAAAAAGATGCTTACTGGGAAACAAACTCAATTCATTACAAATTGAGACATCAAAAATGTTCTTCAGCTCAGCTGCTTTTGGAAGAACGTCCTCCCACATCACGAAGTATAATTTGAAAGAAATTAGTTCTACCTGGAAGTTTTCCTGCCTTCCCCTGAAATCATGCTGTCAGCTGACCCTCTGACAAACAGCACTTAACATGTGGTGGGCTCATGTCAAACCTTTCTACAGTTTAGCAGCACAGTATTTGTAGTGGTCTATAAAATAAGAACAAGAGTAAATATTAGCTTGAGACCTGGCATAGGGTTCAGTAAGAAGGGTTCGGTGCTCATATGGGTGATAGCACAAGGACTCTTCTGATCTCACACCAGAAGTTAGTTATCATTAAACACAAAAAGTCCAGATGGGACACGTACTCCACGTACGGCCCAGTGAGTGAGGAAGGCATGCCACTCCAGCACAGTGTACCTGATGATATGTAATACATACCTCTGCCCACAAAAAATTTCTCACGGAATTGGGCAAAACTGCATTGAACCTCAATGCCCAAACGCAGAGCCTATGCCATTAAACACAAGTAAGCCCATATTTTGACTAATGATACAGGGGAAAGGAGCTTGAACAGTGAGAAGGGCACAACTGGCACATCTCGGACTGGAAGGGAACAAATGTGGCCTCAGGCTACTTTTGTACTTTAGTGATCTTATCCTACCTACTATTTTGAGACTCCAGACTGCTGTTAAGTTGATCATGTTGTCCACAGTGCCCACAAATGGCTTAGGAAGTAATGGAGATTTGGGCATGTCCTCATTTACTACCAGACATGACATGTCTGAGAGACGAGTCCCTAGGGGCAAATCTGCTGGCTTCAAGGCAGATTAGTATTGTGGAAGATATCGCAATGCAATTTTATATCCAGTTTTAATAAACACATGACCCATACCAAAAGCAAGCTGTCCTCCAGTGCACTGTAGCTCTCTCAGGTAAACTGTAAACAGCTCAAGGCACTAACCATGGCTCTTTTGTCTTTCGCACAGTCTGATGCTCACCGTGAGCATTTAATGGAAAAGACTGCAAGATCAAATACAGATGTATTCAAAGATTCAAAACTCCTTTCTTCTGGATGGGGTGCAGCACACGACACACAAACTTTCCCTCTCCTCCTCTGTCACTGTTTCTTTCACCTTCTAGACTCTTGTCTGTACTGCAGAGGACAGCTTCATCTTGCAAGCTTTGGAAAACCATCACTGGAAAGGATTGCAAATGCAATTGCGATTTTACTTTTGCTTTAGGCATCTGACTCACAAATGTTAAATGCAGAAAGACTTTTTTAGGATGTTAAAATAAATGACCATCAATGAACTTTGATCAACATGTTTAAAATACTCCTTTTTATGGTGTGCAGACAGCACGTTTTTGCTTAAATTTATGATAATCTAGGTCATGCTTCAGTGAGTTATTACAAAACTGGAACAGGAGCTGACTCATCAACACAAATATCAGCCCACTCATAGCCATACAAGAAATCCCAGGGCCAAAAGAAAACAACAGAAATTCAATTAGAGGGACAATTTTCATCTGCAGTAATAACATGAGTGTTCAGCAAAGTATTCTCAGAACTCTGCTGGTATAGGAATTGGCCTTACATTTCTAGGAGAATATTTTGCTTTAGATGCTCTTTGTTTTCGTAACTGACAGGTAGGACTATTTGATTTTTGCCTCTACTGCTTGTGAAACAGCTCCTGGTCAGCTCCTGGAAATTTCCATGGTCTAATCCACACTCTGCCAAAAGCTCCTTGCTTTTAAACAAGACATTTTATTTTCAGATCTAAGATCCTTCCTGTAAACTAATAAAATGGCGATGACACTCATCCACCTGTCAGGTAAGGTTGCAGCTCTGACGAAGGAAACATTTTTCTCCTTGAAACTTGTTTTGGAAATAGAAAGCATTACAAAAGAGTTAAGTTTTAACTTGCTTATACAGCTTTTGTTGTGTTTGTAGGACATCAAAAATTTACTATACCCAGCATTTATTGTATAAATATGACTAGTGGTTTAGGTTAAACGGACCATGTTTTCTTTATCCAGGAACCCAACTTTGAGTGAATCTCATGTTCTGCTGGTAGAATGAGAGACAAGGGCAGGTACAAGGTATCAAGGCCAAGATATTCCCATGAATTTAGTATCCTATTTTGAAACAACAAATCCACAAAAAACTAACACAGCACTTTCTGTGCATCAGCCCTGCAGAATAACTCAGGTTCATGCAAGTTTACTGGTGATTCATTACTAAACTTCTGTCCTTAAACTGCATGCACAAACAACATAGGTCAGACTGGTTACTCTCTAGGCAAAAAAGCACTTACTCTTTTAGGCAAAGAGAATTTAGGTGCCACACTCAAGTTATCAGTTGCTATTAAAGACATGGAGAAAAAAAATCAGAAAAGAAATGGAATTTTTTTTCCCTAACTGGATGTCATGCAGGAACCTATCAGGGACATTCAGATACCATGACAGTAACTCTCAAGTAAGCTAATATATTAAAGGCTAAGAATACACTTTTGGCTACGGATTTCTAAGCACAAGCATACATCAAAAGACCAGTAATTAAAAAACTAAATATGTCAACATCATTGTATTAGTCATTGTCTTTATTATGTTTCACAACTGTATCATCATTGAACAATGGTATCACAATCTTTGAAGTGTAATAGTTCAGACAAAAATATAAAGGAAAACTGAGCTGCATGAAAGCATCAGTGCCAACAGTGCACATGTGATACCAATCAGAGTGTTTCAGAGGGTTACAGCTACTGTGAGGAAGAAGAGAGAAACTCCTGTCTCCAGTTTTTAATTTAAGAGTGAGGGGAATGTACCAATAATATTTAGATCACATTTACCTTGTTTCCAGAAAATCCAACAAACTCCAGTAATCTCAGAATCCGTGCGGGAAACATGGACAATGTCTATAGAAAGAAATGCAACAGTTATGCAGTAATATACTTTCTGCCTCTCAGCTACCAGCTGCCTCCTACAACTTTTCCAAACACAAGAAATAATCACTAAAATTACTAAAAACATCTTTATATGTCTGAAGATTTCTTGAGTAAATGTATACACCTGCCATATTTTACATATGATTTAAACAGAAATATCTGTTTAATATAGGAGCCCTGTGTCTCCAGGATTCCCCGCATAGAAATATGTTTACAGAGCACATGCTTAGTAACTCTAGTACTCCTCCAATGTTTCAGAAATACTGGGTGCATACCACACAGTACGTATTTGTTCCTTGTGCAGTAAATCTAACATCTGGGCACGTGCCAGACTCACACGAAGTAATGCAAGCACGGGGAAGCACGAGGCACTTTCTGCAGCCCATCACCTGAACAACCATGTCACTCCTCACCATCTCTGGGTCAACACCTCTGACATACCAGAAACCACCCTGCACTATTTGCTTTCTGACCAGAATACAAGCAACAACAGCCAACAGTGGCCTGAACAGCACCCAAGGCCCCATTCACGCACCCTGCCCCACCAACTGCCCTGCTAACAGCCAAGTCCCTGGTTGCTTCCCAAGTGCCATTTAAACAGTAAATGGAAGCCAACAAGCACAGGCAACTGCTGCTTCTGTGCAAGGCTTCTCCTGGCTCCCATCCCAGTGGGTCCCTTCTCATGAGACTATAACACCTTCCCCTCCAAATGCCTCACAAGCATTGGCCACTTGGCTAATGAACACCCTTACTGGAAGCTGGGCACAGGCACTCAGCTATATTCTCAAAGAACATGCCCTTAGCCCATGTCAGATGAGGTAATTTCTCAGCTGATAATTTCCCCCTGAGGATGAGCTAGTGGGTCTGCACACACTGAGTAGTATTGCCCATGTTGCACATAGTAGTCTCTTTATCTCTGAAGTGTATTACTATCCGATGTTCTCAGACCAGAGACTGGGATCCTGCAAGCGTCAGCGCACATACCTAATTTTAACCGTATGATTAGTAACACTGATGTCAGTGGAACTTCTCAGGTATTTAAGTGAAGAACATTTTCAGGAGGTTGTAGGACGAAAGCTCAAGAAAAGAACTGTTGGTACATACCAGATTAAATGCTCCAACTCCAAGTTTTACACCTCCCTCAAAATGAAGATGGTTCTCGCCTTTGACATAATGTGGAGACTGTATGAGACTGTCCAGCTCCCTGAAAATGCACAAGATTCTGTTACATTGTCAGCAAATAAAATTATTAATTACAATGCAGTAAGAAAGTAACCCAATTACCTTGAACTACATAGTAGTTCAAAAAAGGCCAATTTGTCATCTCACCCAGGTGAACACCACCTACAACATTTTGTTGGATTTATCATTGCTGTCACATTACTATCAATTCAAAACTATGGAGTCCTGGAGATGAATTCCTGGCAAATAGACATAGTCAATTTGCAGCCACGTTTCTGCCTGAAAATGTTTCAAGAATGGCTGTTGGGAGCAACACCAACCTTTACTACTGCAAAAAGAGATGATGGGGCAGTGCAGGAGAGTTAAATTTAAATTAGCAAATTTGATTTGAATTTCACTAATCCCTGGATTAGGTATTCCCTTTTTGTGCCTATTCACTCAAAAGAACATTTTTTTTTATATATGGGAAGACAACTGTAATACATATTTTTAAATGGGCAGGTATATCGGAAATCACTTTTCACTTATTTTTCTAACTTTCATAGATCTCAACTTTGTAGTGTCTCTTTATTTCCCTGTGTAATCCAGCTGGATTTGAACCTGTTTTGTTTCTAAGCTTTCCATAGCTATGTGTTTTTCACACTATTGTTTTAGTTTATCTTGTTAATTACTAGGAGAAGAAAAACACTGTTTTAATGGCAATCACATATTTGTGTTCAGGCTGTCATGTTTTTATCTGCTGGTTGTTGCCAACTGATATAGGACTATTCATTGTAATTGCAGTCTTTACAATGGACCTGCATTTAGAGTCACCTTCAACCCACACAAATATGGACACAGTCACCTCTCTCCCTTTCAGTATATTTCTGGAGAACCTGGGCTGGATGCTGTTCTGTGTCTGCTAGACACATGACTTTTTGTGGCTGTTCTGAGTCCAAATTTACAGTTCTAAAATAAAACAAAATATGACACATATTCGGCTTTTACTTTTTTAAATTATTCATATAAGTCTGTACCACCGTGAAAGTTTCCTGATACTTTTTATTCACTGACAATAAGCAAATGTTTCATTCTGAATTATTGTTTTATTTCATTCCATCTTTTTTACGGTGTATGGTAACCTTTCCTCCCTGAAAGAGAGTTTTAAAAATTGTATCTTTGCAACATTTACTCCTCCTGTCTTTTCAGGGTTAGTGTTGTTGCAGATTATCAAGCAGTACTGTTGACAGCAGGGAAAGGAAAGATGGCTTTTTATATCAGAAACTATGTTGTAAAAATATTGATCAAGCAAATAAAGTCTCATTTCCATATTTCATTGTTTTCTCTGTAACCTGTTGCACCACGCTCTCACCAAAACTGCAAACAATTATTTCTTCCCACATCAAAGGTACAGTACAAAAATCGTAACTGCCAGTCTTGCATACAAACTTTATCTTTGTTAAAATACATGTTTTAGTAATATGCAAGTTGTTATTAGCATTCTTTTGAAGAAGACCACCTAGGAGCTACTAGATTTGTAACACTTTGTTTTTACATATGCTAGAGCTGATCTTAATTTATTGAGGCACAACTGAGTATGCTTCCCATGGTGTACATTTTAATGTAATTTTTAGAATTTACTACTGCACTTCAAAACCTTTTGCACATGTTGAAAGTAGCTCTCCGTAACTTCCGGGATGAAAAGAAATCAGCTTAAGCAGATGTTTTTGGCTTATAGACACCAAGTAATGGGCATATTGTGAGTTCAGATAAGCAACCCTGTTTATCATTTTCATTAGCATGCACATTCTCTTTAGAGTAGAACAACTGCCATACTTAACCAGATTACAAGTCCAGCTAACCAAATATTTCACTGGGACAGTGGCATATGCTTGGAAAAGCTTCCTCTAGGAACTGGCTGTTCGGGGACTTCATGACACGGAGAGACTGTATCTGTTCTACCATGCTAACTAGCCCCTATAAACCTATTTCCTGTACATTTGTTTAATCTTTGTTTGAAGCCATTTATACTTTCCATTGCAAGCTCTTCGGTTTATTGTCTCTTAATTTTGTTTTAGTTTCATGCATTTATTATGGAATTACTTGTGCTTCAGCCACTGGTTTTGAATGTTCTAAAAAGTTGCAGCTAGATCTATAAAGAAATGCCATTTCATATGCCTAATGACTGCAGGACTTCCAAATTATGCTATGCAGACACAATGAGCACTAAGTCGTTTAGAACAGTTATTTTTTTACTTAATTTCAAGCATATAGTATTTGCAAAGTAGGCAAATCTTGGGAGTTAACAGGGTTAGGGTCCACTATCTTTACAAACCAAATCAACCATAATATCAAGGTCCTATGTTATGCAAAGGAGGAACTTTTGTGGGCCGAGAAAGGCTATAGAGAGGAGGCCCATAATAAACACTGCAATAAATACAACAGTAATTAATTTGTGAATTGGACAATTCGACCAGCAGCACTTTTTACTGAAAGAGTACGCTTGATCACAGCATCACTCTGACTTACCTGTATGTTTGGTAACTGTTTCGGACTTTGATGCCTCCTTTTATGAAGCTAACCATATTCTCATCCTGTTAGAAAGGAAACACATTAGCAATGTGAATTTGTAAGCATTATAAAGAGCTTTTGTCTTCTTGAGATGAGCACATGGCTTGAACATAACCATCGTGACACAGACAATATAAGTCTCTGAGAAACAATACATGGACGTAGGATTTCCTTTCTATATTAAAATATTTTTATTGTGTTCAGACATATACACTTTATTTTGATGCCTTCTGTAATTAGTTTAGTCCCTCTGACCTTCGGGCCATCTAAATTTGCATTAATGAACACGGTGACTAAGCTAATGAATGGCACCTAAGGTACACGCATTTGTGGCTGTTTCAAAAAATAGCTTTCTGTCATTTGTCCTTCAGCACAGTTAAGACCTGAACATTGCCTGGCTCAGCACCAGATACAAATAACTGCCTGTCCTCAGGAGTCTACAGAATATATTTTCACATCCTAAAAAGGAAGCAGGGTAAGTAAAATTATACAGGATATGCTCTTTCTGGTCTGAATATTCAAGTACCTATGAGATTCATACTAGTATGGTAATATGTTACATTACAAGCTATAATGAACTGAGAACTTACAGCAAAGTGTATCTGGGGGACCATTAGTTTACAGTTGTATCCCAAAGAGAGAACTCTTCAGTCTCATAACTTTCTGGTGGCAATTTCTTGCCTCACTCATTGTATATAATCTGTCATTCTGATTTGTTTTGATATCTGCTATTACTTTGGGATAGGAAGACTACATACGTTTTAGCAGATGATTTTTCTGTGATGATATTTTAAGAGGTTGTATGAAGCATTATGGAGAAAATAGCATAGATTAGATGAACGTTTGGTTGGTTTACTGTTATTGTTAAGGAAGCAGGGCCCAAATGTGCTCATCAATATGTAAATAAAGAGACAGAGCCTGCCTCAAAGAGCTTTCCATCCTGCTGTAAGTCAGGAAGATAACTCAATCCAATCAAAGTTACAGTTCAGCTTCTTCCAGACTGCTTTCTGTGAACTAGTATAGGAAGCCTAATGGCCTGAACTGAAGGGCAGGGGCTTACTCCTGCAGCCTGCAACACCACCATTAGCCTGCGTCCTTTACAGTCATCCTTAAGCAACGTTATCAAGAGTGATAATTGAGGACAGAAACTATGCACCATAAATGAACATGTAATTCCTGATGATATATCCCCAGAGACTTGAATCCCAATCACATGCAAACAAAATAAAAACAGAAAAATGTGATCCCGTTTTTCTTTGTTCTGTAGAAAAAGTCAGTTTTTAATTAGCAAATGGGGGGTGTACAGCATACCTAACCATATTTAAAGGTTCAGTTATATTTTCCTTTGAATGGAAAATGGAAAGACGAAAGAAGATGGTTTTAAAATGTTTAAATTCAGAATACTCATGATACCAACAAGAGAGATAACCAACGTGAGACTAGTCCAGCCCTTGAAAAATCCTGAGACTAATTTTTATGGGTTTTTAACTGGATTTGGTCATTTACATTAAGCGTCAAAACTAACCCACTTTGCTGGCTGTTGGAACCAAATGCCTTTGTTTAATTTTTAAAACCAGTTCATATGTTCATCAAAAATTAAACACAGAAGAGGAAGCAAATAGACAGACATTCTTTATGCAGAAGAGGACAAGAAATTATTTTCTTACTCTTAAATCTCTCATGTATCTATAAACATTTTTTAAAACAGATATCTGTGAAAATGGTGCTTAAAACCAAGAGACACTGCCTTAAAACACTCCTTTCTTAAAGGCAGAATGGAGAAGTTCTGAAAAGCCTTGCTTCCATAACTTCAGATATCACCTGAACCATCCCCAGTGCTAGAGGCTACTCATCCCAAAGAATCCCAAAGGAATATGGAAATAGGTAGCTACACCTTGGCCATTTCAAAGTCCATCATCTTACCATAAAGTCACCATCATCAGCACTCTAAAAACCTTCAGAAGAAGCTACTCTGACTACTGGGTTTGCTATGAAGCAATAGTTTCTAGCAGAGGGGCATGGCGTATCACTGAAAAAGGTTACATGGTTCATAAACTATCATAAGCAACATAAATCAGAGCCCATCTGGCAACTCCCAAACACTATAAAATCACCACCTGCATTTCATTCTCTATCAGCGTCTTCGAGCCAAGAAGCAGAAGCCCTTTGTGAATGTGACTTTTATTATCCCCTCTGCATAGATGAAGAGGCCCGCTGCCATACAGCAAGTATAGCCAAATCAAGAAGAAAAATCAGTTATCCCAACTATGACTAACAATTTAAATTACAAGCTGGAGCCCAGCTAAATATGGCTAATGTTGATCCATCAAACAAATCAAGCTTCATTAGTACAGACAGATAAAATTCAAAGAAGAGGGAGAGCTCCCTTTCTTTTAAAGACAGGCAGCACTGTTTAGCAAAAAGCATGTGTGGAGTCTAATAGCTATGCAGACCATAATAGCTGTTCAAGAACAAACATGTGAGAAAGCAGTCTTGGGAAAGCAAACACCAGCCTGACTGAAACAAAAATCTCACTTGCATTCCAGCATAGCACAGCTTCACTGACTATCTCTTTTTTTTTTTTTTAAATCTGATATCCCAACACACAGTACTTGAAAATTGGTGCTTACTGCAGTTCATTTCACACATCCAAAAGGGACTGGAGAAGGGCATGATAGGGGACTCAGTGCTATGTGTATTGAGATAAGCATTTTTAGACAATCATGAGGGATAACAAAACATTCTACTATCTCATCAGCAGATAGTCCAGATAAAATCCAGATTTAATCCAGATGAGAGAGTCTTACACCATTAGGTCAAACTAGGGTCTTCTACCATTTCATTAATTTTAAGAAAAGAAACCTGTGTGGTGTGTACTTTTTTTTCTCCCAAAGAGCCATGCAGGAATCCATACCTGGAGGAATGTGAGTGCTGCTCTCTGAAGTAAACATTCAGCATAGCAAATTTCTGCATGGATTTCCTCTAGTGTCACATGGAGCGGGGAAGAAAAAAAAAATCAATCAGACAAAAAATAATTAAAAACCACTTAGCCCATTAATATAGCAATAAGATCACAAAGCTTAAACGGAGAAAAATCTTTTTGAAATTTGCTGTAGTGTTTCAGTTCTAGACTACTGAAGTAACTCCAAACAGTAATGATACACATTTACAGAAACATTCCAGGAATTCCTGGATCTAGAACCCTTCTAGGCATTTCCCTACTTCTTTCTAGATATTTCTTTACCCAGGAATTTTTTGAAATGCTGAGTCAGAAACCAACAAAAAAACTTAGTGATTTTGGATGTGGTGACACAGCAATTGCCAAAACACCGATTCAGCAATTTTGGAAACACCAAACCACAGATTTTGTCAGTGAACTCACAATCTGCAAAAACACACTGGGTGAACAATTCTACCCAATTCAAACTGGAGCAAAAAAAAGATGAAAACATTATGCATTTAGAGATAACGTTACCTTCAGTAAAGTGTTCAAGGCTTTGTCTATGCACAAGGTTGTTGATAGAATCAGCTACTGTTGATTTCTTCCTAAATCTGCAGAAAAGTCAGTTTGGTCATTCTGAACATGAAGCATCAACAACAGAGAACGGTATCTTTCAGCTGGCCATACAGTCACTAACATACCTCTAGTGCCCACCAACCCTCTGTCATCTTACCACATATACAAACTTCAGCATATTCCATACAGAACTTAGTCAACATGGTCCTCCTGGGATCTGTCTTTTACCCTTCATGTGTGGAAATCTGTCTTGATGAAGGAAGGGAATAAGGGGGCTTTTTGATTTATTTTCTCTGTGTGTGTACGTGTGCTTGTGCGCACGTGTATACAGAAGTGGGAGCACAGTTGACTCAAAGACAGCTAGCTACAATACAACCATCACCAAAAGGGAAGATTCTGCAGTGTCTGTAAATGGTAAATAACTTCCAGACACTGCAGAACTGGGGCTACAGATAGGACAAAAATCTAACCGACAAGAAAAATCACATATTGCAGTAAACTGAAGTTTTCAAGACTAGACTGCTGAAAACCCTGTTATGTGGTCTGACCCTCCTTTGAGCAGAAGGCTGGACTAGATGACCTCCTGATGTCCCTTCCAACCTCAGTTTTCCTATGATTTCTATGAAATTTTAACCTGTATGTCTTTCAAAACTTTCCCATTAAGGGACTATTTATTGACTGAACTGCTCCACACTTACTTTTGACAGGTGGCTTGAGCTTCCTTCATTGTGTTTCCTGCATTCAGTATGTCCTGAGGATCAAATGTCATCATAGCTTGCATTTCCAATATGGTGGCATAAGTCAGTGCATGATACATACTATCTTTAGTTCTGCAAGAAAACACAAGATGCAAAGCACAGCTGATTATATTATTACTTTTAAAAAACAAATACAAATCCAGTTCCAGAAACTCATCAGTTTGATGGGAACTAGGTCTAAATAAGCTACAAATCAAACACAAATGATATGCAAAATAATCAAGAAATGCTAATACATTGAGATTTGTACAGGAAATCATGTCTACAGCTTCGGTTTCAATAACTGTGCTAACATGTTCCAATTCTGAGCCAAGGCTAGGTATTTAATATACATAACAAAGCACAGGAATTAACCATGTGGCTCACCATTCAGGGACCACAGAATCATGTTTTTGTTTAATGGAGTATCGAATGAATACTACAACATGTGACACAAATCCAGACCATCATCTTCTATTTTGGGACAGTTACTCAGGACAGACTCAAGGAGATAAGTAACACAATACTATAACCATGGCCAAAGTAGAATCTTCTTCAAACAGATCTTCCCACCAGAAGCATTCCAGTCTACACCAAACATTACAGCTTTTTCTTCCTCTCCCTTTCTGCCAACCTTCCACCACAATTTGTTCAACTTAAATATTCTTCTGTGGGATTTCAGATGGCGCCTCTTTTGCAGAAAGCCAAAAACTTTGGCATTAGTACAAGCAAAACAATTAACTCCTACCTGCAGCCATTGCCAGCATCTTTCCTCTGGCAGGAAGCAGGGTTTATATATTGCACACATTTACAGCATTCAGCCAGTACCTATGTATGGTATAATCCTCTGCAAATGAATCAAAATATCTTCAGGCCTAGAGGTCCAATAAAGATGACTTGGGAAATATGTTGAAGGGCAAGCTCAGGTGAATTCCTGCCACAGAAACTCTCTGTAGACCTTGCTAATCCGCCCCTGACAAATAGCACAACTAGCACAAAAGACAAATACTGCTAAAGAGCAACAATTCCTATTTCTATTGTTCATACTTTTAGAATGGATCAGATAGTTCTTTATGGCACGGAATATTCAAAAATACTTGCAGTCAAACAAGGATATAATTTCAACAAAATTTCCAACCTCAGTACACCTATTCTCAATACGTGTACTTCAGGTGTTTGTTTCTCAAAATGAGCTACTTCATTTTCTTTTTCTGTCAAGGAGAACGTGGTGTGCCAGCAATGCGCCCTTGCTGCAAATAGAGCTAATGGTATCTTGGGCTGCATTAGGAGTGTTGCTGCCAGCAGGTCGAGGGAGGTGATCCTTCCCCTCTGCTCAGCACTGGTGAGGCCACACCTGGAGTCCTGTGTCCAGTTCTGGGCCCCTCAGTGCATGGACATACTCGAGAAAGTCCCATGAAGGGCGATGAGGATGATTAAGGGACTGGAACACTTCTGCTATGAGGAAAGGCTGAGAGACCTGGGGCTGTTCTGCCTGGAGAAGAGAAAGCTTAGGGGGTTCCTATAACGTACAGAAATACCTGAAGGGAGGGTGCAAAGAGGAGGGAGCCAGGATCTTTTCATTGGTGCCTAGTGACAGGACCAGAGGCAATGGGCACAAACTGAAACACAGGAGGCTCTGTCTGAACATCAGGAAACACTTTTTTACTATCAGTGTGACCAAGCACTGGCACAGGTTGTCCAGAGAGCTTGTAGAGTCTGTATCCTTGGAGATATTCAAAAGCCGTCTGGACATGGTCCTGGGCAACCGTGTCTAGGTGGTCCCGCTTGAGCAGGTGACCTCCAGAGGTCCCTTCCAACCTCAACCACTCTGATTCAGTGGTTTTGTTTTAAGGGGAAAAGTCAAACTTTAAAGACACCTCAACCCATTTAATTTCCATTTTTCCCCTGGAAATACACTTGCCTCCCCAGGTTTTGATATCTGGATTGAATTGAAAGATGATTTTGAGGATAACTTAAGACCATCCTACATTAATCAATAATCTAATAATGCACTGTGGTGACCTGGATCCCTTTAAGTTTTCTAACAATTCATACATTATTATGCATTAATTGTTTTGCTTGATGGAGTAAAACACCCTTAAGTATCCTCAGGAGTCCCTGATGTTTGGTTAGTGCTTTCCAGAGCCAAAAAATAACCTTGTCTACATCTAAAGTAACTCCCTCTCAATGACATTGTGCAATAAAATCACCAAAGAAAAATCCAAGTGATGATACGATCCTAACTTTCTTTGTATATTTAGTTTTTGAGATCTAGGGATTAAAATAATACCTAGCGCTGGCACAGACAGCATTACACAGATATCTGGCGCTTCCCTTGCCAACCTTCAGAATGACAATGAAGGGCTACTTTTTTGAATACACAAGGCACAGAGCAGGCTGGCTGTGCTGAAGAAATTTGCAGTGTACATCTTTAAATCCCACTGCAGGCTGTGTTTTGTGACTCGCCCTCACCATGTCCACAGGTTACCCAACAAGCTGTTCTAACCAACCTCTAAATCAACCTAGCATAAAAGCCATTTTGGGAAATCACCTACTGCTGTACGTACTATGAGCCCCAGACTATGCTAACATCCATCTCATCTCCAACTGTGAGTAAGAAGAACAGACAGATAATGGAGAAATTAGTTTAAAATCCAGTGGAGTCAGGACAGCTCTGTCTTGGCCTCCTGCAACACGATTCTTTCAGTAGACTGATAATGCAAAGTAGAAAAAAAAAAAAAAGAACATACTATAAAATGTCAGCCTGATGAAGTGTTCCTGTTCGTTTCATTATTCATCAGCCTCAGTGGGCGCAGAGAAACACACTTCATCTCGTATTTATTAAAATAAAACCCTTCCAAAGGTTCAGATTCAAAGCACACGGAAGGCACTAAAATCATCCCTGTCCAAAATTTTAGAAATTTGCTTTCAAAATTAAAGCAGATAAATATTAAATGCACTGCACTAAAAGGAAAATTGATACTTTTCATATATACATCGTGAAGAGGGATTTCCCTCTCCAGTAATTTGCTTCTAATACCAAATCACTCCTGCCCTAATCAATGGTTTCATCTATTTTGCTTCTAATATTTAAAGGAAATCATAATTAATGTTTATCATTAGTCAACTGGTATTTATCAACTCTCAAATTTACTCTCTTTTTTTCAGGGGCTGGGAGGCGGGTAGAAATACAACCACATGTAACAGTTATCTATGCTATTTATACTAACCATACAATTAAAGTTACCGGTTACATCCTGGCATATTGCCAGAAGTTTTAAGGTCTGCATTTTATATGGATGGATACAGAATGAAACTTGATAGCTTTTTTTTTTTTCTTTCTTGTTTTGATTCCTCAGCAGCACTTTCCCCAGGACATTGTTGGAGTTAACAAGCCTTTATGACATAAATATAACTAATATTCTGATTAATGACTTATCCCAGTAGTTGGTATCACATGGCTGAATAAGAGGATTATAAGTAATATCTTTAGGCACTTATGGAGTTATGCCACATGCCTGTTCTCCAAGTACGGTGCAATCATTATCATCTTGTAGTGCTGCCCTTTCTTGAGAGCTGTTGGAGAACACTTTTATTCCTGCCTGAAAACAAGTACCTAAGGGAGGATGGTGACAGCTCTCCCCTCCAGCTGGAGTATGAAAATCAAAAAGCTTGGCTTGTTTTGACCTCAAAATTAACCCAGGGGCTAATATTTTTTGTGAAAAACACAGTGCCCAAAATCTTTTTGTGGATCCTTTTACCATAAACCAGCAGGCAGGACATGCATCACCAGGTTACAGAAACCTCATACTCAAGTCCGTGACCTGATTTTGTATCAAGATGCTTCTAACAAGTGAAACAAATCCAACAGCACAGAGTGAGAAAGACCCTCCACAGACCAGCCAACAGTCCATTCATCCAGGTGCACCCAAGAGACTGAGGCCCAAATCGAAACCACATCAGGAGAATGTGGTTACATAGGGCCTGAAGACTTTCCTCATCTTTGATCAGAAGTTCCACCCAATGTCCAAACAACCTGCTAGACTTACTGCGTGGGCTTCTGTAGAAACTCTCTGTTTTGATAAATTGACATTTTCCAATAAAAACCTGTTTCCTATGAAAACTCCCCACTAGCATGAAGTTTACAACTAGGAAGGACCATTCTAATCAGCCAATAGCCTGGTTCTTTAGTTACCACAAGCTGCCAGAATGGTCTAAATCTGGTCTAAGCCACAAAGCTGAAGTTCAAGAAGAGTACCCTGGAGCCTTTTTGATCTAAGCCATTCTCCAAAATTTGGAATCTAGTAAGTTCTTTCAGCTAGGAGGTGAAACTAAAAATTAAGTCAGGTTTTGGCAGCAATGTATTTATTTACAAAGACTACGAAAGTTGTGTTCTTCCAGACTCCAGGCATAAAATGATTAAAAAAGCCATAGAAATAATGACCTCCTTCATGTTCTTGACATTCTTTACCATAAATAGCTAACTCAAGCTTTCTGCAGAGCTGCGCACCATCTTTATCCAAACACTGTCTAGAGCTTCACTCTGCCTCCATGTGCTTCTCCGTACTCTTTCACCACTCTCAGTTTGACAACCACACACCTTCTTTGTTAGATCAGTTCCCAGAGAAAGCTCCTCCACCCCACCGAACAACCTCATGTTTGTTTTTGTTCTACAAGGGCAAGGACATTTCACCACACCATGAAGACAGCCATTACAAAAGGCTTCCATTCCTTAGTAACCTCTTTAAACTTTTTAAAGATCAGAATATACAAGATAACATTTGACATTGTAAATTGGGTTTATATTAAAAATTCCAGTGACAGTAAATAGATACCACAGAACTACACTATTCCAAGTAACTAGCAGAACAGTAACACAATCTCTTCACACCTACCTGAGATACTCCCACATCAAAGGACTGAATTTACCTTTCAAACACAGTTATTCTAGAATTAACATTCCACCAAACAACACCAAGTGCTTTCTGGGAGTTATTTTCAGAATAAGGTCAACTGCCCAGAATGAATTGTTCTCATATTGTTCTTCTGTTCAACACAGATATGTTGCAGCTCATCCAATGATCCAGATTACTGTGTGTCATGAATTTATCTGTATTATTTACCATTCTCCCAAATGATTGGACATCAGCAACCTATCAGGTGATTATGTCATGCTTTCCTTCAGGATAATTATTAAAATATTAAACATTTGTCTCGGGGAAGGAAAGCGGACATCTCACCGGAATCACCTATTTAATTTATGATTATCTGTTTGCAATTACATGAGGGCTAAAATCTGGTCAGCTTTTAATCGATTTACTGTATGTATCTCGGGGTTGAGGAAGAAGATGAGATTTTTTTCCCCACTCCAGGGACTAAACATTTTCAGTGTTACTCATTGTCACAGTTAACAGGTTACATATTGAAAATCACTGCTGTGTTTGGTGACTGAATTTAAGGAATTTCTGAAGAGTTCTTAGACTTAGCATGAATACTCCATATAAAAGATAAATTTAATTAAACTTACTGCAGAAACCACAAGATAACTGGAGCCCACTACTGTACAACGATTGTTAATGATAAAGAAAACTGACTCTAAAACCTAAGAGGTAGCTGAGGAAACAAGAAAAGTTATGTAACATGAAGCAAAAATGCCTGATGAATTTTTTTATGCAACATGATCTCTTCTTTACGATGGACTTGCTTTTCTAACAGGAAAAAAAAACCTTTACCTTAACACAAGCCTAGACACGATCCTCAGATATTTATTTTTAAGCTGCTAGGAAAGATCTTCTGATTTTAACTCTTATACATTGCCAAATCTGCTCTCAGTTACACATGGTACAAATCAGTTGAAAATACACTATTGTGGAAGCCAAATGTGAGTAATTTAGTGAATCTGCAATAATGTAATACAGAGCAGAGGATGTCCTACAACATAAGTGGTAAAGCTGCAAAATCTATGGTATGAAATTCTTTACAAGCATGTAAAAACTGAAAAGTATTTCTTTAAACAAAGATAGTATGTTTATGGACTGTGAAAACCAATTTCAAATCTCAGCACGCTAAAAGGCAACAGTGAGGAACTGATGACTCCTAAAGAAAATACTCAGTATTACCACATGCGCCCACTCTACAGCTCTTGTCATTCCCTGAAGAGATGGAGTGTGTCCATAATGGGTATCATCTGTGGGGAAATTTAGCATTCTGTTTCTCCACTACACTTGCAAAAATCCTAAGTCTGTATTTCCCTCACTGCCAAAGGCAACAGGAATAAGGGCCTCCTCATAACAACAGGCTAACATGAAAAATCAGTTTCAAAATGGTTTTGCAGTTTGGAATACAGTCAGGTACAAAAACAGAGTAACAGCTCATGAAATATATTCTGCAGGGCCCTACAAAAGTTGAATGAAAACCATATGCAATAGAAGAAAAATGGATTTACAGGGAAAAAAAAAAAAAAAAACAAACCACAGCCTCACTAGCTTTTGCAGTGTTTTGGAAACCCTCGTCAATAAAATATCTCCCTATTTTATGCTAAGCACTGAGTAAGCATTTCCAGATGGGCACAGGGGCTTTACTGTCAGAATTTAATGAAAACACAGTTATTCTTCTTACCATTTTTATGATATCTTCTGGTGATATATAAACACAAAGCAACACTGCTGTGAATAAAACCAGTATTATTAATACATTTGAGCCCACAATTTATCATGAATGTCTTTCAGAGAGTGTACTTACATGGTTAAGCTACAGATTCTAGCATCAAAGACTGAGGCTGATACCTCAGCAAAGCAGATATGTAGTATTCACTATAGTTACCCCGATGCAGATCAAACACACACTACTGCATTACCTATGAATTTCACTTGTTTCGTATTCCAGTGGCCTGAAAGAAGGCATGATGTAATCTGCTGATGGCTCAAAAATAAATAGAGCAAACAGGGGAAAAAAATGTGAACTAACCACAGACTTCAACAAGCCAAGAGCACAGGTAACTTCAGGACAGGGTGTGAAAAATCACAGACATTGTAAAGACACAACAATTTTTAGAAGCTATTTTATGACCTCACTGCTTGCAGCTGGGCCACTCATTACATGCTGGGCTGCAATGTAATTAGGAAACAGAGTGCATGACCACAACACTGAATTGCAAAATAAGCTGTGAGAAAGTTTCTGCAAGTACTTATTAAAAAACAGAAAAAAAAGAATTCTTACCTAAAGTAATGTGTCCCAAACCTGGCAACTCATGGTCAGTTGCTCATTTAGACACAAAACTATAAATTCTCAAATTCTCACAGTATGCAGAAAAATATGGGAAAAGAGAAAAAAAAAAAAAAAGTGACAGAGGACGGTTTTTATTCTTCCAGAAGCAAGAATCTCACATACTGTACTACAGCTGAGGGGCTACTTCTCTGGAGAACAATTCTGTACTTTTTGTAGTTACCTTTGATCAGTCTTGTTGTTTACTCACCTGAGTGTAAAGCACTTATTCTATCTTCCCCAAAACTTAACACATTAACTTTCCACCCCCTTCTGAAAAAAAACCATGCAGTCTTATCAACTATTAACAGAGAACTAGCTGTCTAGTCAATTCTCCTGAAAGATGGTGATGCAAAGAAAATTAAGCAGAGGAAAACCAGTAAAAGTAATCAACTTACTTTGCTTGTAAAGAAGCCAAAGCATCCGAGAACTTGTTGTTAAGAAATAAATCCAGAGCTGCCATACACTCATGCAATGCCATGTTGAGGTCTGATGTAGGTGACCTGCCAGAAGAAAAGAGAATAAACTCGGCACATCTGTTCTCCTTCTGCCAGTGCACTACTGCTACATTTGAACTCCTCATCTTCAGTTCTAGCCTTATTCCCATGTATAATCTGCTATTCCATTTCTAGTGATTTCAAGAAATGAGTGTCTTCCATTATGTTTGTGTTTTGTTTTTTTTTTAAACTATGCTCT
Source organism: Nipponia nippon (assembly GCF_047370975.1). Lineage (NCBI taxonomy): Eukaryota > Metazoa > Chordata > Aves > Pelecaniformes > Threskiornithidae > Nipponia > Nipponia nippon. The sequence continues at coordinate 27,792,557 of NW_028262369.1, read as the reverse complement.
TACTCTGTGACGTGTGGAAAGCAATTCAAGTTTTGTACTTTCTGAAAATAAGATAAACTGCATGTGCTGTAAATAAGACCCTGGACATGCAGAATTTACCACGTGGGAATGTGGCAATTTTATGAGCTCGGGTATCAGGAACACAGAAGCACTGGGTGACGATGCACATTTGACTGTAAGGCTGACAGAGACTACAGGCTAGTGACGTTATGATCATGTTGTAACTTTAAGGATGAGACATTGCCAAACTACATCAGACTATTAGATCGACTGCTGCTGGAACACCTGCTTTAGTTCAGCTCACGTTCAGTATGTTTCCCGACCAGTAGACCACTACAGACTTGCAGGTGGGTTAAAATTTGACATTGTGCATGCTCCTGGGAACATCACTGTCCCTAAGAAGTGCTATTGCACTCAAACAAAAAAAACTGCTGCTGCATCTCAAAGTCAGAATATTATCTCAGTGGCTTACTCTGGCTGTACTTTTCTCCTTTACAACATTCAGATGTCAGCCTGACCTGTCACAAGGGTTCTCTGCTGGTCTTTGGGTTACTGGCAACAGGATAATACAGACCAGCTGAATAAGTTTGGCCCAAGTTCATCACCACCAGAACTGCCGGACAAAAAAAAAATCCACAGAAGAAACAATAAGGCCTTGCACTAACGAAGTTAAGGTAACCTGGCCAATGTTAGGACAGTTGAAACATCTGTATCTAATGATCAAAGAGCTATACCGTACTAATACGTTGTATACAAGCCTGTACAAAAAAGTTCCCCCAACAAAATACAAACAAATCCTCATCATGTTCCCGACTCCAAACAGCTCAAACTGATGTGATCTGTCTTGTGACTTAGAAACTATGTTACTTCCTTAAAAAATGGCACAACACATAGCCTGCTGAAAGGAAAAACAGAAAGCAAAGTCCTGGTATCATCTTAAGAAAAAGACAGGGGAGCACAGAACAAACAGATAGCATCAGTAATAACCACCGACTGCAGCAGCGGCTTGGTTTTGTTTTTAAGAATAATGGCTGCAAAGAAAAAAAGAGCATAATTATATACATATGAAAAACAGGATTATAAATTTGAGAGAAACATTATATGATACTGTTCATAGTGGCTGTTATCACACTTCAGATACACTGCAAATCCTTCTGCACCCAAGAGACTCTCCAAGTGCATTGCAAACATTGATTAACCAAGTGTTGGCAGCCGTCTCATACAATATGCAATATCATGTCTGCCTAACTATTCTGAGCCTTACTTACTGTAATAATTAAAACTTTGTCAATTATTGTTTACATGTATTACAATTCTTACCTGCTTTTCTAAAACTTGAACCAAACAGCACATTTAACGCTATATAAAACATATTCTCATCCATTTTAAAATACTTAGACTAGTAACATTTTACCTGGCATTTTTGTTTGTTTGTTTCTTGTCATACAGGAGAATTACCCCATTCAATACAAATAGAGCTTTTCAAAATATTCCTTTGAAACAGAAAGATGACAAAGAAAAAAACACTGTTGAAGCTCAAAGCACAAATAAGGTGTATTAATTACTTGGCATCTTTTCTGAAATAAGAATTATTAACACAGTGCCACCCCCAGCAGCAGCAAAAATACAAGTTGCACACTACCCTCATGCTCCAAGGAAACCTGACATTTGATGTAGTTCCCAAGTAAACGGTTTAAGACCTGAACACAATACACACCTTACATAAATGCTACAAATCATCATTTGTTCCTGTTAACAATAGGGAAGAAATACTTTAAACTAGAGAGTGCTAAGCATTTTAGCAAACTGATTAGTCATGCTTCAGTGGGCTGCAGATTCTCTCCTGGTTTCAACAGCAAGATCAGAACCGCCTCTAAGCCAAATGGAAAATGCTGTGCGCTGCTACTTACCTTTCTGCTAAATCTCTTGTGTTTTCTGACATAGTCATTTGTATGCCCACTCAGCATTTAGGCACGAACATCTAGCAGCAGCAGCAGCACTCGGTGCTACTTAACCAGCTCTGAGTGACAGTCACACTGCGAGCGCAGGGCAGGGCAGGGTCTGCCTGCCTGCCTGCCTGCCTGCCTGCGATACTGTACTCTTTGATTGGTCATTATGGATGATACGATGAGAGTTATGAGCATCACTAGTTCACTTACAGCATGCTACAAATGAGCGATTTGGAAGGCGGTCCATGGCACATGAAGTTCATGTATCACTGGATACTTACTACTAATGTAGAAGGTGCTGGCAGCTGCCAGCGTTATCTTTGATCTACAGACCTGTCTGAAATTAGTGGCAGCATCAGCTATCTTGCATTCAGTACAAACTACACAGAAGTCAAATATCCCTGTAATTACACAACTGAAACAACAAAAATTACTGCGTGTGGCAGTGGACCACATCGGAAACCCGTGAACCAGAACGGAGAGTCAAATGAGGCCAGCTGACATGCAGGAGAATTGAGGCATTAACTGCTGCAAATGTGAGAAGCAGACAGGCAAAAGAGACGAGAAAGTACTTCTCCCCAGCAAGGATTCTCTGCAAAACAGGCTTCAATCCACCAGCCAAACTGCTGCTTATTGTTGGTTCCTATAAATTCAGGAGGTAGCGAGACTTTACACATTCCTTGTAAAAATCTCTCTTTAACGTCATGAAAATGACATGGGTTGGCATAAACAATCGGTGGAGTGAGCTCATTTGGCCAATTTTACCCAGAATAAAATAGTGTATGCTCCCAAACTGCTTTGCTGGCACGTCAGCAGTACTGGTCCTGTATGTAAGAAGGGTGGCTACTGGCAGCAAGAACAGTCATCTCTCATTATGACAGCTGGACTGTAGAAGTTGATCAGCTACGATTTAATTTTCTAAGTTAGTTTCTCCAAGAACATCTAATGTTAAAAATTATACATTTCTCCTATATCCGGTCTTATTTGTTAGACTACACAAAGCAGTACCAATACTGAAGATATCAGCTGCTGAAGGAAGACCCAAAAATGATAAACAAGCAAAGGATAATTTCAGGAAGACACTCTGAAGGCATTAACATACCTGATTAAATCTCTTGCTGTTTTTATGACATCCTGTACAGGAAAAGCCTGGGCTGCATTTGGTATAAAAATTATTGTACTAGATCCAAAGGCTGCCCTGCCCTGTTAATGACTCCATTACTTGTTCGTAACAGCACTATGTACCTGGGCCACAGCAAGAGATAAAAGACATTACTATTTTTTTTTGCCAACAGCAATATTGAACAAAATTAATACTCAGAACTAAGCAAAATTAAATTTCTGAATATTAATGAAAAGTAAAGCACTTCCAAAAGTAAAGAATCATGATGTTTTCCATGGTCAAAAGTGGGAGAGAAGCCTTTTTGAGCACGGGAGCTACCGTATTTCTGCATAAATTTTATTTCACTGTGTGCATGATATTGACTGGTTTCTTACTATAAGTTTGCAGCACATATGCTTTATGATTTGTCATTGGGTTTTACGGATTTCATTAATAAAAAGGATCTTGAACCTTGTATTCTGCAAAGTGCTGAACTACTGACTCATTTTACCTCAGTAATTATCAGAACTTTGCAAAACAAGGGAAGTCTAAAGTTTGTGACTTTATAGTAATGCTTTTAATAGTAATTCAAGAGCTCCTTCAGTATTGTGAAACACTGAAAGCAAGTTAAATCAGTCATATCCTAAAATACAGACGCATTTCTCTGCCAAATCTACATTATCTGCATAAGTCAGTTGAGGTAGTGTGCATGGGTAACTTAATTTGGAGGAAGAGAATAAAATACAAAGAGTCAAGCACAATTAAGCTAAACCAGTACTTGATGAGAAACCACCACAGAGAAGACCAAATTCTGGTTACTCAGTAGATGACTCTTCTCTCCATTATCAGGAGACTCTTGGAGGAGGGAGAAGTGGAAGCACACTGTGTTTTCGCAAATATAGACTAGTCCCAAACACGTTAACCAAGTGAGATGCAAGATCAAAGGAAAGCATCTAATGGAAAGACTATATTCCCATTCCAAAGAAATTTCACAGCAAAATCTCTGTAATCATACTAGGGACCTTCTATCTTAGGGGCTTGAACAGCACCAGCGCAACTGGGCTCAGTGATGACTGACACTGCTTTCATCTTATTCAGAAACATCAACAAAGCTACTCTAGTGAATACCAACCTGGGTTCTGGTTTGATTGCTGCTATAGCTCTCCCTATACTGCACAGCTGGCTTCTGCTCCTGCTGTCCCACTGAAACATTTCTTCTGCCACACAACAGAAACTGTTTGGCACCCAGACTTACTACATTGAAGGCAAGGAGAACATAGCTCTTCAGCTGAAGGGTTATAAATTCAGCTTAAAGTTTCCTGTTAAGTAATTTTGAAGTATTTGCTCTTGATTTTATTTTATATTTAACAATTTGGACAATATGGTGTTTTGGCCTCCTTTACTCCCTTTATATCAAGGGCTCTCTGTGTAACATACAGTTTCAATTTTTGCATGATAATGCTAATCTTATGCTATTAAAAGGCAGCACAAACACTCATAGCACTGGTGGAAAGGACTGGGTTGCACCAACACATATTTCTGCAGCTGTTTTAAGCTACCTGCATCAACAGCGCACACGCTTGACAGCACACCTTACTACTACGATGGTGGAAAGCTAACTATGTACACAGGAACAATAATTAGCATTACTTTCTCTCTGTCTTTACAAAAAGATTTAGAGAGGGCTGCTTCTAGCCATGTGGTCAGAAAAAAAAAGTAATAAATTCTTAAACATCTTTATAGCATATGAAATGGAACTGAAAAGAGATTAGTCTCACATGCCCAAAGTAGCTTCATTTTTTCTAAAGAGGAAGGAGTAGTAAAACCATATTGGTCCCTACAAACACTGTGCCACTCGGGCTACCAAAGCTTCATCAGTGCTAACACTTCAAACCATTCACAGATGTGAGGACCACCCCAAAGCACATTTCAAAGGTCAGTGTTTCAGTTCTTAACAATAAAACATCTAAGACACCTCCAGCATATGAACACAACCTGGCCACAACCTGACACACAGGCCACCATGTGTGGTAGGTACTGTCGCTGACACCCGGGTGCCCTTTTCATTGCACATTTTCAAAAACATCACCACTGAATACAGACATTCTTGCCAGGACACCGCTTTCTGTTCTCATAATGCTGGATAATCACAGAGACGTTATGAGATACCAGGATACACCTGGGGTTACTTTCCTTAGCCTTTTCAAGTTTGCCTGGTCATTCCTGAATCGATGACTACTGCTTTTCTAAATAGACCACTGCTTTCAGCAACGCTGCGTTACAAATGTTCTGAGTCTGAGACTGAAAAAATGTCTACATTCAAAGAAAACAAAAAGCACATCGCTTGGGAAGAATTCTTTTCCTCTTTTGCAAACACTTCCAAAACCACATGAGATCAGAAATAATCTTGGATGAACAGCGCTCTCATTACCATGAAAAGGAGAACCAGTAAGCAGTTCTCACAATAATTTGTTACTATTCAGTTTTCAGACAATACAGGAATTTCTTCATAATTCAAAAGCAAGTAAGTTAATGCAAGAAAATGAATTCTACTGTATCTTTTCCTGTTCTATGTGCCAAGCTAGTAATACCTCAGCATTTATCTTTTTGTATTCTTGAACACGTTTCTGGCCTGTGACTAAGACTCCTTGGTGCTGCAGAAATGCCATTACTTCTAACAACAACAAAGCAATTGAAAGGTTTCAATATTCACATTCTCCAAATATTCTGTATAGAGACACAACAGTGATCCAATTCTGGTATTCAGGAGGTCTTAGCATTTCAAGTTGTACATGGAGTATGACAGAGTTTATTTTTGAGGTTAACTCAGCTCTGAAACCACCAAGTTGTTGATGCCTTGGCAATGCCAAAGGTCTTCTGTTAAAGATACTCTAGCTTTCAGCCTTTTTGTTTCAGCGAAAGCTCACAAAACAAAGGGTTGTGGCAAAGCAGTCAAGTGGGCAGAACAAAGTCCAGGGGATCAGTAGACTTGTGTTCTGCCCTTGGTCCTACCACTGTTTAACTTGAACCAAGCAGGATCTAGGTTGCACTACATTCACAGTTCTCATCCTGTATTTGAATGGGCAAACAACGCAATAAATTCATTAAGGTAGGTTTGTTCAGACAAATAAAAAGTATTGGTGCCATTTTTGCAGCTCCCTTTCCGTGTTGTACTGCCATGACTGCTCACAGAGGGCTAAATGCACCATTGTGGGTGATTATTCCCAGTTAGTAGAACTGCTTGCATCAGAGAATGAAGAAAAAAAAAAAAAAGTATATACAATACAGTCTGGCAAATTACAAATTATCAACCCAAGCATCCTGGAACTGAAATAACCTATTGGAATGCACACAGAAAAAATTAGCTCACACAGGGTCAAAATTAAAAGAAAGCAAATATATTCAGCATTAAAGAAATTTACAGGAATGCTGTAATTAGGAGTAAATTTTCATCATAAATCAGTCTGTGTTGATGCTTAGCAAGTTTTAACAGCTTTTCTTTTTCAATTCAAATACTCTACAGTCTTTGTCACTTTGAAGGACAGATGTGATTCATATAAATGCCTTTTTGTGTTTTTAAGAGTCTTAAGGTCTTTAGACAACCTTACAATACCCATTTGCTCTTTCCTCCAAGTCCTCTAACTTCTCACAGCTTTACTGCCTCTGGTCAACCTATACTTCTGACACAGTTATTCTCAATTTTTGAAGGTTTAATCCTGTTCCTGTTAAAACTAATGAGAAACCAACAAGAGCTGCACTAGACCGTTGTCTTGCAATGGTGTTGAGCCCACTTAGGTAACCAGCAAACTAACAAAAAAAGCATTAAGTAAAATACAAGCTCATGTCTGCCACGTTCATGGTAAGAAGCCAGACAAAATCTGGGAGATTTGTTTTTGTAAGGACTGCAAGATCAAGGTAGAGGTCTGTATTATTTCTGAAATAAGAATTCAGTGAGAATTCAGGGAGGGATGTTATGCTATTGTCCCTTTTGGTTGGATTCTCCATTACCTACCAACAATAAAGACTGACTGGTAGGTCACAAAATAGTTCCCTATGCATCCTACTTCAGCGTTTTGTAAAGCCTGGTTTCTACTTTTTTATGCTGACTTACACCTCACTACTTTCAGACTTCAGTGTGGTGACAAACATGGAAGGGATGAAATACACATTTTATCCCAAAAGGCATTTTCCTGCAGTACTTAATCTGAGATGAAATATTTCTTGGTTTGGTATTTGGATTTGTTTGGTTTGGGGTTTTTTTTGCATTAAATCTATGCAAAGCACTTTCAAAATAAATTACTCTGTAATATGTTTTATTGCAACTTAAAAAAAAATAATAATGCTTTTGTTTCAATTCTATTGCTGAACAGTACTTTAGGTTCTCATAAAAAAATATATTGGAATGACACAAAATAACAAACAGGGGATTGCTGCTTTGCCTTTAATCATTGCTTTATGTGAAATTTCAGATTGTGTTTCCCTGAGAGCTTCCAACAAACTGACTTCATATTTCAGAAGTCATCTGCAAAGCATACATCACGGTACCTTGACCAATAACAATGCCACTTTCTCTCCAATTAAAAAAAAGTCAAGCACAGTACTTCAATACGCCTCTATAACTCTCTTGAACCTGCCTATTGAATCAATACTCAAGAACAGAAAAAAAGTACTAGTAGCAAGTTTTCTCGGCACTCAGTATTTCTAAAGCCATTTTGAAGAGTTATTCTTAGGCACAACAGCTTCAAGAAGCAGACAGTTATTATTCTCTCCATTTCAGAGTGCAAAAACAACTAAGCTACTTGAGGATTAAAAATCCAAACAAAAAAAGCTAGGCTCATTTTGAACTCAGAATCGGAGCAGTCTGGGATCTTTATGGCATTTTTTTTCTCTTTCTGACAGGAAACACAGATTGGCCAAAATTAAAAACTTTGATGCAGACATAGTGTGAAGATTTCATCAGCTCAGGATGACAATTTTAGTTAGAGACAAAGAGAAAGAGAGATAAAATTACATGCAAGTTCAGAATCGCATTCTATTTGATTTGCATTCAAGATTCAAGCCATTAAGTATATCTGAATGACCATTCTCACATTCAGACGCTCTTCTGACAGTTGTTTTTTCCACCAAAGATGACCGAAAGTTTTATTATCAAAGTGAAGGCAAAAGCTGAAAATCTGCAAAATAGGAGGTCATTTTCCATCAACCCTACTCAAAAAATGTGGCATTTAGTTTTTAGTTCCAACCAGTCCACTAGACCATCGTGTCCTCCAACTATGAGCCAATAACATCAATCTATTCCCAAAATACATCTGAAACCTAAGAAACCACAAGCTCGGCCTTGCAAAAACATTGTCTAGGAGCTTCATTGGGGTTTTAAAGGAGCATTTTAAGTAAAATGTGAACTACAATAAGGAAATAGTAATATTTTTTCCAAAAATTAGCAAAAATCCTGATATATATGTTTTCAACATTTTGTGGTACAGTAACCGAAACATCTGCAGTACTTTATATCCAGGTGCAATCTCACACTGGAATGCGACAGTTGGTTCCAGTAGATGGAGCTACAGAAAGGCGATGAGGACCCAGCACCAAGTTCTCTAGCGGCTTCAGTAACACAGTCTGACTTTTGGGACAACCTGCCCAATCTAGCAAAATTCAGCGAACTCCTTCCTGCTTCTGAACATTTTTGCAAACATCCTTCTGTACGTTCAATACTTTCTGAAGTGCAACGCAGCCACAATCGTAATCTCTCAGCCTTTGCTGCTATGTATCTGGTTTGCACAGCAAGGTTTTGGTAGCAGCGGGGGCTACAGGGGTGGCTTCTGTGAGATGCTCCTAGAAGCTTCCTCTATGTCCGACAGAGCTAACATCAGCTGGCTCCAAGATGAATCCGCCACTGGCCAAGGCCAAGCCCATCAGCGACGGTGGCAGTTCCTCTGGGATAACATATTTAAGAAGAGTGGGAATAAAAAAAAAGAAAAAAAAAGAAAAACTGCGCAATTGCAGCCGGAAAAAGGAGTGAGAATATGTGAGAGGAATAGCCCTGCAGACACCAAGGCCAGTAAAGAAGGAGGGGGAGGAGGTGCTCCAGGCGCTGGAGCAGATTCCCCTGCAGCCCCTGGTGAAGACCATGGCGAAGCAGGCTGTTCCCCTGCAGCCCATGGAGGTTAACGGTGGAGCAGATACCCACCTGCAGGCTGGGGAGGACCCCACACTGGAGCAGGTGGATGCCCAAAGGAGGCTGTGACCCCACGGGAAGCCCACGCTGGAGCAGGCTCCTGGCAGGACCTGTGGACCCGTGGAGAGAGAAGTCCAGGCTGGAGCAGGTTTGCTGGCAGGACTTGTGACCCCACGGGGGACCCACGCTGGAGCAGTCTGTTCCTGAAGGACTGCAGCCCGGGGAAGGGACCAACACTGGAGCAGTTCGTGAAGAACCACAGCCCATGGGAAGGACTCACGTTGGAGAAGTTCACGGAGGACTGTCTCCCATGGGAGGGACCCCACGCTAGAGCAGGGGAAGAATGTGACGAGTCCTCCCCCTGAGGAGGCAGGAGCGGCAAAGACAATGTGTGACGAACTAAGGGCAACCCCCATTCCCCATCCCCCTGCACGGCTGCAGGGGAGGAGGTAGAGAAATCATTAGTGAAGTAAAGACCAGGAAGAAGGGAGGGGTGGGGGAAGGTGTTTTAAGATTTAGTTTTTATTTTCTCATTACCTTACTCTGATTTGATTGGTAATAAATTAAACTACTTTCACCAAGATGAGTCTGTTTTGCCTGTGACAGTAATTGGTGAATGATCTCTGCCTGCCCTTATCTCAACCCACAAGCTTTTCATTATATTTGCTCTCCCCTGTCCAGCTGAGGAGGAAGGTGATAGAGCAGCTTTGGTGGGCACCTGGCCTCCAGCCAGGGTCAACCCACCACATGCTACTGTTGTCAATGCAAACACAAGCTCTGGAAGTCGTTTAATGATGTCATTTAAAATCATTATTGCAAACATATGGCCCGCCTTCCTACCCTAGAGAGTAAAAAAAAAATAAATTTGTTGTTCCATTAAAGAGTTATTGAGAGAGAACGTGGCAACAGACTTGTATAAGGCTATTACAAATACTAATACAAATGTCATTTTGGATCATTAGCAGGGCTAACAGACTCTGTATTTTTTTAATCGTACAGAACTTTGCTGCTTTAAGTGCCACTAGGCCACCTACCTCCACTCTCTGTAATAACTCTAATGTTAATACAGATGCCACCAAAAAATGAGCGCTATTGTGCAGCGTATATAATCTAAAATTCAGGAAATGTTTTCCATCGTGGTTTCTGCAGACGAATTAAACACGTTTGCTGTTTTCAACTTTAAGATATAGGGAAAGCGTGCAGGCAAAGACAGAGCAAAACGCCACTTCCCACACTTCATGACGAGCCATGAGCAGACCCTTTACTACTCTTCTAAGCAGAGAAATGGTTTGCTGACCCCTCAAAAAACTGGACTCTTAGAAGTTTCTACTCCTGCATAGATTATAGATTATTTCAAAAGTTTTATGTCAAATAGGGAATCCACAAACAGACCTTTAACGCAGCCATGTCTAAAATTTAACATGCCGTCATCACCGAGGAAGAATGTTATTTGCACACTGATTCAGCTTTTGAAGAAACAACTCCCTCACACGCACACAATGGAAGTTTATGTATTTTAGGGGCAGTGGGAGCGCACGCGTGGAAAGGAGAAGGGAAAGTTATCCACCTGCAGCTTGTTCACGAGGGTGAGCAAGAAGGCATTGAGTTACAGAGTAATTAACGTCAATGTTTCACTGTCAAGGTGTGTTACAAGCTGTGCAAACAGGAGCTCAAGGAAAAGGACTTGGGCTTCCACAGACTTCAGAGACATGACACCACTCTTAAACAACACTTTGAAGACCAAAGTTAATTTGCATGTAACTACTGAAGGACTGCAGTACAGGTATGTAATTAGCTTAAACTAATTTGCTTTTCTCCAAGCAAAAAACAAACAAACAAACAAAGCCCCTGAAACTGCAAAAAACAGTTTCTGCCTCTCCAGTCGCTGCGTTCAGGTCGGTAAGCGGACGCCCGGACGGACAGAGTCGTCTGCCCAAAAGTCGTGCGCAGTTCGGTGGCAAAAGCGGACCGAAGGGCGGCCCGGTCCCGGCCGGGGCTGCACCCGCCCGGGGGTCCCGGCCTGCGCCGGGGCTGGACCGGCCCCAAGGCCACAGCGAGGAGCCGAGGCCGGCCGAAGCTACAAAGGCACCGACTCCCCACAGCCAGCCGGGAGTAATTCAGACAGGTAACAAACTCGATTTGCAGGCTTCACACCAAGGCGGGCTGCTTATCCGGGAAACGAGCCGCCCCCACCCCCTCCCCCGGGGCACCGGCGCTTCGTGCGAGCAGACCTTCGGCTGGCACCGGGACGGGTGTTCCCGCCGCCGCCGCCCCCTCTTCCCACCCGGGACGGAGCGTTCCCCAAGCTTCGGGGAGGCGGCGCTGCTGCCAGGGGACACCCCAGCCGGCCGCCCCGCAGGCTGCAGGCGCTGGCTGTGGCGGGAGAGACCCCCGCTGCCCCTCGCGGCCTGAGGTAACGGCTCCGGCGCCCCCTCCACCGGCCGCGCCCCCCCCGCCCCGCCTCAGCCCCGTACCGGGCGTCGCCGCTCCCGCTGTTGGCTGCGCGGGAGTCCATGGAGGCGTCGCGAAGGGGGTCCCCGGCTCCAGAAGCTGTGGGAAGGGAGGCCGGAGCCGAGGGCTGGCAGTGCTGCTGTTCCCCGTCGCCGGCGGCTGCCGCAGCCACCTCGCATGGTGTGAAGCAACTGCGAGCCTCGGCGCATGTTCGGTCAGGGCCGGGCCCGGGCGGAGGGGCCGCCCCCGCAGGTGAGCGGCTGCGGCAGCGCCCGCCCCTCCGCCGGCCCCCGGCAGCCTCCCTCGGGTCGCGATAGTCACGCAGTATTGGGGCAGAGAGCGATAGTCGGATATTTCACTCGGTACCAGTGCAGGACTGGGGGCCTTTGCGGTGTGGGATGAAGGGCTTCAGCCAGCTGTTAAACTGAAGGGAAGGGAGGCCTGCAGTGAGCCCAGGCGGGCCCCAAGAGCAGCTGAGAGGAAACCATGCATTGTTATTATTATTATGTGCTGGAATTAGAGCTATTAATTGCTCTTGAGAAAAAAAACAGGAAGAAAATACAATTCATATTTAGCTGAGCTTTAACGTTGCAAGAGCCTGCTCCCAAGAAAGTGTGTGCCTGGGTGGAGCCCTCTACCCCAAAACAGAATGGTCAGTTAATTGTACAAAAGGAGTAACACCCAACAGTGCTTACATTTCACATTTATCAGCTTATGAACAAATTATTTAAAATAATTCAAAGTACAGACTCAAAAAAAGCTAAACCAGTTGAAATTACTAATAGATATGCAATACTGAAAAACTTTTAGTTTGGCCATTCATCTATCACAATCATACATGCAGCTTGAGGGCTACGGGATAACAGTTCAGAAGAGATTAATAAAAGAAAGGAGTTTGTGGAAGGAAGTGAACAGGGAAAGAAGGCAAAGGTATACACAGCAGAGGGAGTGGCAGGACAAACAGAAGGACTTAGTTGACATAAAGAAACAATGGGCACATTAATGCAAACAGTGGGCGTTTAAGGTTAAAAAAAGAAAGAATTTATTAGCTGAACACCGACAATGTGGTTCGTGATGTGTAGAAGGAGAGGTAGGCGGCAGGCCTGCCTCACGCGCCGGTGCACGGGGTGCAGCTGTTTTGAGAGAGAAGCTAAGACAACTGAAGAGAGTACAGGTGATCCATTTCAACGTGACTCTTCTGTCTGACAACAGGCAAAAATTCATTATTGTCTTAGCTAAATCAAATATTTAGAGCAATGAAGGATGTTGTAAGGAGTGGTGACAAGCACCTTTCGCAGAGCTATTTTGGTACAGATGCAAAACCACATTTTTCAGCAAAAAAATACCCATTAAATACATTTAGTTTTTTAAATTGTGAAGCTCATACATTCTAGCTCACAGCTTTCATAATGAAGAGAGACTTCCCATGTAGTTCTGCGCTTTAGATACAGCCCATTTTCAATAGCCAGTCACATTTAACCTAAAGAACATTTTTATTACTAACCACTCCAGAATATACTCTAAATTGCTTTTTACAACTTTTAGGAATTCTATGTTGTAGGGACAAAGTTGAAAAAGCTAAAACAGAAGGACAAATTTTCATGGTTAGCTTAACTGCTGTTTGACTTAGTTATTCTCCTGAGCATATTATTGTATGTTCATGAACAGAACAGTTGTGCTTTTAATATCTGACAGTAAAATAAATTAAATATTTTAAGATAAACTGATAGCATATTAAGGAAAATTAGAAAATTAAATCTATGACTAACATTCAACTAGTACTTTTACATACAGTTTTCCAGATTCTGGGTCACTGGTTAGAACCTCAACTGAGTTATTTATTCAGTAAAAGTTATTACTGGATGTGTGCCCAAAATGGGATTCATACTCCAAACTCCTCAGAACTGTTTAGAACTCAAAGACCCTACTCTATATTACAGAAGAGCATTTAAGAATAAGGAGGTATTAGAGCTTCAGATTCGTATTTAAAAAAAAAAAAGTACAAGAAGGATTTTTACCTAAAAATCCATTAAACCTTTCAAAATTAGTTTTTTTCTGTATAAGTGACCATACCTGTTCATGTAACATCTCAAGAGAGACTGCATTCTGTGAAAAACAAGACTTTTTGGCTTTGAATATAAGAAGTTCAATGCTATGTAGTCTCAACAGAATAAATATTGAATCTGTCCACACAGGCAAATCAGTATGACTAAGTGGATCAGGATGATCTTTCATTGACTCGGGCACTGTCAGATACAAACCCAAGAATGCTGACAGTTTGCAGATGGTGTTACGAGGATCTCTTGCTGGACAATGCCAGCTAGGACAGACCTCTGAAGTCAGAGGTAAGAATTTCACTTTGTATTATCAGCAAACTAAATCCTCAAGCAAATATCTTGTTCAAAGCAGCACTTCTGTCAAATTCTTAGCCTACTTCCAGTTATTTGTATAGTCCTGGAGTGCAACTGGCTGCTCATACTAACATCTCTCCTACCTATAGGATACACACAAGTAAAATGGGATAAAACTCCTTTTACTCTGCACAAGATTGTCTTTATAAATTACAGCAGTTACATAATATGCTATCAGATCCATTGTCATTTAGAAAACAGGAAACAGATTAGCATTAAGAAGTGGTTTGTCCAAAATCATTTAATAAATCAGCAAGAGATAACTAGAAACAACATTCTGACCTCTTGAATACACTTCCAAACAATGCAGCATTTTTCCCTTCTATCAGCTAGCTACCTGATAACCTGCTTTAAAAACTAATGCTTTTTGTTTTCAGTTTAAAATCTAAGGTCCTAGCAGCTCTAGATCTCTTGATTTTAGCACAACAGGAATTCTTAAGTATTCTGAGGAAGGAATGGCAATGCAGCTGGTATTATTTATGTATTTTTTTGTTATTCATGTTTCTTTAAACATATTGTGGATGAAAATGACTTCTGTTTCAGGATATTACTGACCTACACTTGACGGCTTGTCACCTGACATATTAAAAGTTCCTTCTCATCTTTTCTGGGATAACAGACACAGGCCAAAATTTTCTGTGAAGCTTCCCACAATAACCTGAAACAAGGGATTCTCCTACTCATCTATCAGTCTATAAGCACAAGAGGAAAATATTTTTACTTTCTTTTTTCCCCTCCCTCGCTTTTTTTCCACATAAGAAATTCCTTAACATTATGCTGTCTTCCCTCCCTGCACGGGTACTGAGTTAGTTCTGCAATGACTGCAGACAGTAGCTTTCTTGATTTTAGCCTCAGAGCTCCCTGGAAACACAAGCTTTCTAGCTGTTTTGGTAGCACGGGAGTTTGACTGGTACTATGAATAGCTGAGATAGCATTAGGGTGGAAAGATGTGAAGACTTTGGTTGTTGCATGAAGGCTTAGGTGCTACAAGCTTGGGAAGTCTGTCCCTCCCCAGCTAGTAGTTGTACCCTTAGCCACTGCTTCGGAGACTTGTTTTGCTTCCCCCACCTCTCCTGCCTTTAAATTTTAATACCTACACCTTGCTGCCAACAAGGAAGACAACACACAAGTTATTCTGCAGAGAGTTCAAGAGTTCAATAACACTCATATAGGTAACTAAAGCTCCACTCTACCTACCAAAAGGGTAAGTTTCAAACTTGCATCAAGAAAGATCTTCAATTTGGGAAAATTACTGTCTACGTCCAGTACGAACTCTTGAACTACTTGCTTTTAATTTGACATTGTCTTGTGCTTTATAATTGCACAACGCAAACAAATCCTCTTCCCTCTCATGATTAAAAAAAGGGATGCATCCGAAAGCCAACCTTCATGTTCACTCTAATTAACAATGGAATTAAATTCAAAGTATTCACTGACATGACAGGGAATTCCATAAAGAGAAGACTTATGACATTAGTTGCCAATGTTTTGAGTAGATACGTTACTTTTCCAATTTTACCCTTTTATGAATTAAACCTCTAGGCTCTATATTATCTAAAAATATTATCATGTAAAATAACCGTTCTGTCAGTATTGCAAAAACATGATGTTGCACATCCATGCACACAATCACTTTGAAGATTCAGGCTAAAGCATGACTAAAACATTCCAATACTAAAGTTATAATTTTGCTAAATATTCAAATTCAAACCAGTTATTTTAAATTTAAGTAGCTAAATGAAACTGTTGAGAAGTTAGTGGGGAAACAACAGTAGGCAACATGGTTCTGACAGCTGGATGCTACTTCTGTGAAGAGATGACTGACATACAGCAGCTACGTCAGGTGGCAAAGAATGGCAAGGAAGTCCACATGAACCAAAGAAACTGGTAAGTCCAATACTGAGGTCTAACACAACAGGTTTTAAGTATTAAGCAGAAGGGTTAGTATTCTCTGTCACATCGAGTCTCCTGGCTTAAAGTCCACTGTGCTGAAGCAGACAACTTTCTAGAGAACTCCACTTAAAGTCAACCCGGTACGTCAGTTCCTTCATTAAGCACCTTTATTGCCATTTTATTCCTTGTCAATACTTCACAGTGATACAACAGGCTTAACATTAATCCCCAGTACATTCTTCCAATACAGTTCCTAGTTAAGTTGCTTCAGATGACTTGCATTGGAAAGGTAACTGTCAAGTCACCAATTCATCTGCTAGACATTAGATAATCTCGTCAGTCTTTTGAGTGCAATGGTATTCTGTGAATGCAATAGACACTTTTACATGACAGAACTTCATAGTATAGGAAGCTGGAGAAAGACAGTGAAAAGAGGATACCAAATTATTCAAGACGATTAGCAACCATCTTCAGTTTCATGATAAAGAGTTAAATGAACTGCACACAATTCGGAGGAGAGAGGGTTGAAAGCAGCACAATCAGAGGCAAAGTGCACCCAAGATGGAAACTTGACAGGGGACTTAAAAGGAAAAAAGAAATGTACAGCCTGCAGAAGGTTTCGAATAGCCTCAAGAATGTGTGTGAGCCTGACAAAACTAATGAAGATAGTATGTTGCCTAATCAACTGATGTCTCATTAAAAGAAAACAGGCAAAGATATTTGGGTCCACTTAGATATTAAAACCTAGCACTACTGTAACAAAAGCATCAAAGACACATGTAAATGGTTGCTGCAACTCCTAAACCTCTGACCAAGCAGTCTATGCCTTGACATAAAGGAGACATTATGCTGACAGACATATTTAGAAGGATCATATATGCTGGGTCAAACTAAAGATCTCTGAAGCCCTGTATGTTGACAGCAGCCAGTAGAGGATGCTTCCAGATCTTCACAGATAAATCTTAAGTATCTAAACATTTGGGCTCTGCAGCCCTTTTGCAGGCAAAAATCCTTGGACAAGAGTAACCTGAGTTTTCTTTGAAGTTGCCACAACTCCTAATGAAGGAAGTGACAGCTGGGATTAGCGTGCACTTCAGCTAACCTTAAGATTCAGGCAACGTTTTTCTCTGAAAATTAACCCGCTCCCATCAGAGTAAAATCAGAACACTTTATATTGTTTACATTACATTTACATGTTGTTTTATAGCTCACAGCACCCTTTTGAAAAAATAGGCCAACAGTTCACACTTATGTACTTAAACTTTATTTCTTCATAATTACAGGCTATGGTTAGAATTTTTAAACAAAAGGGAAGTCTATAAATAGATGCTAATCCCAGTTGAAGAAGTTTTTTTAAAAAAAAACGTTAAAACTTCATAAAGTAATGCCATTTAGCTCACAGCAGTGGTTTGTTGGTAGTCTGAGTAAAAGTACTATAGTCAGAGTCAGTAACATGAAATGTAACATCAAATGACTCAAAACTTTAAATTCCGTAAAGGAAAGCAGGAATATATATATATAATATATACATATAATATTGTGTTGGTCCACTGAGTATACATTTTTAACAAAAGATAAGAAACTATGTAATCCAGTTAAGCATATGATTTGCAAGATTAGTGTACACTCATTACAAAGATGTATAGATAAGTTATAACTATTTAATACTTGCAAAAATTTTAAGTTACTTTTTTTGAGCAGGTGTTTAAATGCTCATTTCCCAGTGCAAAAGAAAAACCATCCCAGTCAGGTTACCCATTTTTCCTGAAAAATTGAAAACTACCCTCAAAATCGTGCAACAGCAGCATTGATCGGTAATGGGAAGAGCTTAAATATACTGAAGCATGGCTGAGTTCTCCCCCTTTTGCCCCCAGTGCTGTGTGTTGAAACACTTCAATTTCCTCCACAGAAATACCACAGGTTAAAAGTGCAAGAAAAAAACCCAATCTCTTGATGTTTATGCTGCTGCCATCCAGTTTTCTTAGATAGGACAAAAGATTATTATTTTTGGAATTATTTTAATGAAATTGATTCTCCAGAATAGAGTTCTTTCAAAATGAACAATAAGTTATTTTCATTAAGTTATTTTCATTAACATTCTATCAATCCTATTCTGACTCAGTGACCACAAAGAAATAATTCAGTTTAAGGTGCAACTATCAGTTGGCATTCAATAAATTACATATACAGAAAACAACTGTGGTTTAAAAAAAAAAAAAAAATCAGACTACCTGTTTTTTCTTTCTATTTTCAATCCTATTTCAAATTGAACTTATAACTTGCCAGTTCAGCTGCACATTTCACAGGCAAAAGTGGCTCAAACAGCAGTGGGGTCTCATAATTTGACAGTCATCTTGGCCAACAGCAAATGCACATGGATCTTCAACTTAATTGCTTTATAAAACAGAGTAACAAGTCTGCCTTAAAACCTATGACCATGCAAGAAAAGCCTTAAAGGTTTCAGAAAGACACACTCTTTCTGACTTAGACTCCATGAAGATTGTTATTTCAAATCCAAATGTAGAATCTTCTATGAAGAGAAAAATCTATATGCATACACGTAAAATAAAGCACTCCACAACTCTGGCATTACTAAAATCTCTTTAGTAGGATAAAAGATTTCAAATGACTAACTGCTTGATGGGAGACAGTCAGCCATGACAGAATAATTGCTATATTCACTTTATGCTCAATTACCAACTGCTGACAGATTACAGTCAAACTACAATCTCACTATCTGCATTTTAAACCGATTTGCTTACAGCTGGGAAAAGTACTTTGTTCTCCTGAAAACTTGAGAGAAATTGAATGCTAAACTTAAGTTATTCAAACAATAACCAAAAGGATTTAATTTAGCAGAAACATTCACACCACTTTCAGAAATTTAAAACCTTTCATAGTTTCTTGTATATATGTATTTTCTGATTAACATTTAAATAGGTTAGATATTCAGGAAAAGGGACAAAACAGTTGACATAAGACAAAATCTTATTCTAAACTTCATGCTTCTGATATTTCAGATTTACTGAGTGCAATAGCCAGTTCCAAGTCTTCTTGCTCTTGCTGTTTTAGTCTTGCCAATCTTTCTTTCTCTTCTCTCTCACTTTCCCTCTTAGCCCATTCAATCATGTCTTCCTCAGTAGAATACTGCATTTTTAAAAGACAAAATAAACCAGATTAATAATACAATGATAACTAATACCGTCCAAGTACTTGGTTTAAGGGACAATTACAGTTTTGCAAAATATTTTATATATTCTAGCCTTCAAATATTACTTGCTTTTAAATACACTATTACGATTAGCTTAGTCTAAGGTTTAACTATTAAGAACTGCATCCAACTGATGTATTTTTATGAAATATGCCATGTTTCGAAATTCAGTATTGAGTTTCAAAAAAGTTACTGAGCAGAAAGTGCTATAATTTAAATTCAAACTATTTTGGATAAAAACAACTCTCTAAGAAAAATTTTTAATAAATCAGGAGAACATTTTGCAAAAAACACATCCCTATCCGCACTGTGGGACATCCCGATTTCCACTACTTTCATTCGGGATGATTTTTACAGGTGACAGTGACTACAAAAATTAGCTGTAGAATGACTGTTTTTAATTGTGCAGATGAAAAATACTTCTGCCAAGAAGCAGCAAAATAATAAGGTAACTGTACAGTTAGAAGCCTAGTAGTAATACAGAGAAAAGTCAGTGTGATATAAGAGAAAAAAAAAAAAAAAAAAAACAAACGAACAGATTCTTTCCATGTATATTGATGTGAACAGAATGTGAACGAAATTTCTGTGGTACAATGATTATAAATCAGAGACAGTTAAGGGTATTATCTTAAATGAAATACAAAAGATTATGCTAAAGTTTGTTTCTAGTCAGCATGCAGAAAAGCTAAGAGGTAGGTGAAGCCCGTGTCTTCATGAATGTCCCAATGTTAAGTCTGAAAGGGTTATCATAATATACTCCAGCTAGTTTCTGCTTTGAGCTTGAGTTTTCTCCATAGTTCACTTAGTATTTTCAGTAATTGCAGCTGGAAAAGAATACTTTTTCTTCATAAAGATAATGAACATTTTTGCTTTCTCCTCCACATTTCACATTCTCTCCTCCAAACTGGCTTCTCAGTCCCTCTAACTAATAACAGTGATCAATAACAGCAACTCAGAAATTATCATGCTACAAGACACATCAACCAGTGCAAGTCAATTTTGGGAGCCTGCCAATCCTCAGTTTACTTCAATCAAGCACATAGTTTATTAGGCCTGAAAATAAAAAAGCAGTATGATCAAGATACTGTAAATGCAAATTGCATTTAACAGGTATCAAGCTTGAGAGTGAGATGATGCCTTTCAAAACTCCTATTTGCAAAAGCTCAAAAGAAAAAAGGAATATATATAGGCATGCACAAACCTTTAGATTTGCTTCTACTGCTTGGACACCACGAGTTCTATGAAATGGATTCTGGTTATAAAGAGACTCTTACTACCTATTACTTCATTGTATGCAAGTCTAGAATTTACTAGCCATTCAAAACTCACCAAATTATATTTCATTAACATACACCGTTATGAGGCTGTTTATTAATATTTCAGTACATTGAAATTATGACCAAACAGTCCAGTGACAGCTAGATTAAAATCACACCTTTTGTTTTTAATTGGATAGTTAACAGTGTGCTTGTTATAGATAAATAAATCTGCGGCATGCTCTGATAAAATGGGTAATCCCTAGAACATAGATATTTTAAAAGTACTGTTTTCTAAAAGCTAGGAGGCCTCCATGAAAAAACTCATAAAAAGCAATGCAATTTAAACATTAACTACAATATTTTGCAGTATTTTATTTTAGGACAGCCTCAGCTGTAAACTAAATGTAAATACTGTTTTAACTGGAAGCGATATCCCTTTTCTACATGGGATATGTTTTAATATTTTCAATTAGACTGAAGACTTCAGTGTGAACAATTCAAAGCTGTCATTATACTGAAACAAATGTAAAAAGTGTTTACTCACAGTACTGAAGTTTGCAAAATTGTTGGGGTCAGCCTCTTTACTGATGCTGGTGGGAGCAAATGGATCACAGAATAGATCTGCTTCTTGTTCTTTGGGAATGTCTGGGGTGGGGAAAGGCTGAAATGGATCGCTCGGTTTAAAGGAATCTGAAGAGTCTATTTGATTGATAGGTCTTTTCCCTTAGATTAAAATGAATTTAAAATGAATTTAAGATAGCAGGTAATAACATGCCAAAAATAGTAAAAAAACCCAACAAATTCAAAAGCTACTTGGAATGCAATCTCTTCTAGTAAACTAGTGGAGTTGCAATGACTTCAGAGGAAGGGCTGCCAATTTAAAAAAAATGAGGGCATGGTCCATAGTTTTCCTTAAAGGGTAACTAGGTAAAAAGGAACACATGTATGTTAATGATTCAAGAACACAGTTACGTACTAATTAACTATTTTGGGAAGAGAATTTCTAACAGTTTTGAGCCCCTGTTCTATCAGCACACTATTTTTTTCTTCTGCTTATCAACCATCCATGATCATTCCAACAAGGCTCTTTTATTATTTGTTTGGATCAAATTGACACAACTTCATTCAGAGACCAGAAATATATTTGTAAGTCTTCAAAACACCATGTCTTCTCACTATGCTAACACCTGGAATTTCTGTAGTTTTTAAACTAACAGAATGAAGGAGTATGATAACAAACAATCACAGGCTTAACTATTTTGTTAATCCTTGCCTAAGTAGCTGCAGATATAACAGAATCGGCCACAAGCCCACACTTATCTTGTTCTTTTTTTCAGCTTAACCCCAGTCAGCTTTCAACACCTTTAAGGATATTAACCCAAATACTTCCAAGAATAGTTGAGCTGAATTTCATCCCACCATTCTCTCCATATGTTACTGCTTACAGAAAAGGTTTCATTACAGTTTCTTGAATTCAGCTAGCGGGTTCTGCAAGTGGTTTGACACTTAGAATCGTCATATTTTAAAACTTGCTTCTATTGCCATTTTGAACTGCAGAATCGAACAAAAGTGCTTATTATTTTGCACATCACTGTTGCAAGTTACTCTAAAAATTCTTTTATAGACCAAAAGAGATTCTAATTCAGCAATGATTTAGAGAATAGCCCCCGGGAATATATGATTTATTTAGACACTTCGCAGACAACCTTGCCATGATAGCTCTCACTCACTGATAATGTTCTATTACTGGCAAATGACACATGTCTATTTCTTGAATAATGTGGGAGAAGCATAGAATCATAGAATCATTTAGGTTGGAAAAGACCTTTAAGATCATCAAGTCCAACTGTTAACCTAGCACTGCCAAGTCCACCACTAAACCATGTCCCTAAGCACCACATCTACCTGTCTTTTAAGTAGCTCCAGGGATGGGGACTCAAGCACTTCCCTGGGCAGCCTGTTCCCATGCCTGACTACCCTGTCGGTGAAGAAGTTTTTCCTAGTATCCAGCCTAAGCCTCCTCTGGCACAACTTGAGGCCGTTTCCTCTCGTCCTATCGTTTGTTACTTGGGAGAAGAGACCGACTCCCACTTCACTACAGCCTCCTTTCAGGTAGCTGTAGAGAGCGATAAGGTCTCCCCTCAGCCTCCTCTTCTCCAGGCTAAACAAGCCCAGTTCCCCCAGCCGCTTCTCATAAGACTTGTGCTCTAGACCCTTCACCAGCTTCGTTGCCCTTCTTTGGAGCAGCTTCAAATGACACCTAGGGAATTTTCTTTCTACATGGGAAGGATTAATAAGAATATGAAGTATACCATCTCCAAATCTGCCCAAAAAAAAACATTAAATGAGAGTGTTTATCAGTATCTAGAAAGGCAACGGATTTCAGAGGCAAGCAAACAGCCCTTCTGCACACTTTCCAGTAGCGTGATGAATTAAGAGAAAGATTTTGGGGCATTTCTTTGAAAAAGCATCCCTGGTTTTGAATCAGACCAAGGGATTAATTGAAAACAAATACACTTAGGTGTATCTCCATTTTTTATTTCCATTAGCAAAATAATTTATTGGGAATGGTTATCAAGATAACCGCAGTAGCATTTTTAATATGTGCAAATCAAAACAGGCTACTTTTTTCTAGTCATCTATTAGTAAGGATGCTGTTGTTCTGCCACTAGAACCTTGCATTCTAAAAGTGGATCTGTATACCACGTCATAGCCAATCCCATACAATGAACTCAGAAATCCTTTTTTTTTTTTTTTTTAAATAAGGACCACCGTAAGAGGAAACACTATCAAACATTCAAATTATCATCACTTGTCATGTCAGCTGTTTTAATGTTATTTACAATGAAACTGATGACTTGCAAGGCATGAGCATGACCCAGATCTCACATCAACATTAGAAATTAAACAGTCGAGTTTAAACTTCAGTATTAATAATCCTACATTTACTGTGTTCCCCTTTTTTTGAGGAAAAAGATGAATACATGTTTAAGTTTCATGCTACACATTTTCCAAAACACCTTAAGATTCAACCATATAGTGAAAAAATGATGCAGTAGTTTTTAAAGAAAATGAAACAGAAGAAGGAATAGTAATGTATTTTCCAATCTACGCAAAAAAAAAATTTGAGAGTGAGGAGTCTGTTGTAATGTGGGCTTGTTGCAACCACAAGAAGGTGCTGTTATCTTTGATAATCATGGCCTTTTCTGGAAAGCGGGGTGGTTTGTGTCAGGGGGTAGACCAGAGGACTCAGCTATCACTGAACAGAAAACAACACAGGAAACTTGGGTTTATTAGTATTACATTGGCTCGGTTTACTGCTACAGACCTCTGGCAAGACCACCTGGAAAAAGTGAACCTGAAAACCTGAGACAGTCATGTAACCCTATTTAATTCATTTTGCATTAAAACCAGAGGTTTTGCAATAGATAAAACACACTGAATTCTCACTTTAAGCATGATTTAATGCAAGATTCACGATGCATCACATCAGTAACCATTTAATTTGCAGCCATGCTATGTTGTTGCAGATACTTGTATTAACTATTTTTTCCTGTTTTCTAAATCCTTTCTCTCTTCACAAAACAAACTGTGATCCCAAGCACCATGCAAAATTTAACTCTGAGGAAACCACCAACAGATCAGGAACAGACTTGTTTCACATCTTGCTCATTCATTCTAAATTCAGACACTTCACCATTCCCTCATAATTATTGTCCCACTGCCAATATTGAAGCAGCTAATTGTTAACGTCTCAGTAAAGCTCTTACCAGGTGGTGGTGGACACGGCCTTGTGGGAGTTCCTGTTTTAGGGGGCAATGCAGGGGGAACATCCTCATTTTTAGCTGGTGGTTCCTCAAATAAGTTTTTAGTTATGATCACGTTGTTGACAGAACCTGATGTGGAAGAGCTAAAGGGATCCTCATTGTTGGCCTTCAACAAAGAAAACAGCAACATACACATTTTCAGTGCAATTCTACTAATACTTTCCCTTCTTTTCAATAATGCAATATTTATTTAGAACTGGAAGTTTGGACTGAGACAAAAAGAAAATACTTTTGTTTGGTTTTAAACATATCATCCACATACTCCAGGAGATTGAAGATAAAGAAAAATCAGGAATGTTAGTCTGTACAGCAGTATAAAGTTGAGTGCAGTTATATATGCAATAGTAATACTTCTGCTGTTAAACTCAGTGAATTTAAAAAAATAATTATAATATCACTTCAAACATAGAGAAAATACTTATAAAGCTGCAAAGACTACCTTGCATTCTTCACAATAGAATTGCAGAACAATTTATAATAAAGACCTCTTTTTCAAGAAAGTCAGCCATTATAAATTTTTAGTAGTGGCAAAGCTAATGAAACTATTGGTAGAAAGACTAAGCTATGTCTTGTCACTGCAGTTTCATGCATTTTCTATGAGTAGCAGTAACTTCATATTACCTTTGACAGCATGCTAAAGTCAGCAAAGCCACCTCCAAAGGATTCATTTCCAAACAGAGAGGCAAAGGGGTCTGTAGCTAAATACAAATCACGCAAACAGAATGAGATTAAAAGTTAAATATGAAAGAGATTGAAAAAGATACCAGAACAAAAAAGCAACTGTTACATATTTTGCAGCATAGACTAATTCAAGTGAAACATTTTATGAGGTGGGCACTTTAAGTTATTAAGTAGCTTTTACAAAAACTGCCAACTACTGATTAAGAATAATAATTCTCCTGAATAGGGAGTAATTCAAAAGAAGTATTGGTATTCTGGTTTCCTAGATTAAAAAAAATTGAATTTCACTGAAAGTATCAAATAACCATACTACTGGATGTCCTCCTGAGACACATGTATGTATGCACACAGAGGTATTTTTTGTGTGCATACACACATAAATATACATACACAGACATATACAGATATATATAAGAACATGAACAAGAGCTCACTTCTGACTGTAGGCCCACTTGTGGAATAAAGTATCTAAACCTCACATAATCTTAATTCAACAGTACCCGTTCATTCTTATGTGCCTCAAAATATGGAAAAACTGCTATTCTACTGTAAAGCAAGAAGGGCACTGTCTTTACCAACACTTACTTCTGCACCTCCAGAAAATGGCGGTTTTTTCCTACAAATAAACTGAACAGGTTTGCAATACGAAATCACACATGGATTCATGTTCTGGATTACCACTTGTCAGTGCAACTTAGCAAAATAGTGGATTAGAGTCTTCCCTAAAACATCTTTAGCCCTCAAATGAGGGAGTGTCATAGCAAAATGAAAGGAGCAAGCTTTAACAGTAAAAATTCTTGATGAAGTAGTTATTCCATCCCACGTCTCCTCTCGTAGTACAAAGCTATCTTGTATGTTACTTAGAAAGTAACACGAAATGTCTAAAAACAACCCTAATGGGCAGCAGTACAAACCATTCAAATAGTCCAAACACTTAGATCAGGATATTTCACCAGTAAGGTGAGGCAGGTAAGGCAGAGGAACATTTTTGCAGAATCATTCTTCAGTGATATGCACTAAAGACAATGAGACAGTTTTGTTTTATAAAAATACCCCCCTGCAAACGTGCACTTTACGTCATACTTCGTAAGAAAATTCAGAAAATGTAGGAAAAACCCTAAAATGCTCCATCAGAAATTCAGTTGAAAGACTGGAAACAAAAATAAGCAAAAGCACATAAAAATAAAACCCAAGAAGTCTGATGTGTATAATCTACTTTTACCTAGATCATTTGATGTAGTAACAGTTGTTCCACCAGGAGCAAAAGGGTCATTCTTCTTTGATATCTCTGTCTAAAATAAAAAAAAAAAAATCCTTTGGAGGGGAATTTGTTTTTCAGCTTAAAAGATTCCTCAGTCTAAGAATACAACCATGATTTATTTCAGTTTAGAAGTTTTAAGATAAAGTATTTTGGATATAGTTTTTATCAGCATCAGTAAACAAGTCTGTTAACAGAAAATCCTCCTCAGAACAGTGATTAATACTTTCAAAGGATGGAAAAAAGGTACAATATGTGCAACATACTTGGTAACCACTAACACAAAATTTAAGAATATCTAACACTCATTTTGATCTCAGATTTCTACAACCAAAGCCATCTTCATGAAAATATAACTACAAGATATCAACACCACAAAGGTGTGGTAAAGCATTTAGGACGAATGCATAACTTAAATTCAGTTCAGAAATACAGATCTCACAAGAATCAACTGCTAATCTCACACCACAGCTCTGGCCCTTTTTTAATTCCCCCCCCCCCCCCCCCCCTTCTGTACTTCTCTTATTAGCAGACTGTAATATGACCAAGAATTCATTATATTAGAATATTAAGACTTGGCAAAGGATAGTGTGCTGATTAAGTACTGAAGATTGTAGAAAACTTAATTTTTAAAGTTGGAGGTGTAGGCTGTGGCGTGTACCACACCTTGAGATCTGCGTAATGTGCACACCATGTGGAAGGACACCACCACCACTGTCAGGTGCGGTGATTTCTCACTATCTTGGCTGTTGTGGGTTTGCCTCAGGCACACTCTACAGCCACTTAATTTCCTAATCCTAATCCACACACCTTTAATTTTTATATATGTATACACATATTTTATACACAAACAAAATTGGAAGTGAAGCATGAACAGAAGCAGCACTGAGAAGGAAAGCAGATGGCAAAAGGATGGAGACAAAATTTCAGCTTCGTAGATTAAGTGTTTGTCTATCAGCCCTAAGTATTACCTCATCTTCATCAAGCTCTATCCTACATCAGAGGAAGTTTCATGCCCAACTCTACCTTCTTATAGGTTCAAGATTAATCAATAACTGCTCAGTTATAATGTGAACAGCTAAAAGTTACACCTAAGTACACTTGAAAGAGGTACATTCAGTAAAAATCTCCACATTATGAGAAGGCTTCAATGACTCTCATTAAAAAAAAACACAACAAAACCCAAACAACATACACCTATAGAACAACTTGACTTTTCAGAGGGGAAACCCCATACCACATCAAATTTCAGATAAGATACAGAACATATTCATTGATCCTATAAGCTTAGGAGGCAAAAATCAAGTGTCTCAACATAACTTGGTAAGATTAATCTTGGGTTTCTTTCAACATTTATTAAGTTCCACCAGCTACCAATAGAGCTTAGTTCATTATTCTCAAATGTTCTTATCTGTGGAGCAGTGAAGCTCCACACAAACATTTTAAAAATGTTTTTTTTTTTGTTTTTATTTTTTACTTCTATTTTATCTGTGACTGTTTCTAGAAAATAGGATACAAAAAAAAAAAAGACAAGACAGAGCCATGGGGTAAGAGGTGACCTTTTATCTCTATGGCTTCTGAATATGAGCATTTCAAGGCATGTCCAAATGTACAAAATAGATTATTTTGTCCAAATTATATATAGAAGGAAGTAAAAGGTACGCTATCAAACTTACTGTGATATTACTACTGTTGTCTGCAGTGCTAAATGGATCAGTGCCAGCAGTCACAAAAGGATCAGTGGAGGATTGTTTGAAAAAAGAGTCAGCTGCAAAAGGATCTGAGCCTTTGAAGGGATCACCACCAAAGGGATCTAAAAAGTAAGCATCTCATTAACACTTCTGCCAGCTTTACTTAGCTCGATATCCTAAAAACTAAACATTATATTGCTTTTCTCATACTGCAAGAAGGTGACACATTTAAGACCAAGGATCTTTGAAGCATGAAATTCATCTGTAAATAATTTGTATTCCGTGATTCAAAATATTAGACAAGCCAACGTTTTCTGCACATCATGAAAACTTTGGATGGTGCCAGTAGTCCAGTTTCAGAATCATCTGAACATATAGGTTCTTTAACAAAGCCCCCCGAAAAATGAAGCATTTTACAAAACCTAATGTTTTTCAGAACTCTCCTAGCCTCCTCTCTTTCACTCCCCAAACACAATTGAAGCTTTCTTATTTGGCACTTGGTGCACAATGCTATTTTGCTATAGCCTTGCTACTGGCCGTTTTGCTTTTTTGTCACCAGTGACTCCATTCAGGACCAAGCAAATAACGCAATGACATTGCCTATACAGCCAGTCTAAATAGAAACTTCCCACCTTTTCCAATATTTAATGCTAAAGAAAGTTGGTAAGTTAAGAGCCTTTAAAGAGTACAGTCTTACTACTTTGCATATAAAACAAGCAGCAAGAGTTTGGGGCCTTTACCACCTTCACATACTTAAATCCCAACTAAGGAGACTTCCAGCAGCAAGAGAGAAGTTCACTGGCAATGGGCTTCTCTAAAAAGCTTTAACACAACTGGCTGGCTATCTATCCATCCTATGGTGACTTTTTGGGTCATTTCTACCTTTTTTGTGCTGAAAGTGGTGACACTTTTCCCCAGGATTCATTTAGAAAAACAAACACATTAGAAGTTACAAGTTACTTACCAATTTTCCCAAAAGGGTCATCTTTGAAGGGATCACCTGTTTAAAAAAAAAAAAAAAGTGACTTGTGGCTTTTTATCATAAAGCATGTACTGAGTTGAAGTCTTTTGGACACAAACTTATTTCTACAGGTAGAATTTAAGCAACTCCCGCTCAGAGGAATAGTTTCACTCTTTTCAGTGGAACTACAAGAGCTAGCATTAGAGGAAACAAATATTCATCAAGTAGCTCATTACCAGCATGAAACACACACAAAGTAGTCATCTCAAAGACACATTTGTGTTGGCTATTGTCAGTAAGCACCCACATTATGCAGTATTTACTACCATGGAAATCCAGGCTAACCACTGACAGAAGCTTAGTCCCAGTTTTGATAATTCTCACAGGTGTCATGGATGGTAGCTCCTAAGCGTTTCTGTACTGGATGCATGGTCTCAATTGCATCAGTTCTACTGACTCATCTACAGTGGAGAGACACAGATATACTGTCTCTTAGCTGTAGGTATCTAGCCCTGAACATACTGAGCACACAAAGCCCAAAAGGTTGGCTACTAGCAGACATACCTTTCTCCTCTGAAAAAAAAGGCTGTCATGTGCTTTAAGTAGGATCACTTCAATATAAACAAAAACCAAGCAATATCTACACAGAAACATTTGAGGCATTTTAAATGTTTAATTTATTCATTAAAAGTATTAAATCTGCACTAACATTCTTTCAGAAGCCAAGTGATCTGAAACATTTAGCTTATTTTCCTTTTGAAGCAATACGAGCTAAATTGATTCGACCATGTTGATTCTGAAAGCATGTAAAATCATATTAATGTGGCTGAAAACATCTGCTTCAGCAGTTAATCCAAATTAACTCCCCTTCTCCAAGTGGCTCCATATAGACAGATCACTTCTTCCAACATAAAAGAAAAAAATAAAATCAGAGCAACAGCATTCGTAAGTGGCAAGTTCTTAAAATAAAGCATAGCACTTCCACAAGACAAACAGATGGTGCAGTTCCACATTACCTTTTTCTGAGTGCCAAACTCACCATAAGTAGGGCACAGCCATTCATCCTCAACCACCCACACCCTCCCCACACCACAGCTCACTGAACCCTCAGTTGATCTGTTTGTAGATCTGTGCTGCAAATTAGGGGGAGAGGTAAGAGAGGTGAGGGAAAGATGCAATTTTCACAGCTAATTAGAAAATCCAGATGAAGGAAGGAGAAACATCCTGGAACTCTCATTTCCATTTCTGTAACGCTATTGGCTCCACACTCCTGTCACTCAAACACCTTCAGATTTAGTCTATAAAGAGCAGTTCCAAGATGAAGATTAGTCTGAGATGCATTCGTACAAGACATGTTTCTGCAAATCTGCACTTAGAGAGAAAAGTTTACTTACTGCCAACAAAGGGGTCAGACTGGAAGAACTCTAAGCTGGCTTCAGAAACTAGATCAGGCAATGGATGAGATTCAGCATCAAATGGATCCTCCTAGGTAATGCAAAAGAAGTAGAGAAAGGTATTAAATTTTTAAGACACACAGGACAGAAAACACTTATGTCATCTTCTGTTATGATTTAGTAGTTTCTCGACATTGGAAAAGAGACAGCTAGAATTCTACTTAATTAATCAATGGAGATACAAAACATTTCTCAAAAACAACCTGCCTGCTATATGAGATCAAATGTTTTCATGACGTCACACTCTAAATAAAAACAGTAAGAGGTGACAATTTTATTTCTCTGTTGTTCTATGACCATGATGCAAGCCTGAAGCAGTCTTATTAGAATTTTTTAATTTACTCTTTCCTCCCCCAAACCTGAACAAACTCACTTTTTTTGTAATAGTTGCAGCTGGGGTCTCTTTCTCTTCTTCCACAACAGAGGCTGTTGTTTCAGGACTATTCCTTATCTACATAGGATAAAAGCAATTCTCGGTAAGTAAGTAAATAGAAGACTACAGAATATAGCTTTAAGTATTGAATAGCTAAAAGAATATATTAAAGGATACTTCAAGAGGTTCATACTTATAGAACATACTGAAGAAGTGTTCCATAAACCCTGCAAAGGTTTAAAAAAAAAAAAAAAAAAAAAAATCAAGAATCTACTGGGACATAAGGACGGACATTTAAAGCAGGACAGCTTTAGATTTTCTGTACTATTCCTTATTCCATTCTTGTTGCACCAACTGGAGACAGCTGCTCTCCTTTAATGTTAATTCTACTATTCAATTTATGATATTTTGCTTTGGAAACAAATACAGAAAAAATTTTATTGCCACTTTCCAGCCAAGCTAAAATTGCCTCCTTTTCTGCTTATCAGCTTTCAGATTGCTGAAACGTAGTCCCTCAGAATAACACCCTGAAATTTCACTTGTGCAAGTGTTTAAAAACATAATCAATCTTGATACAGTCTTAACTTATTCCAACTTCACAGCTGCATTGCATCATGATCACGCAGGCAAAACACTACTCACTGGAGACACACTGTTTATTTGTTCATCTTCTGCTATACTTTCCCTTTCAGCATTCTCATTAAGGTTAGCAGTTTCACTGCTGCTGTTGCTAAGACTAGAATGATCCGCAGTTCCATTAACAAGTGTATTATGTGGCTGAGAGTGCCAACTAAATTGGTTATTTTCCAATTCTTTCAGCTTAAGAAGTTTTGTCTGCACCTGTAAACAGAAGTAAACGTATATGCATCAGTATGGCAGCACAGAGAAGCTAGTATATGACCACCCACCCTTAAATATAAGACAGAAGTTATATGTCTGAAATTCTTATTTTCAAAAGCAAATATAATAAAACCCACACTCTTTCAATCAAAGGGTGAAATCAGAGATAAGCACAAATCTGATTTAGAAGAGATGTAATGTAGTTGAAGGACAGACGTGAGAACCTTCTCCTGCCAAGGAAGCAGACTGCATCACTGGCAACATCAAGATTTGTTGCTTTGTTTCTGTCAAACTCATAAGAAGAGTTGCAAAGCTTTCAGGGGTGTGTTGGTTTGGGGTTTTTTTGGTGGTGGTTTGTTTTTGTTGGTTTGTTGGTTTTTGGTTGTTTTTTCTTTTGTAAGTTATGCATTTGCAATTGCCTTAAACTCTAAATTAAAAAGGCTGCTTTATCAGAATTATCATCTTCCAAGAAGATTCATTATCTTCTCCCACACAACTTCTGAGGTCTACAAAATCCACAGTACATCTTCCTAAGCAGACAGTTACAACCACGTTATTTTTTCAGCAATATGCTTAATGCAGTGCCTCACCAAAGATTTACAACCAACCTAACAGTTATGAAGGAATTACTGGATTTGGCAGATTATGCAGAAGGATGAACATAGTTCAGATATTTAGGTATTTTATTTATATCCCACTGACTTCTGCTAGGTCAGTCACCTAGTAGAGTTTTCATTGCCACGTCCCAAGTCAGGTGGCAGCAAAGACAACGCCAGGTGTCTTTCAAATACACTGACCTCAGACCAACCATTAGATAATCTTCCTAAATCACCAAAGCACCTATTGTTCATTATTTGTGAGCCAAGAGCAATAAAATCAGGAGTACCAATATAAAAGCCTATTAAAAAAACCCAACTTTTGTAGTACAGTCAAGCATAACCACTTGTATTATCAGCCTCAAATCTGTTCATCACAGGTACCTCTTGCTAGTATATTAATAGTGAAATAGCACAATCTTCTCTCTACCTGTGATGAAACAATGGAAAATCCATTTGTTTACTTCTGTTTCTAAACCTCAAAGCCAAATTTAAAAATTATGACTATGTTATAAGGCTCTTCAACAGAACAAAGTGTTCTTGCATGAACACTAGCAGTAGAAGTCTTAAGGAAAAAAAAATTGTTAACAAGTTAGACATGAATTGTGTGAAATGACCAATTCAAAAGTCAGACATTTCTAGGGTTCAAAGTTAATAGGAAGGCTTTTTGCTTTGTTTTTAACTTGATAACGTTCTGACTCTGGCTAATATATTAGACAGCTGGCAAGTCAGAGAAGAATGATGAAGAAAGGGTGTGCAAGCAAACCCATCACTGAAGTAATAATAAATCACTGATTACAGATAGGAGCTATAACTAATGCCTTTAAGTAATACCCTTTAACGTAACAGCAGACACCTCAAAGCACAGCTCTGTGCTTAAAAAACAGTGCAGCCATCTCTGCTTCTCAGTATCTAGTCTCAGTCCAATTTATTCTTACACTCACCTTACTTTCCCCCTTCAACAATGCACTAAGTAAATATTAGTAATTCTATACCGACTTCACATGAATTAAAGAATAGTGAGAGCGTGCCCCAGGCCATGGCTGAGGAAGAAAGCTTAAATAACTACTGGACATACAGAATTTAAACATGCATTATCCATTTTTCATTCATTACATTAAGACAAATTATTTATGAAGTATAATAAATTAATCCCTTTTTATTAACAAAACTTGGAGAAAAATCATGAAGTATCTTGAATGGCTCGAGCCAGCCTCTAAGAATCCTAACAACTACTAGCATAGAACACATGTGTAAGCAACTAAAGACACGAGCAAACAGTGAAGAAAAAAGAAAACAACGCCTTCCCCTTAAGAAAAACCTCACTAAAAGGTTGTCAGCTAAACAAATTTTTTTTTTTGGTCTTTCACACTGCCTTACTGAATTGATTTCCTGTTGTGAATCCTGCAGATGTTGCTGAAGAGGTCCCAGCTGTGCTTTCCCAGACTCTATGCAATGCTCAAGCTCTGCAGTTTCTTGCTGCAGGCGACTCAGCTCCTCTTGAGCTTTGGTCAGTTCATCTTCATACGCTGAAATCTTTGATTCCTGGCTTGTTATTTCAGCCTTCAGCATGGCAATCTAAAGCATGAACAAATATTTCAAAGCCAAATCAAAAAACCGACCTCCAAACACATCCAAATACTCTTACTTATAACCAGAAAAAGTAAAAACCTCATAGCTATTGCAGAGATTATAGATCATACTTGAATGAATGGTTAATTTCCTATTGGTCTCTATAAGATCATAGTATTCTAGCTGTTTTCCTGACCAACAGAGATATTTCTAATACTGAAAACATCATTTTAGATCTTAAAGAAATACTCTAGCTTTATATTAGGAAAAAATCTACATAACCTTAACATGATTTTTTTTAACTGCTAAGAAATCAGTCCCAGTAATTAGTCCTTCTAATTACACTTATATTGAATTCTAATTTTTTCTAATTCTAATTTGTTTGCACTTAACCTTATTTGTATGCAAGTATATCTCAGTATATTTGTTGACACACTGATACTAAATTAGGAGGTCACTGAAATGAGTGACATATTTCCTATTCTCTGTTGGTCACAAAAACTTGACGCTCAGGCTGTTTATTCATTAAAGTTTTTTCTCCTGCTCCAACAACTATAACACTGTAAGGCTGAGTTCTTCAAAATGAAGCATTTACTCTTTCAAGGGCCTTAGCCTATAGACCTTACCAAATGGGCCTCCTCTGCACACTTCTGCCTGATATCATCAAGTTGTTCTTCCAACTTGGCCTTCTGCTCATCAAGATCATTAAGGATTTCCTGCGCTTCCTGTTTCTGAGCTTGCAGCTTTTGCAGATTACTGCTCTCCCGCTTTACTTCATCTTGTAGATCCTGTAATAAAACAGATGAGCTTTGCATTTGTTCCCTCTCTCCTCCTAACCACTAAATTCCACAGTATAAACTGCAGTACCAACTCAAATTTCAAAGTATCAACAAATTATCTTTCAAAAGCTAGCATTTATAACATGTCAGAATTTGAGAATACTTGCTGGTCTAGTTCTAAGACATAAAAATAACCAGGTTATTTGCTCTCTCTTTAGTAAAAAGAATCTCACTGAAATACTGAAGATTGTGCATCAACACAGAGATTAACTGTTCTACTCACAGGGAGGTTAGGGCTTCATTTTGAATTTAGAAGTTGTCTTTATTCAGGCTGCTACATTGCCTCTATCCTATGCTTTAGCAATATGTTTTACTGAGTTCCTTAATAATAGAAATTCTTTATTCTGCTCCTTCCCTCTTCAAAAACACATGGCCAAAAATAGGAACTTGTTTTAGCAACGTGGTAAAGGACCAAACCGGTGCATTATTAACCCAAATGCACTCCCTTCTCAGCCTCCCTGCCTCTGATTTTGCAAAAAAAATCAGGCAAAAATTTATTTTCCATGTAACAGTACTGGTAAGAAATGCACATTCCATACACAACAGTATGGCATCTATTAATTTATGAAACAGCTGTAAGTATGCATCTTATGTTCTAAGTACATTAAGTAGCATCATATGATGAGTTCATTTCTGAGCAAGAGGAATGGTTATACTTCAACAAACTGCAGAGATACCATTGAAAAAATGTCAAGAATTTAGGACAAAAAGAATTGTCAAAGTCAAGAGGAAGAGAGAATACAAGGAGATCGAAAAGGATTAATACAAAAGGAAAAGTATTAGATGAAAAGAGAAGATTGCAGCCTTTCTGAGAAAATATGGTAATTGAAGGAAGAATCATGAACAACAGTAAAAGACGAATGGAGATAAAAGAAAATTAAGGAGGGTAAGAAAACAAGCTGACATGAATTTAGATCATACATTCGTGTGCTACTCTAAGCTTTTCTAGAAGTGTTTTGTTTGGGGTTTTTTTTGATGAGGGAGATAGTTTAGCCATGTGTGCTAACACCTCCAGATGATTATCTGGACAAAAAAAGCCAGACAGAAACAGAAAGGCATATGGTGGAGCAGTCAGATGCTAGGGAAATAGGTAGCCCAAAGACAACTGGAAAACTACCTAAAGAAACATCACAGATGCTTCCACGGAAAAAAAAAAAAAAGCAAGCCAAAAAACCAAAAACAAAACCCAAACAAACAAAAAAAACCCAAACCCCAAACAAAACACAAAATGCCAAAAAAAACCCGCACAAAAAACCCCAAATCATATCTGAAGTTCAGCAAAGGGTATATGACTGATGTACAGCAGTCAGACTAGGTGAATTACTGGTTATTTCTAATCTAGGAAAGACAAACCAGCGTGCACACCAAAAGCTCTTACAGCAGCTACTGACTTGGATAATTGGGACACTCTTGATCCATTAATTTTTTACATTGCTTTGAAAAGCAAGTATCAGCTGACACTCAACACAAGCAATGGAGAAAAAAAGTAACAGCTTAAAGAGATTTCAGTCTCCTTTCTCCAAAAGGAAGCAAGAATTCACACACACACAATATAGATCACCTCCACTCTTCCTACTGTTCCTTGAATCCCAATGTCTGTCCTCGGCACAGCAGCAGAGAAGCACTGAAGAGACCTGACTAAGCCTGGTGGCTCCCAGAAGAGAAAAGAAGGAAAAAACACCCAACCAAACCCCAAAACCAAACATGTTCATGTAACCACTCCAAAATTAAAGGTCAGAGTAGATACAATACACGGACCTGGGGCTAATACTCAAAGATACATCTCCATGAAGTAAACCAGGCTCCAGTTAAGCTTTGATTTCAAAGAACACCCTTAGCCGAGAAGCATCATCTTAATGTTCAAGCACCAAATGAGATTCTACATGAAAACCATTAACATATTTGAGGTGGTACAAACTAGCATTTTTATGGTAATCGTAATCCTTGTATTAGATTTACAATCATTATAACTCTCCATGCTAATGTAGTGTAGGATGAGGAAAGTCTAGAGATCTGCATTTCCACAGATAGACAATGGATTTAATAGGTTGCCAGTCTGTACTTCACCAAACGA
The DNA here is from genome assembly GCF_047370975.1 of Nipponia nippon. Lineage (NCBI taxonomy): Eukaryota > Metazoa > Chordata > Aves > Pelecaniformes > Threskiornithidae > Nipponia > Nipponia nippon. Next base: position 27,755,937 of record NW_028262369.1, on the reverse strand, counting down.
TTCATGTGCTAAGAACTGTTAAGCCTAAAACAGCACAGAAAAGTTAAACTTCACTGACTTTCTAATGGCTTTGGTGCACTGCAACAAACCAAGAATAGGGAAAATCCAATGCTGAGTGGGATACTCGGAGCATAAATCTGTTTAAGGAAACTCAGGCCAACAAGGAGATCAAAAGGCTACAAGAGAAAGCCAGAAACATTCTGGACTACTTGGAGGGCCACAATCCCAAAATACCTTTCACTCCCCTCCCCGCCCCCCCCACCTCTTCTCTGAAGCAGTGTCTCACATGCAGTTACATTTTTTTTCCCCAGTTGATGCAAACATATATTATGCTTTGTTCAGGAGTTACATACATTTGTTCTAAAAATTTCTTTACAAAGTTTCAGTGTCCCATTGAAAAGCAAAGCATAGACCTTTTGACTTCACATCAATAAAATTCTAGGGAACATGCAGTAATTGCTGGGAAAGCCAGCAGAATTGCCACTTATTTCAGAGTCTTAGCAGGCAGACTGACAAACCATGCCCATACACGTGAAATGCTAGATGGAAGATGAGAGTCTTGTGAATGTGCCTGAAAGCCCACTGCTGGAGGCAGCATCTAGCTGCTGAGGCACACCGTCCTTCAACATCTGTGTCTACAAGAGCAGGCAGGTGATGAGAGAGCAGGGGGACAGCCAGGTAAAGGCACTTTCAGATGCCACTTGGTATGTGGTCAAAAGCTAATGTTTTAGTTACACAATAACTCTGTAAAACAAAGTTCTCTATTGCCAAGAAGAACATTTCATATATGAGCTTATTACTCCCATATTTACAGGAAAATGCTAATCCAATCACAGAATAAGTTAAGGAAATGGTGCCTTAGAAGTCTCGTGATTTTTGTTACTCTGCCCATAACTTTTCAAGAAAAACCACCTTTTAGTCTTTGCTACTAAAGAGCTGACATTTTAATAAGCATATTAAAACCCACCAGTATGCTATGTTTTCCCTCCAACTCTTTTTCCGTCTTTGCTTTTTAGTATCTATTTACACAGTATATAAATTATTTTATAGGAAAAAAACCTGTCATTCTTTGCCTCCTCCCATACTAATCAGTCCAACCCATCACAGACTATGGCTATATTTGAGATTATAATTTGTGTCCATGGAAGTAATTCTGAAATCAAAAACCCCAGAGTGTGATGCCACAAAACTAGCTTGATCCAAGGTAGCAGATTAAAACACACTGGTTTTGTACACCATCATTAGAAATGTCACCATTAGAATAAAAACAGAAGAAAAAAGCATAATCTAAAGATATTCTTAGCCTGTCACCACTATTCTCTGAAGTTCCAGAAAGTTTCCTGAAACAGGCAGGTCCTCCAACATTCAGGAGCAAGAAAGGGACCAGAGATAAAGGGTCACCAGCTTAAATAAATACTGCAGCCATATCCTATTTGATCCTGATGGTTTCTCATTTTTCTGACAAGCCAGTAATAGACTGTTCCTTCTCTGCAGACTGACAGAACTCTATAACTCTGTATTTAACAAGGGACAAACAGCTTGTGTGATCACTAAGAGGTTAAGGACCCAAGACAGTTGCTTCCAACATTACTGTTCTAGATACAATGATTTAATTGATTCCATGATGCTGCTGACTATCAAAGACTAAACATACGCAGACAACACTAATACTGTAACATTAAAGGTAAGGCTTTTATTTAGCTTTATATACCATCTGTGCAAAGGCACCAGAGAACTCAACCTTCACACGAACACACACAGATTCCAGAACACACTAACAAAATCATCCTGTGTGCAAAACCAGGAATACCCATAAAAATTTTTAACAGTGTGAAAAGGCAATCTGCAGAGTGGGGAGGGGAGTGACTGCTGCATGCATGGACAGAATCACAGACATGGGCAACTTCTGTATGCATTCCTGCAGCTGCCGAATCTGGCTGCCATCGTGACTAACGTGCCAGCATCTGATTATCTTCTGAAAGGTCAGACTTAATTATCATCCAAGCTTTAAGGATATTAAATAGCCAAGCACAAAATTCACAACGGTTGTAACACATTGGCTCTTTTTCTGCCCAACACAAAGTAAAATGCAGAAATCTTTCATTATTTGCTCTTAATCAAATAAAGATTATTTAAAATAATAAAGATTCCTAACGTAAATGTAAGTGATCAGATATCACACTGAAGTTTCTTAAAGCAGCAACTCCAGCTGCTTTTGCAGCTTAAAATTTAATTGAAATATTGCTTTGCAGCATTTAATTCAGGGCTTGGCTAGGCTGTTAGCACCCTAAACACTGATGCTGACTGTATAATTTTTAATCCCTGTAAAACACTTGTAAAATTTAAATTTTCCAACATTCTGGAAATTCAGTATCATCCTTTTAAATAAAAATCAAACAGATTATTTTTAAAATTCACTTATGTTAGGCAAAATTAACTTGAGGCAACATTCCTCCCAAGCTGGTAATTACTGCGACTCTTAAGAAGCAGCCCCATATACAAGCCCTTCTAATTCAGCCACTTAAGTTTATTAATTTGCAGTGCTACAGCATCTTCTTTAGTTTTAATTATACATTAGATAGCCTTGCTAAAAAAAAACCCAAACAAACACAAAAACAAAACAAAAGAAGAAAAAATATAAAGAAGAAATCTAGTCTTTTGTTATATTTTTCATTTAAACCTTCATGCAGGTTACATGTCCTAGGAGCTCGCACATTTATATACACACCTACACCAACCCACATTCGTATAGAAAAAATACATTTCAGAGTATGTTCTTTTTCTTAGCCACCAATTTTTTTCTTTTCACTAAGTGATATGATCTAAAGACTCAGTAATCCCACTGCCATTAAAGCACCACATGGTGGAATATCAGGTGTCCGAACAATAATTTTGTGTCTTATTTACCTGGACCTCACTTGTCCTCTGCTTGATGGTATCTTCTTTCTCCTTCAGGTCTTGCTCTACATTATTCTTTTCCCTAGAAGACCAGCAAACAATGCAAGAATACTTAAGAACATCAGCTACAGCAGGTACAGTTATCCAGCCCCCTAAGCCTGTATCTCTCTTTAAATACATAGTGAAACATTAAACACAAAAGATGTAAGGGATTTCTGCTTTCCAAATTATTTACAAGACAGAAGCCCACATAAGTGTTCTGCATAAAAAAAAAAAAAACCTGTCTTTTCACCCAACTGCACTTCAGTGATAAGAATGGCTCAAAAATGGAAGGGGGCGGGAGGGAGAAATCAATGAAATACTGTCTCCAGTGATCTCACTGTTGCTATGGAGCACTTGTCTAATGAAAACTGCTAAGAAAAGTGGGAGGGATTGCATCAGATTCCATCTATTAACCCCTGCAAACACAGTAATTCCTATACTAACAGCAGCCAGAAAACATTTCCAGCAGGCCAATCTAGCTGATTAAGGAGCTTTGCCTGTCAGATTTTAGATACATCTGTTGGTAAGCTCAGTCAGAAGAAGAAAGGTTAGCTTGCTGTAATCACTATCTGCTCAGAGACTCCATATGTAGTTATTTGCTGTGTCATATCAAGTCTGTCTCTACAGACATTTATTCAACTTTAAAAGTGACTCCTGATGACAGGGGAATTATCAATAAATTCTTGGTGGTCAGACATAATAATAGCTTTAATAAAGGGAAGAAAACAGCATAAAACTCAGAAGTGTTACTGTTTTAAAAAAATCATAAGTGTTCATCTCTAGACAGTATATGGAGGTCTTCTCTCCTTTCACAGATGCAGAAATGCATTAAGCTTTACAGTTTTAACACTATCTTCTGTATACAGATAGATTTTACTTTCATAAAGATTTTGTTAATGAATTAGCACACACATTAAAAGTTAGACTTTGAACAATGATAAACCTAACATTTCTAAATGAAATACCATAGTGAAAAGCTAACAAATTATGTTACTAGTACATACTGAAATTAAGGTAGCTTCGTATTTTAATAGCAGCAGATTGGTAATCAATCTAAAACTATTAATCTTATTGTTTACTCTTATCTAATACAGAAGAAAGCATTTCTGTCTCCAGAGTAAAGCAGGTCTACTCTAAGTTCTCTTTACTCAAGCTGATGAATTCTTGTTTACTGCTAAACCACATACAATGGAAAATAAAAAAAAATCCCGATATCACAGATCTTAAATGAACATTTGCTCTGAAAAATAATTACTATAGATTATGTTCTGCTATTATTTATCTCAGTATCTGATTAAAGAGCAACTTGCTGATTGCAACCAAAGGGAAGGTTTAAATGGAAGGGAAAGAACAGGTACGGAAAGAGGGACTTTGAAGAAGGCAGCTGGTTATTTTGTTAAGTGTGAACATTCAAGTTTCATAAAATTCCTCACTCTCCATTCATCAGTAAAAAGTATCACAGAAATTCTAAGCAAATCTTTACCATTTCCATCAAAGCTGTAGCACACTCCTCTAGCTCAATAAACTAGTATTTGTAGCATAGTTGTACTTAGATATTTAAAGCATTGCAACACAGGGTTGAAACAAATTCTGTTGATTTTGCCTTCCATAACTTTCCATGAACAAAGGGTCTCAATCTCAATAAAGCACTTCCACAGATCTAAATACCAGTCAGGCTGAAAAATACCTTCAAGCCCCCAGACACACATCAAACACAGCAAGCATTCAGGCACATTATTCCTGATTGAAGATAAAAGAGAGTAATTGACTAGGTAAACAAATACTTGTTAGCTTTCCTGCTTGGGTATGAAAACTGAGCAGGAAATAGAAATGCAAGCACGTATGTATGCTTTAATATACAGTCTTTCCACATTACTGTCACTGATACGCCTAAGAGACTGTCGGAGATGAAGATCACTTCCCTTTTATTTCAACAGAAACCAGATCCCTAAACCTTGCAATCTGGACTATGCCAAGCAAGCAACAGGATATAATACCCACCCACAGGCAGACTTACGCTAGCCAAATCACAACACAAACAATGAATTGGAAAAAATCAAGTGAAAGAAGTATTGTCAGGCAGAACAAGAAAAGCTTAGGCAGCAGTCTCAGGCAAAGGAAAACAAGCCGAGTGTAGCCTACATATAACGCATCCCCTCCTCCCCCCCAGTAACGCGTCTTTGTTTCAAAAAAAAAAAAAAAGAAAAAAAAAGAAAGAGACAACACAGACCTACTTAATTCACTAATTCTTCTGAATGCCTCCATTTCTTTTACAAACTATCTGGTATGCCCCTGTAGGAATGCTCAGCAACTGAAAGAACCGAAAACAAGTAACAAAATTGATTTATTGGATATGATGGATTTCCTGAATCATAAAGTCCCTTACCACATCAGCACTTGGAGAAAAAAAAAGAACAACCCAAAACCAACTGTGGTCTTGCCAATAAAGGACACTTGTAACCACTTCAAGTCAATTTATGAAAGCAATATAGTTTCCCTATGTATTTTAATAGTAGTCAGGTCAGGAGAACCTCACATCAAAGAAATTAAAAGCAATGATTAAAAACTGCCAAAATTAATAGACGGTTTCTCCAATGCAGATACTTCATGATTTACAATCAAATAATCGTAGTAAATCCATAATTTTTATACTAATTTGTGAATGGAGTGGTTTATAAATGGGAGCCAGCATATTGCAAATATTTGTGATAGCTGACAACTGAGGCATCCCCCTGTCAGTAGAGGCATTCAAGCCAAATATAAAACAACCCTGGCCAGGCTTCTTGATGGCCAACACTTAGAACCACGTTAGTTACAAAAGCAAAAAAAAACATAGTTCTTTTCTGTAATAAGTGACAGATGACTACTCACAGAACTGGTAGCATTATCTACACTCACAGTTGCCCAACATTTCTTATTTTCAGATGCATTTGTAATTTTGGGAATCCCTAGTATAGTAGTACTTCAGTTTGGCAATGCTAGGGAAAAAAAAAAAAAAAAATCTAGGGTTTGCCTAGTTTCTTCTCCCCTTTGTTCCCCCCAACCTTTTCAGCCGCAACAGCTCAGTTACTTCCAAACCAGAGGTTAGAAGAAATAATCTAGCCTATGATAAAATTTTTACCATTGCTTTGCTAAGAAGCTGTAGATCTTTCCTTACTTTTGAGAGACCAATTTACCAGCTTTATGGTCCTTTTAACCCAAATTATATTCAAGACAATATAACTGTTGCTGTCCAACATATGTGAAGGATGGCACCTCTGGTGAGATAATACTAAGTTAAGCTCAACTACTTAACATGCTTAGAGAGGAATGTAGTATTGGTAAAGCTTGAAGAAATTCACAGAATCACAGAATGGTTTGGGTCAGAAAGGACCTGTGTAAAGATCATCCAGTCCATCCCCCCTGCCCTAGGCAGGGATATCTTTCACAATTCCACTGATTTGTGGGCCGTAGCTAGCTTTGAATGCACGAAAGCAAAGCAGGGTTTGCTGGGGAAGAAAAAGGTTTTGTGGCTCAAAAAAATAATATTAAGAACATCTGGTCTAGCCTCCCACAATGCTGATCAAAAAAGCTTCAAATAGCTTTCTAAAAATATAGTGCAACTGAAACAGAACTTACAGGCAGCAGTGCTGACAGGCTCAAAATGATGCAGATTCCACAACGTCCCTAGGCAAATCATTCCCCCTACCAGAGAGGAACTATCCTCGCTAGTAAGTGTTCTGCATTTTATTCTTCATCTGATCCTCAACCTCCACCTTCCTGACAGTGTTTTTACTGAATTACATTAAAAAGCTATTGGCTACCAGAAATCTTTCCCACACAAGCTGTTGAGACACAAACACATCACCTCTGTATTCTTTGCTCAGTCTCTCAAAAAGCTATGTTTTCCAGACATTGTCATTATTTTGAGACACTTCCTCTGCTGCCTTTTTTTTTTTTAAAGTGCACTTCAAAAATAGATTCAATTTCTATTAGAAGGTCTCAGAAATGCAGCTCTCATGGATACTTCTCAATGGAACCATGGGCTAGAATTATTACATATTGAGTTCAACAGCTGAACAATATATCGTGTTTAATAATGAACAAAAATAACTTAAGTTTAAATTACATTTTTATATGATAACTATCAAGACTGAAAGTGTACTTCACCAGATAACAGAAATGTGGATTTGCCAAAGATGAAAAAAGTTTCCTACGTTTACCACAGATTAATCTGTTGCCTAGCATTGCCACCTGTGCTTAGGGAAGGTACAGAAAAGTAATCTTTACTCTGCTACCAAAATAACTCTTCTACAGTGACTAAAGGATTTCCAAGTAATCAAAAAATTAATTTTCTTGAGAAAAAATTAAAATGAAAAAATTTTACTTGAGCCACAACTCATTTTGTGACATTGAGAGTTTGCTAGTCATTCTCACTGAAACCAAACAAACCTCTTACTATTACCCTTTGGTTTGACAATACAGGTTTAAGCCTCTGATTGTTCATCTAGTTCTGTCCTGAACCTCTAAATCATATCAAAGTAAATTTCCTTTCTAAAAATAAATACATACTAATAGTTGCCCCTACCATATCTTCAACAACCCAATATCATTCAAATATATCCTAAATAATTGTCCCAGTATATTTGCCACTGAAGAAGTGGAAGCAATGACTGTCCAAAGGCCATGGTTCCCTCATACCTCACAGTAAGAAAAGAAAACAAGACATAAACAGACTGACTTGCATGTTAGGCTGCAAGCCCACCTACTGAAAACTGACTCCATCTAAAAATTCATGCTATTGAACAATTTATTTCCCTCTAAGATACTAACAGCAAATATACACGGTTGTAAATCATATTTCAGGTTAATAAATGTGAAAGTCCAAAATTGGAATTAATACAACCTAAAGAACAACAGAGGAAGGCAGAGCAGGGAGAAGTGAGGAGGCAGTGGGAGTAATAAGAGGCAGAATAAGCAGATGAAGTGAAAAAACATTTATGTATTTAGGAAACAGACTGTGCTTTGACACATTGCCAAATTAAATCATTCTTGCAAGTGACATGAATAAGACAGGCAAACTTCATCATGAGAAAGCATCCTCACTTATAAAATAGTAGAATTAACTGTTCTTAATAGAATTTTCAGTAGATTTATGATACTACCAAAAAAAAAAAAAAAAATCGCTGAAGAAAAATATCTGCTATGTCTTGAGAGTATGACAAAGACCATACAACATATATGAACTTGATTTTCTTAGTCATTTGAAGTCACCTTCTTAATTACCTAAGAAATAATTAATGGAGCCCAAGGGTCTGCAGACCTCATGTTAGAACAATTTTTCTCAGTGTAACAGTTTATTTTACTAAACAGAAGTGAAGCATGTCCCTCTTTACCACCACCAAACCCTAGCAGAGGTCCATATACAAACTGTCATCCTCCCACTCTCTACCCTATATACTTCTTGATCCTTCCCATCTCACTTCCTTACTGCCACTAGAAAAAAGTCCTTAGAATTCCATCTACAACATTCCAAGACAACTAATACCAATTTATATCACGGTTCCAGAATCCTAAAGATCAGCTCCATTCTCATCTGCCAGTAAAGGTGAGCAAGAGAGAATATTTCCATCTCGAGATGCTAAGATATGCAGCTCTCTGAGTCATACCCAGAAGGCATGATGGACAGACCTTTCACAGTCTTGCTGTTATTAAATGCATTCATCTGAGTGAACGAAGAGTAGAAGTGTTAAACAGTATCACAGACATGCTAACCATTTATTTTAGCAAAGCAGACTATTACCACCCAGTTTTCTCTTATGCATTGAATTGTTTTTTAAAAAATGGTAAGTAGCACAGCTGAATCTAAGGCAACTATGACTATTCCTCCTTTACCTACCTCTGCAGGTCTACTATTTCATTGTTTAATGTATCAAGTTCTTTAATTGCAGAAAAATCTGCTATAGAATTCGGTCCTTGAGTACTCTGAAAGATAAAAAAAAATAAATACTGTTACTTTATAGTTTATGCTGTCCAACAACGGTATTCACTTTACTTTTTGTGACAGCATGAGCTATCCTCTTGTAACAACTCTTAGTAGCATTGTACTTCAAATCTTCAATCTTAAAAACCCAAACCAGTCCAGATGCTATATTAACAGAACACAACATACATCCAATGCATTACATCTAGTAATTCAAACAGAGTTTGTCTCCTGTAAACTCTTGAAGACATCTTCCACAAAAGCACAGGACACCTGATCATACAAAAAAAAATATCTCGTTCTAACATGAGATTTATCTTACAGTGAACGTTTAGCCGGCTTCCTAGCATTCATTTAAGAGTGGTCTGGCTTGTTTACTATTTTTATATTTATATTTCTTTACCTCAGTTATCTTCCTGTTGCAGTGTATAGACACTTACTTGCAATGCTTTAAGTGATATCGAGCTAGTTCAACGTGAACCTCCAGAGTACTGAATGAAACTTTGATAATCCAAAGTCATAGGTAAGTTACGCCCATGAGTTCCCATTTACTTAATGTCTTTATAATAAGACAACTGTAATACAAATTATTTGTTTCAAAAAAGTACACATAAATGACTAGAGAACAATTGCTGAAGACACAAATTAGCAAATACTGTAATTGTTCTACTGTGCTTTATCACAACCTGAACATGTTTAGAAAGCCATAGTCACTGTAACTACCTTCTATAAATACATCAATTCCTTCAAATCTTGAATAAAGTCATCCAGGACAAACACATAGTTCAGAGGAAAAGTATATACATATAATTAAAAAAGGCAAGCGATACCCCCAAAATAACACAAAAATCTTTAAATGCTGAAGTTTCTTTAAAGATAAATCAAGATTCTATTAACTATGTGTTTATTCAAGCTTATACTCTGGGGAAGAAAAAAAAAAAACAAAAACAAAAAACAAAACAACCAAGAAAAACCACCAAAAGCCATGAAAAGACCTAAACAGTAAATCTGAGCACACTGTGGCAGAAAATATTATTCAGCAGAACTACAGATTATTGATGCATATTTTACTAGAACAAATGGCATGAACCGAGAATAAAACAAAAAAAAACAAAACCAAACATACAGCTATTCTTAAACTGGTTAGTGTACAGCTTCTCAAATGGGGAAAATAACTATGGAGTTCAATCCTGTTCTAAAGGAATTACACAGGAATTTTGCGGAGTTTCTCATGGTGTTCCAATGAGAAAGTTTTTACTTCTTCTAGGAAGGGGACAGAAGGAAAACATGGAGCTATTAGCTACAAAGTACAAATCTTTCCAGGCCTCATCCTCTCATCAGTTAAAAAAAAAATTCTACACACTAACGCCAGCATCAAACTTCAAGAAAATGTAGTTCAATCTTATTTTCAGTTGTTCAGGAGAACTGGTGTGGGGGAGGAACATAAAAGCCAACATTTTTAGCTTCCATACACAAGTTAAGAAAAGACAAAAGTCAGAACTATTTGCTGCCATTTGCTACACTGCAACACACATGCAAACAACGCTTTGAGTTTTTAACTCAAAATAGTAATAAAACTCAATTCCTGTCAAAATTCTTTAAGAGGAACTTGTATATATGTTCAAGTTTTATGGCTGGTAATGGAAGTGCAATTTGGTGACTACAAACAGTTCGAGGTAAAGAAACACAGCAACAAGTACTAGACTACTGCCATGTCCCATTCATGGGATCTGCATTCAGGCCTCAAAATGGAAATAAAAGTTACACTACTGTGGTAATAAAATTCTGCAAGGAAATCAAACATTAGATAACACCAATATACATACATATGCATTCTGAACATCTACCAAGAAGGATCACAAGTTAACTTTCCCTACTTTGAAAACATAATGGATTACCATTGTACTTACTTATATTTCTGCTACTACCTTTATATTAGTCAAGTCGGAAGACGAAGCCTAAGGTTTGTGGGTTTTTGGGGGTTTTTTTGGGTGTTTTTTTGTTTTTTTGTTTGTTTTTTTTTTTTTTTTTTTTTTTTTTTTTTTTACAATGTAAGCCACTCCAAGAAAAGCAGCAAAAAGCCTATTTCTGCCTACTGCTCTAATCCTTTGGGTTCAATTCTTGAGCAATAATCTTGGACAAACAGGTTCTTCCACATCAACAAGACAACATCTCTTTTGAAAAAGTTCAAAATAAGCTGAAGGTTCAAACTCAATCTAGTAAAACAAATTCTTGGTAAGGATTCACAGAGCTAACTAAAAGAACTCTTAACCTTCTTTCGCAATATTCTTACTCATCATTTATGTTAGTAATGCAAAAAAAAAAAAAAATCACACTGATGTCTTTGAGAGTTCTATAAAAAAAATTTACACACAGAGGATAGCAGTAACCAACACTGAGCTCATCTAATGTGTTCTGATCACTACATTTTCTGCAATATAATCAGTAAAACCATAGGTATTAGTCCTAATGACAACTGTCACGTTGGGTTACTACTCTGTCACCACTTCCCCAGCAATTTCAACAGGGTAAGACATAGCATTTTCTTTTAAGTTTAAGCAGCGCATATTACCAACAGGTAACAGGCACAGAGGTCTGGGTTCAAGGAAGAACCTTGGGGTTCTTCCAGATGAACAGCAATGGAAATCAGCAGTAATTTCAGATCACAACATACTGTGACACTTCAGAGAAGTGCTGTGCTATTTCAATGATTATGTAAGAGTCTTAGAAGGATGTTCATTATTAAACCAACAGACAGTAAATATTAGAAAAGCAAAGATTCTCTAACCTTGAGAAAGCAGAGTTAACAAACTGACAGAATAATAAGGATGAAAAGCAGAGTGGTGCAGAATGGAAAAAACAGTCCAAACTAGAAAAGAGACATAGAAAGGAAAGCAAACATACAAAAAAGATTAGTAGAGTTGCAAATAAAGCACTTACTTTTTAAAAACAGAATGTAAAAAGAAATTAGATACCAGTTAGAGAAACTCAAAAGTAGTGCCAAATTTTGAGTTTCATTTTTTCAGGTGCGAATTTTTCATTCTGTTTAAGAAAGCTGTAGAATTAGGTCAATGTTTTGCACAACCAAGAAAAGGTAACCCACATCAGACTTTGTGATGTGTAAAACAAGTAAGAATTTGTGACGACCTCTACCATTCTGATAAATACAACTTGAACTGCTGTTGGATTAAGATAGATGGCAATCAACAGACTATGAAGACATTCAAACTATCTGTGAAGTATAAAATGGAGGACCATTTACTTTTAAAACTTTAAATATATAGTTCTAAACTTTATTTAGTTCACACTGTTTCCAGACTTCTTAAAGAAATATAAAAAAGGTAATTGTGAACACATTAGGAGAAAAACATTGAACTTGTGCATGTTATTTCAAATGCAAACTAAAATTTCTTTAGACAGGTAGTAGAAAGACTATTCTTTCAAAAGAGAAAATAATGCTTTCTCAACATAAGATCTCTCCGCTTGGTTGGCAGGCGTAATAAATGACAGCTTCATTTTGAAACATGAATGGAACAGTGTTTTGTTAATTCTTTGCACTTAGGACTTGCTTTCTTCCCGACATGATAAATTTAAGGTATGCCAGTACTTGAGGTGTTTCTTGCGTAGCCTTTGAAACTAACATTCTTTGTTTGAGATTTATACTGAAAATGCCAAACCCATCCTTACCTTCTGTAAGCTGACACCCCTGTCTGAAGGTGGAATCATCTCTGGAGTCAGAGCCTGAGGTGGATCAATGCCTTTTGTTAACTTCTGATTAATTAAATAGAAAGCCAAAGCAAACTGTTCCTTTGAAAGCTTTCCACAGTCCTTTGTGTCACAGAGAGCCCTGTACAGAGATGCACATGAAATAAATCAAGTCCTCATTTCTGCAAGTACAGCCTTGTTTGTTGTGCTTGCTGTCATTTAAAAATGTGACAATTGCTAGCGTGTATCTCCTCTTCTAAAAAAAATGCAATATAGAAGTAAGGCATGGTAATAAATAGAAAACATTGCTCAAACATGCACAACCACTTTCTCTTTGCAGGCTAAGGTCCACAGCTCCGTTACATAAGTTCTGATCTGGTGAAAGGCAGACTCAGGGCCATGAGTCACTAACACCACCTGAGTATCTGTAACTGAAGTTCCTTCTAAATTAAAGAACTTTTCACAGCCAACACAAGTTTATCTAATTTCCCTAAATTTCCTAAATTAGAGGTTATGTTAACCATACCTTGAAAAAAAGAAGTTTTTCCTATCGGAGTGCCCTGGAATAGCTTATAGTGGGGAAAGAATTAGAAAAGCAGGGGGTGTCACTACGAGCTCTAACAAAAGACAAACAAGTTGCAGAATTAAATGCGGCAGTCTCACATGCTAAGAATTTTATATAGATAATTCTCATTACCAGTATAGGGAAAGTATCCGTGTTTAGATACACAGCAACACTATGATGTCTTAAATACAGGGATTTAGCTGCAGTATTTGTTTGTAACAATCTGCATTCAGGCACTTTAATTCCTCCCCTAGGAGATGATGCACAGCATAAACCTGTTTTCCCCCCATTTCTGTCCAAAAGTAGAAGCAAGCTACCACTGCTTATACAGAGGCCATGCTATTATATACAAAAAAACCCAAGTTTCACTTCCCAGAAATGTCAGCATAGCACTTTTCATGAAAAGTGCTAGGAAGGAGCGAGAACCATGCTATCGTCTAAACAGCTGCCATGGAAAAAAAAAAAAATCCCTACCAGATATGTGCAAGAAGAGCAGAAGGCAGTCCTGTCTTCAAGAATAGCTCTCTGGCTTCCACACCTGACACAAATCCGTCCATGTCCTTGTCAGTTTTCACAAAGATCTCATCATACTTGATTTTGTCTGCAGGCGATACAACCCACTGAAGGGGGGTGGGAATGGAAGGGGGAGGGAAATAAAAAACAAAAACAAAAACCACAATACTAAGATATAGGCCATTCTGTTTTCAGATAGTTACTTTCAGAGTTACATAATTCAAGGACTACAGCACAGATTTAAAAAGTGATATAGGTGCTTAGTTCACGAACCAGTTTTATCCTCCAAAATAAAGATGCACAGAGATCCATAAGCAACTCCAAAAGCAGAAGCAAAGTATTCACATCAGTGAAGCACCAAGGCTGACTGATACTGATGTAAATACTCTTTGCCTATGTATTAAAAGTATCCCCTAGAGCCCAGATCGCCTCCCAGCATGGGGTTGTACCCTCATCACTGTGCTCAGTCACAGTCCTGCTTACTGTCTAGCTCCATTGATTTTATTCCTCTTTACACAGCTGGAGAGCTTTAGCTGGAGGGACTGAAGAACTGCTCAAACTCAGACTGTTAATAGTTAGCACATTCCAAATTGTAGAATTTGCCTCTGATCAAGGTAAAGACAGGAATTACAGCCACTTCTCTTACTTCAACAATTTTTCCAAACACTAAGCGCCTATAAAGGTGGGGTTTTTTTTGAGTGAAAACGCCTTCAGGTGCATGCTTGTGGACACTAATTAATTTCAGCGTACAAGGACACTGAGATGAATCCCAAATGGTGCTGTACACAAAACATACACTGAAACACTCATCTAGAACAGCTCTGCTTTGTAATGCACACAGCAAGACTTACCAAGTAAACTGACAGATGAAAACCTTGGCACCTCCAGAATTCAGATGCCAGTTTCTTACTGATTACCCCAATATGGGCACCCAAATGTCCAAGCAGTATCTTATGCATGAAGTACTACAGTTCTTACCTTAGATCCCCTTCTCAATTTTTTCTTATTTTGAATAGAACAAGTGATAATCTACTTGGAAAGACATTTTCCCAAATTCTGCATTCTAAAATGATGAGGATTAAATAAGATGCTTGGGGGGGTGGAAGGCATCAAGTTTCTTAATAATTACATTCAACACAAATGCCAAATCTCATGTGTTTAGGTGGATATGCCAGACCTTTTTTTCTCCTTTTCCTATTGCTTGCATCTCTCTATTCCATTTTCATTAATGTCTTCTTCAAATTGCAGGCATGCACACACATATAACTGCACATACATGCCTGCCACAATTTGTTTTATGAACTTGTCCATATTCAAATCAGTCTTCAACCAGAAGATTTACGTTCTGCAGATGTATACCTGGACTACATTTTTACACTGTTTTCTTAACATTCTGACCTTTGGGTTGAGCTTGATGCCTTGAAATCATTTATTTTAAAAATATCTTCAAAACGTTCACTAAATAATATTCTTTTATCCAACTGTTTATATCTGAAGACCTCTAGAAAGAGTAGAGGATAAATTTCATACCTCTCCACCTAGTCCTCCCATCAGCCTCCTCAAATTCATCAACCAATCAACAGGGCAAGAAGGAAACTAAAAAACTCTGTCGAGACTCTTCATACAGGCAGTCTCCAAAGCACAGCATTAAGAGCACAAATCTTCTAACCCCAAGTAACTTCACAACTGTACCTGTGTCAATGGTGTTTTGGCAGCTAAAATGCCTACAGGTTGCAAGGACTGATGAGACTCTTTGGTAGATGTTGAAGATGGAATTAATGGCATTGCTCCTGGAACACTAATAGGTTTTCTCTTGGATGGTGGCACCAAAGTTGCAGGCAAGGACATTGGCACTGGTTCTTTCTCCAAAGCACAGTACACCAAAAACATGGCCTGAACAAGAAAACAAGGTGTGTGGATGCAAATATATAAGTGTGTGTATATGTGTATATATATATATATATATATAAGGTAAAGAATTAGTTAAGAAATAACTTTGTAGCATTTTTTCATTATGTTTCTCCTTTACAAGCCCCCTTAACTGAATTGCAGCTTATTGCCTTCTGAGCTGTGTTTATCATTACTACTTTCTTTTGGGGTTCAGTGCTTAGCAAATGGAGTTCAGTATCTTTCAGAACATTAAAATGATTCTCCTAAACATTACCAGTCTTGTACCACCACTTGTGGAATTTTATTTGAGAGAACACTTTAAACACTTAATTTTAATGTATTCACTGTTTTTGAAGAAGCCACTCCACTTAGCGACTATTCTTTTGTTGTGCTTGTACGTTTTAGGAATTTTATGACTGTTGTTCAAGACAGAACTGCATCTTAAATAAATGCTATAATACTTTACAGATTATCGATTTATCTCCAACATTTGCCTGGAGTATATCAATCCTCTGATCTCAAAGCTAAAAGTCTGAAGAATTACAGCATAAACACAGGAAATCAAGTATGGTAACAGTTAACTACTAGGGTCTTAAAGGCACTGGTTTCAGAAGAAACTGAAGCTTATAGGTGCCTGAAGACAACTAGAACAGTATTTAAGAAAGCAATTTTTACACTTTAATCCTTTCTCAAAAATACACATGACAGCAGAAAAAGGTAAATTCATCATATTTACATTACAAAAAAAAAAAAAAAGCAGGGTTTTGACGTTGTCCATAACGTCAATTTGTGGCAATTAAACAGGTATTTTTAACTTTCTTTTTATTTTTCAATTTTGACTCTGAAACGATGAGCAATAGTTTAGTTTGTAGAAATTAAAATTAAAGGCTGGCTTTAGTCCCACCTGAGGACACAAAGGTCGCATTACTTTTTCAAGATTCTTGCAATGCAGAACGCAGTTAAGATATTTTGTTAGCTTTTCCAAACCTTTAAACTTAGGTTTGACATTTCTCTGTGTAAAATGAAACCCTCTCCTCCAGAGTGAACGTGTAAGTCCTTCCTCTCCAATTCACTTACATGCAAAAACAAGCTGAAAGTTTTGAGAAAAAGTTGATGCATGGTTACTATCGCATTCAAAACTTGAAGTGTCTTCAAAAGCAAAAGCCTCCTATTCTCTTCTCCCTTGCCATCTCTTGGGGGAAGTGAAACGTATTTAGTGCTTCTTACATTATTTCGTCAGTCCTGGCATTAATAGTGTTAAAATTCTAACTTGCTATGAACTTTTGAAGAATTTATACATAATTTCTTTAAAATTTTCCTCAAAGGTACCTTGAGGCATTCAAGTACTATAAACACTGAAGGTTAAGGTAAAACTTATTCAGTGAAATCACCCCGTGTCTCATGGGACAGCAGATCTCAGGTTTAAGTTTTTAAAGGCTCATTTAGCCCACAAAGGAAGTTACTGCTGTTTAATGAGAGACATTCAATAAACTGACAGAAACATTAACTAGTACTAAAACTTGATTAAGGTCTCTGAATAAAGCCAATAAATGAACCACACGAACAGTCAAAAATTAACACACAATGCATCTATTTTAAACGTCTGCCATTAGGCTTTCAAAATCCCAAGAGGCAGAAGATACTTACAACTGCAAATTCATCTCGATCCAACATTCCATCACGGTCAATATCACTCAATTCCCACACCTACCAATAAAAAGCAGAATATAGGGATGTTTGCCTAAACTGCAGTAGTTTCCTATTTAAAACCTCATTAAAAACAAATGTGAGAACAGCCTCACTCCACCATATCCTAAATTCTATTAAGATTAACAGCATTAGTTTTCAGTGGGCAACATACATTCTAAAGAAGAGAGATTCTTAAGTTGGAGACAGAGTGCACTAATGGCACCCTGCCCTAAATCAAGTGTGAAAGAGTACACATAACTGATACACCGTGGTAAGAGGCAATCTATCAAAATATCAAAGGAATGATTTTTTTTTTTTTTTTTTTTTTTTTTTACAGTTTAACAGTTACACATGTGTGGCCACTCCGTAAGATAGTATTTAATAGTTAGGCTTATTACTACAATCTTCAATTTGAAAAACAGATATTGCTGAGTGTAGCACAGTTGTTATTTGTGAATTAACAATTAAGTAGAAAGATATTCTTACTCGTCCTAAGATATCCACTGGCAGTTTTGAGTTAAGGAGTACAGGTTTCACCTTATCACCTGACAACAATCCATTGACAGGATTTAAGCTGTCAAAAATCGCATCATACTTGGCCTTGTCTTCTGGCTGCAGGGGCAGAAGTAAAATATTACATATGGACATAGTCACACTACAGGCTAAGAAGCAGTAGTTCTTTCAAAAGTATTAACTTTTTTTTTTTTAACTTACAAACACACAGATTGCAGTTCCTGATGTTTAAAAGAAAATATGAAAAAGATATTATTTCTAAGTCAGCTAGAGACTCATCCAAAACCCAGTGAGATTTATTCTTCAATTATTTTCATGGCTTCAGGCAACTATTCCCAATAAATCAAATTTCTAAACACAAAAGAGATTTCCCAAGGGACAAGCATTTTTATCAGATTAGGTCTACTAGCCCACTTACAGATTTTACATGAATGGTAATTTATCAGACTTTATAAACTATAGCTACCAGTAGCATTACATTTTTCTCAGACAGACTTATGCTTTCTTGCAAACCAGATGATAGTTCTAGGTAATAGCTTGATCTTTAGTTTACCTTAACAGCCCATGGTACATCACTCGATGCTGTTCCACTGAGTAGCAAAGGACTACTAGTATCAGTCTAAAGAAAAACAGGAAAAAAAACCCCACATTAAAAGAGAAATGGTTCTGACCTTGCAAAAACACTCCCTTATTTGAGAAGGTGCTCCTTCTCAAAGCCAGAACTGCATTTTTGTCACTCGTACCTTTGTTAAGGATACCAAAATTTACACTATGAAATTTAAAATGTTTCTTCCATTAAGGACAACACTAACAGAATAAATACCATATATATTCAAATTATACAGAATTTTATATTCAAATCCCCACTAGAACACATAGCACCTTATTCTTATTCCACATTGCTTGATTTTCCCCATTGCCCTACAACGTTGCTTTCAGATGTGTTTGGTATTGACACCAAACCTTCCTAATTGTTCACATAAAAGCAGTTCTTATTAATGAGTTGATATGTTCAATTAAAAAAGAAATCTTACAAATCTTGGTGGAGGAACAGGCAAATTAAGACTACTCAGGGAAACATCCAATCCATTCTGTGCACATGCTACAAGTCGTAAAGCCACAAAAAATTCCTACAGGAAAAATGAAATTGTAAAGGATTTATTATATCAAAATACTCAAATTTCAGCAGAATTATGAGCTTTTCTAATATCGCTATATATACAAAGGGTTGTAAATGACTTCAAAGGGGGCCACAAAGTGACAGAAAGCAGCAGTCAGCAACTGCTGAATTCCTCCAGTGAGGCAAAGTTTGTAACTACTAGCTCCAAGCATTTAGTAGCTTCCTGGCTAGAGTAGTCAGTTCTCACCACTCAGTTGTTCTATGGCAGAGCAGTGAAAACTTAAAGTAGCAATTAAAGCTGTTTATCTCTGAGGAACTGAGCTGATCCCAAAGGTGGCAGTTGATAGAGGAGGAGAAAAGAAAGGTACAGCACGTGAGAAAAATTAACCAAAAGGCAAAGTCTGAAAAAAAAAAATTTGTTTGGTAGATGCTACAAGCTTCTCCTTTTCCTACCATGGGACAAAGCAGCTAGTTCTCCACAGGCCATTATTGAAGTAACTATACTTCAAACCAAACAGAAACAGCACCACTGATCTGCAAGTCTGACTGCCATACTGCTCATCACTACAACTTTGGAAGAACAGTTCCAAACAGAATGTGCTAATGTCAAGTCCACCAAAACTACATAAAAAAGAATTTTGAAGATTTTACTAGAATTTTAAATTTCTGCGTTGTTTCCTCCAAGATTAAGAGGAAAAGTCACCTTTGTAGTAAATACAGTACATTAACCCTTAAATTATTTATCAGTATATTGTATGGCACAGCCACGCAGCAGCTCATTTTATGACTTGAAGAAAAAATGATGAGGTAGCTGAAGGCTACCTGCTTAGTTTATTGTAGCTTACACTGAAGTGGGAAGTACATACCTAGTTCCAATTAGAAAAATCTGAAAAAAAATCAGAAAAACTGCTTTCCTGAACCAGAAATCTTAACTTCTATCTTATTTCAAGGCTTGCTAATGGTTAGAGTAACCTCATACATCATATAAATAATCATACCTGTTTGCTCAGGATACCTTTGCCATCAGTGTCAGCTAAGTCCCAAATCTAAAACATAAAAATAGTAGACATTAAGTGTTCCACAGCACTGAAGAAGCTCGCAAGTTCTCACTCCATTTAACAATGCATTCTTGGATGAAAGTTCAGGTCTTAACTTTCATGATAGCACTTATTTGTGGTGACAAGTTTAAATATTCTTTTAATTTCCACCACAAACTACATACATAGTAGAATAATCAAGGATACTGAAGTTGGAAACTATCAGATAGCACAACTGAAAACACATTAGGAAAGATCACGTATCCTGTAGTACCACTAAGTATTTTAATTTATGCAGGATACTAACTGAAGCAAGAGACAGGATAATGAAATAATTGTCATTAAATACCTTTCCAAGTACCAAATCTGTCAAACCAGACTTTTTCAAGAAAACAGCTGCATCGGAAGCTAATACTCTTCCAGCATTAGCAGAATCAACCTGGGAAGAGAAAAAAAGTCTCATGACAAACTAGCTTTTGAATGGATGGAATCTCTTTACACAGGCTCTCAAAAAGCTAGCAAAGAAGAATGCTCAAGTTAACATGGTCACTTTGAGAACAATCTTAAGGCTTTTTTTAAAAATAACTCCCTTGCATTAAAAATCACGTTACATCAGAAGTAAGACATTTTGAACTAGTTGCTCTAGATTTAATATTAATAGGCAGGCTTTGGAAATTGATATCTTAAACTAACACTGTCGAATTTAAGATATATTATACATATCTATCTAGGCATCTCTCACACTCTAATATGTTTTACAACGTTCCAGAAAAATACACTATTAATCCCCATCTGTCAGTAGGCAACCAAGACACAGCGAGAACAAGAATTTTGCCTAGATGACCCAGTCTGGGGCAGAAGCAAGGAAGTTAACCCAGGTCTCCCAAGTCACAAGCCAGCACCCCAACACAAGCTTACTCTTACAGGTTACCAATGAAGATTTAGATTAATTCCACTTAAAAACTGAGGAAAAAGCACCAATACACATGCAAGCAATGAAATTTCCACTGCTGTCAGTTTCTAACCATTTATTTTGCCCGGATTTCAATGTCTCCAGCAGAAAGTTTTAAGTACAGACAAAAGGCCAAAGAATTTCTCAATTTATGTAGTAGACAGGGAAGCTTGTTCACATTGGGCCATCATCGGAACCTATCTAATTAGCCCTTTGTAATCACGAGATTTTCTTCTTGATGCCTGCAAAACAGTTGATTTGTAAGGACAGAGAAGTCCCAGAGTTTGATTACATTTAATTGTCCAGCTCTCAGCTCATTACTGTTATCGTCTGAAAAAGAAGGCTCTGCTTGAAGATACTTTTACCACCCTAGAAGAGGAAAATGCTTATTGCCTAAAGTGAAACTTATTTACACAACGAAGAAGTTGGTAATAGTTGTGGCAGATTATCAAGCAGCATGCATTTCTCCCTGGATCAATAGGGAGATAATTAAAACAGATTGTTATTCAAGCTCCTGAACAAAAACAGTGCCTCAGCTACACCTTCAGGTGGAAGAAGCAAGCAGTAAAAGTTAAGTCACATACACGAGGACAAGGAAAATAGAGGAAAAGCTGCGAGTCTTTGAGAGCCTAAAACAAGAGGATGCCTAAAAAGGGCACAGTATGGAGAAGAGGAATAAGGGTATCTTCAGCCAATTCAAACTGTCAGGCTAACTACATCAGGCAGGTAGCTGTACAGGTTCTACAAGATCTAGAGATCAAATAATATATTACATTTTATAGATGAAAATTATGTAACTATCTTCAAAACCAGAGTCTTCCCATCCATGATCAGCTGAGACACTCTGAAACTCCAAAGAATCTGAGACATGATAAACATTTCAAAGGGCAGGAAAGAGGCAACAGAGTTCACTTACTTTCCACACTTGCTGGAGAGAAAGAGACAGAGAACAGAAACTGAAATTGTACAGATAAATGAGCATGCACGGGAAACTGAAGTACATGCACAGAAAGAATAACTTGGTGCTAGCACTGGATTTCCCAGTACCCCCTTTTGAAGATCAATGCTTTTTGTGCACTTGCTGAACACCGAGTCATCATGGCTGTCTTTGAAATAGCCTGAGAACGCCTAGTAAAAACTAGCGCTTCAGATAGAACAGCAAGGTTGGGAATATACAGCAAAACACTTGATGATGATGACACATTGCATCATTTACAGTCTCACAGCTTTGTGTTTAAACAAAGACTACATTCAATATTTCGTTTGGAACATAAGACCAACCTTGCAGGTTCACAGGTGCAGCGCACACAAGGTATTCAAAGCAAATAGCTCCCAAAGAAGGGCTTACAACTACCTAGTGAGACTGTGGAGAATTTATCGTTTGGAAGGCATGCTGCAGCAGATGAAGGTTGTCTGTGGACACTTCTGCTTCTAAAAGTGAAGAAAAAGCTCTGAAAGCAATCCCAAAAGCATCATTTAATACGAAAGTAAAAACAACTTTTGTTTTCAACATAACTAGTATGATTTTAATTAGGAGAGGTTGTTTCCTATAATTGAGGATTCCCTGATCAGGGTAATAAAACTACAAACACTGCAGCCTTATAGTTAGCCTGCTCCTCAGATTTTTAAAATATCTAATTCAGTCTGTATGGGAGAGCTGTTCATATTATAGGCAAAAAGTTGACAAGACACCGCATCAAATTCCCTTTCCCATTAGTGGAGTTGACCTCGCATATAAGCACAGTAATCTTGGCATCCACTCAGAAAACTTCCAGCCTATGACTTTTCTACTCTTTCGGGAAAGTCACAAAGCAACACAGTATCAGCTGTGCGGTTTTTCTGTTCTTGTTTTTTTATTTCCTCACTTCCAACCCAGAGGAAGGTGACTAAGGGATTTAAGCAGGATTCTTATTTAACCCAATATGGATACAGTTTATTTTTGTGCAACTAAGTCCCTAAATTTTAGTAACTTTTTTTTTAAGGGCTGATTTCAATTTCTTTACAAATTACTGAGTCTTGCATGCTGGGATGGGGGTATTTACTAAGCATTAAAATAGTGCAGAAAACTGGCTTATGTTTGACTATTGCACTCAAGATCACTGGTGTTTGCCAGTTATACACAAGCTTGGTAGAGGTTTTTCTCTGATGTGCAAAAAGCAGTTTCCATAGCTGTATCGGCCAACAACCCTCTGGTTGCAACTTGGTTTTTGTAGAGCCAGAAATTACTAAAAGTTAAAAACATACATCTGATGTCATTACGTCACAAGGTAACAGTGAGAAGTACTTCAACTCACGATTCATCAAGAATTCATCAGCAGCTCAGGCATATTGCTTACCTGCTACGCTGCATCACACGATTAAGTAATTTCCTATTACTTTATCACACGTATTTATATTTATCCTTTAACCTCACCCTGTTTTGAGAGTCAGTCTAGAAAAGGTTCATCAGAAAAACTTTTCTTTGAAAGAAAAGCGTCCCCATTGAAAGGTTAAGATTTCAATTGCATTCTAAATACAAAGCCCGGGATTATGCAAGATGAATTACTTTAAGTTTGTGACAGAACTGGAAGTGTACTAAGCACCAGAGCTATGTCAGGTGATGAATTTGTTCTCAAGTTGCATAAGAAGAAGGAAGCGCTTCTGGTATGAAAAAATAAAAACATGCTCTACTAGCACCATAGGACACAGTGGGAAATGTCTTTCTAACATTTCTATTCTGAAAGTTGACATCTCCTTATATCAGGAAAGGAAGGAAAAAGTTATGTGGTGCAACTGAAAGTCTTCAGACCCAGCACCTTCGAAAGCTACTCTTTAGGACAAATGCTTTCAGAAGAGAGTTCGGCTGAGAAAGTCAGAAAATTAATTCTCTGGAAAACAAATCCGTTGGCACAACTTCACTAATATCACATTTAAAGAATCCCCATTCCTGTATACTACTGAGACTGCTGGACAACAAAGAGTGCCCCAGTTTCACTAGGCTATATATTCCAACGGATGCAAGATATTAAGCGACTTAGGAACAAGTATCACATCTGTCCTTAAATTAAGTTTCTTTACCCAACTTTTTGCTTCACACTTCAGCGGTCAAGCAATTGCAACCAGGAGGAAGAGACAGACAATCACGTGGCAAAGATGATACATGACGGTGATAGCCAGCGGTACTGAGCTAGGAAGCCTAACGCACAAAAAAATCAGTTCCTTGCCTTTTCTTGTGACCTTATGATGATCACCGTAATATGGGATTCTCCTAAGGCTTTTAATCCAACGCCTAGAGATAGATACATAGTGGATTTGTCCATCAGATTGAAGGAAAACTTTGTGAGGGTGATACTATCTCCTTCGACCTTCAAGAGCCATCTGAACTTAGATCGAGGTAAACTCTCTCTTCTTATTTAGCAATTTCAAAACTGCTACTCTCCTGTAGTGGAGAAAAACCCTTGTTAAAGTAGAATAGAAAGCTCAAACTCTCCCGGCATCGTAGGCTGATACCCTCTAAATGCTGTTTTACATGCTTAATAACAGGACTAATCCTCTAAGCACAATCCAAAAATAGAGCATGGATAGAAATCATGGTCTTCTCTCTTCCCCAGCAGATAAGCTTACATTCTGATGTTGACACCCAAAAGAAATTCCTAAATAAAGACGTCATATACACTGTATCCTGTCTTAGGACAAACAGACAGGAACATTACCAGTTGCAGAAAGGAGAAGAAACTTCCTATAAGGTTGGTTTTTACGTGGTTCATCAATTACTCATCAGGTCTTTATATTTGGGGGGGGGGGGGGGGGAATCTATTTTTAATTGTTTTATACAATGAGTCATTTAGTTTACATATCCTTAAAAGTTGTCACATATCTATGTTTGTACAATAACATATATTACGCACATGATACAAAATATTGCTATAATAGAGCAGCTGAAACAGCTATTTTTCAAAAAAAGCTGTTATTTGTAGGAATTAATACAGCTTATTTTTGCTGGGCCTTAATATAAAAGACAGGTGATATAAAAATAAAATATAATAACAAACTGTATTTATATATTATATTTTGCTTTTACATTATAAAGTAAAAAGATTTGTATCTGTTGAGTGTAGCTGCAAGAACTACATGCATTCTTTGAACATTCAGTGGCCTTCCATCCAAATGTCACTCCTTACAGTATCCTGTGAGAACCTCTGGGGATACTCAGAGAGACATAAGTCTTACATAATGCTAACTGCACTACAAACACAAGCAATTCAGCTGCACTTGTAAAAAGGAACAAAGAACTTATCAGTACAGTGTTTCGCAAGAATTTACTCCATTTCAAGAGCTAACAATCTGTTATAACTGTAAAGTGATGTATGTCATACATACCTGGCAGTTCCCTAGCAAATTAAGTAAGTCATGTTACAACCAATATTAAATTTATACTGGTACAGCACACACCTAAGTGTTAATTACTACAAAAATATATTTTAAAGCAGAATAATTTTCCTTGAACTTTTATTGTTTACACACTGCTGGCCATGCTGAAGTTCATAGCAAAAGAATATTCTTTCTTCTAAATACAAAATAATGTTTGTTCTCTCAACAAGAACATACATACCTGACGATAGAATTTCTCATACACAGGATTTGCACTTGATAGCTGTAAAAGAGAGAGAGAGACAAAATTAACCCCAAAGACCCATATTTCAATTCCCCTCTCCCTGGATAAATAAAAACATAAAACACTTTTTACTGGTCTTCAAAGAACCATTAAGCATTTATATAATTCTATTTATTCCGCAAAATGACGACAGCTCTTCATGCTGTAAATTTTAGAAGACTAACTTCTTGTTTTGAAGTCAGTGATACTAACCACTATCAGATTACTATCAGACAGGTCACCAGCTTAGGCAGTATGAAACAAGAATTCTTAAGCAAGATCATCCATAGGCAAAAGAAGAAACACACAACGATACAGGTTAGGAAGTTCTCTCTAATGAGCACAAAGCAATATCATTTTATTTTGTTATCCACAGCATCATCCTTTAGAATTTAGTGTCATATGCAACTCGTCCGTAAAATTTTCAGATATCCAAATTAACTCCCAGATTCACAACTAAATCCACAGCAATGGTATCAAATTAAGAGAGAGTAATATTTTAACTTAGTTTTTTGTAACTTGAATCCTTGCCGGAGATAACTTCTGCCTTAATTCCACTGCCATCTACCAGACATTCAGTGCTCACCTAAACTTAGGTGACAAAGCAGCTTCTTTGGAAAAGGCCCTTTCTTTATGAATTTATTTTTAAACCATTCTTAGAAACTGTAAAAAAGCCCAAGGCCTGAAACCATGCAAAACCTAGTATCTTGGCCTATTCCAGATACCCCTGCTCAAGAGATTCACAAGAAATGCATTCTTAGGGTTACTTCTCTTCCCTGATGTAAAAACAGGCACAAAATCAGATACCTTTTTCATGAAGTACATGTTGCCTAAGCCAAAGATTGTGTGCATGACTGGGTGCGTTTATGCAGAGAACAAACTTAAAATTATCGCAATGTGTTGCCCTCGCAAACCCAGCTGGAACAACTGAGCATAATACAGGTTAATTACACAATACATACTGAAAAACCCCAAACCATAACTTTGAATATCATCCAAAAACAGAATTCTCCCCCTTAAGAGGAATATGATCTTAAAACCCAAGATTTACAGACCTTTGTACAAACTGAACCCAACAAGGTAGCTTCTTCGGCTTTAAAATTTAGAAGTTTGCATTGAAATATGGAAACCAACAGTATTCTAGATGTTGTCAATCATATAGTTGTAGAAAACACTTTACTACAGCGCATATAAATGGTGACAGCTTAAATAAAACCATATACATTTTCCTACAGCAACAGCTAATACCATTGTTCTTTTGGCTAAGCACTTAGATGTTCACAGGTGCCGATTATCAAAGAATATTAAAAAGGGATGTTTCGTAGAAATCAGGGGTTTAGTGGGATCCTGTTCAACTACAGAAAGCATGCAGTATCACCAGAACATCCTGAAAGATAAATTCTAGAGAACAGCTAGAAATAACAGGAGAACTTTCATTCAGACCTTTACATCTGCTTATTCAGCAAGTACACTACCCCAGAGACACTCTGTTTCCTCCAAGAGCCACATGGCTTTTCTGATTCTCTAGGTGTTTTGGGTTTGTTGGTTGGTTTGTTTTTGGTTTTTTTTTTTTTGGGGGGGGGGGGGGGGCCAGGAAGGGGTGCTGGTGAGTGTTTGTTTGTTTGTTGGGGGAGGTGGGGGTGGGAAATACCTCTCACATGGCCAGACATTAAAAATTACATATGCTGGGAAACCATCATTGGTATTCACTGCAATACCTCCATTTATATAGCTTAACCTTGCTCTGACTTTGCTGTGGTACCCAAAGACTTTTATTATTTCAGCCATCAACTAAGCAGGCATTTACACATCCCTTAAAATAGCCTGATGAAATATACTCAAGTTTTGCCAGACCATTGACTACCATAACACCAATATAACAATCACTTTCAATCACTTTCCAGCATGCTCCAAAGCATACAATATTTTCTTAGCTAAACTTCAAATGCTGTACCTACCAACTCAGCTACACTTTGAATAGCAATCTAGAGGGGTAGTTCTCCTAAACATTCAAGTATTTTACTTACTAAGTATTACTTCATTATAATGTAAAAGTATAGGCACAAAATCAAATTAAAGCTATGAGCAGAAAACTAGAACAGAGTTGGCCAGCCCATACGCTAGCAGTATCAATTCTCATGCGTCATCCCTCTTGCCCAATATCACCCTTTCTTCAGCCAAATGTTTCACTATTACAGCCAAAGCGATCATTGTCACTCCTGGACAGGAAACATCGCGTTGAAGTCCTGCAATGAAAAAACACTAAGTGCAAAACAATCTTTTCATTCAGTACTTAGAGTACAAGCCAGTAATTCTTATTTATTTCATTAGTGTTTCCAATATTCATTTCAACATCAGTATCACTCCAGTAACTGGAATTTCCTGTGAAGCCAAACAGAATAATAGTAGTAAAAAAGTTTCCCAGGCTATTTTACTAGTAACAGACTTGTTTTTCCTTCAAAGTATACCCCACAATAAAACAACAAATACAAATATAGTCTAGGATATTCTTCTGGGACAAGAAGAAAAATACCGCTCAACATCTTTCAAAGTGCTGCTGCAGAATTTACCTGGCAAAATTCTTTTTATGGGATTTGTAACAACCAATTGCAGAGAGTGAATTCAACTTGTTTTCAACGCAAAAAAGAGGGAGGGAGAAAAGGTCAGATTCCACAGCATGCAAAAATAGAAATACATTATTATGATTCCATTTAGAAGTTTATCACTTCATAAGAATAATGTCTGTTCTAGTAATTACAACCTTTGTTACAAACCTATGAACTTTAGAATACTAACCTAGGAAATAAAAAAACACCTTCAGGGACACTCGTCTTTTTCATCTTCTGTTGTCAATCAAGCCTTTATATCCCCATGTTTTCATCCCTCTGGCACATTCACATTTAGGTGTAATAAGATACTACTACCAGTCTGTCTACCCCATCCATCCACAACCTTCCTTCACAGTAAAAGGTTTAAAAAACAAATAAAAAAGCTGTCCATTGAGAAAAACAAAAATAACTTTCTCCTCCAACCCAAATGAGATAGAAGGGGAGAAACAAGCTATTCTATCTTTATTAAAATCCAAAATACCATATTCTATCATGATGCAAAGCTCTAGGATTCATTTTAAGAGTTTCCAGGCCAAACAACACAATCTGGTCGTAAACGTTCTTTGCGTAGTCAGCCAGTCAAAAAGCAGGTAAGTTTAAGGCAAGCTGGTTTTCTTACAATGTCCTTTCCAAACAATAATCCACTTGTATCTCTTTTTTCCCCTATTGCCTTACTGTCTGAAGCGTTTCATGGTAAAGCTTTCTACTGCCTTCCATTATATAACTAAGCACATCTCCTACAGCAATAACAAAAGGTAAGAAAATATTTACTACAAAGCTATATACAAATATTACTAAGTACTTCGAAATTCAGCACTTTCATTCCCATTGAACAGCTGAAGCATGCACAAAAACTCTGCCATCTTCTCTTTGCATAGATGTCTGTCACTGCATAATTAAGAATGGTTTGATTTAGTTTTCAAATCGCTACAGGAAACCTCCACCGTCTTCTAATCAGTACTGAACAAAGCCTGTAAAACATGCAAGAGTAGCTCCACTGCCTTTTTAGATGCAGCTACTCTCTAACATGGTTGATGCAATATCAATCAAAAAAATTAAGTTCTATCTGCGTTAGGAGCAGTCAGCCTCCTCTATACACAAGTTTAAACAGACACATGCATACGCAGATTTCCTCATCTTTCATGGAGGACAGAAAGAGGCATAACAGATCTCTCACTCCAGTAAAAAGACCAAACCAAGACCTTAAGTTTAGCATTTTGTTGATCCCTTAAAAAAAAAAAAAAAAATCAGAAGTTTGCCAGAGACCTCAAAAGCTTTGGCTCTACATTATATATAACATATATATTACTATGAGAGTGTCATTCATATTCTAAGTATTTACATCCTATGTATTGCAGTAACAAGACGTTAATCCTGGTAATGCATGCATTAGACAGGTATCTATCTAGCTTAGCCTCAGCTGTAATATTTAATGCTTCCCTTCAACAACAAAGCACAACATTCTGGACTCCGTGACACAATACTAAAGTTTAAACTGAGACTTGCAACTAATTAGGATACAAATTGATGTTACTTGACCTTAAGGCGACTACCACATTTTTCACAAAAAACGTTTCATGACATCAGGAAGACCAACACAAAAAGTTGTCTTCCTATTCTCCCTGAATATTTCTTTACAGCCCTTCCCTGAACTGTGAGCTTTCCTCTCAACAAGCACTGCCTCACAGGCAGTTTTTCAGAATAAACCACAAGTTCAATTTTCAAGAGCAACAAGAAGTTTTTGAATGTCCGTATTACACCAGCTTTCAACTAACATATCTTCCCCACTCTCAACATGCATTTTCTGCATCTTCAGTTTTCTGTTCCTTCCTCCCTAAATTCCCTAAATTAAACAGGCCAGATAAGCAACCATCCTTGGAAGGTCAAAAATACAACTTCTCAGATTGGCTATGGCTTAATTTGAGTTTTCCAACAACAGGTGATAATTTGTGAGATAGGAACAGTTCCTTCTCATTGATGTTGCTAGCTTGTTTCTAAACTAAAGGCAACCACAACAAAACATTCACTTGGTAGAAGTTTCCTTAGAAGTTCCCTATTAAATTCACAGTTATGCTCGGACCATAACACTTGGTGAGCAAATGCAAGAGGCAACAAGATGTTGCAGAATGGGTTCAAAATGCGGAGATAAGAGATACTTCAGATTACTACTAAATTGGGGGGAGAAGGGGGCGATAATCACCTTCATTTTGCAACACTCTTTCAAGCATACTTGGTGTAATAAATTCCACTACAGCTACATGGCCCTGAAATATTTTTACTAAATCAGCCCACAGAATACAATTAGCACTAAAAAGTTTCCAATGACTTAAACAGAGCTTTGATATTCAAAGGATGCCCAGCCCTCTCAGACACTGCAGCTACAAAGTCACCTGAAATTACCCTAGTCTCATTTGGAAATACCCAGCTTCCTAGCCATGTTAAGTCACGGTCAAACCAAACAAGGGAAAGGGACAAGAAAATTCGACATAATTCTGAGCTTGACTGCAGGTTAACATGCCTCTTGTTCTCTGCATATGGTCTACAGCAGAAAGTACCTACCAATCTGCATACTTTTTATTGCTGGCGTTAGCAACTGATCTAAGTACAGCCAGCAACTGTACCCCCCACCCCCATACCATCATTTTCACTTCCTCATGCTCATCTGAACAGATTTAGAACACTTAATTTGTTATTGACTTTTCCTAACCCTGAAATTCCAGAAGTTAGAACCTACATTGAAGAAATTATCTTTAGGCTTGCTTGACTTTCTAAGATGATTCTTATGCAATGCAAGAAGAAAAAAACCAACCAAACAAAAGAAATCCCCACACAAATGGTCAACAACAGAAATAGCTTCCTCAATTTAACCACTGATGTAAGCTGTTGTCAAAATGGTTTTAAGGATACCGGCGATTTTTCTGCTTCTGTCAACATTATCACATTTGTATTTAGTCCCCCTGCCATGGGACCAAAAAAGTAAACAAATTCCACAATGAAAGGATTACACAGCCTGTAAGCAGTCATGTCTTCCTGTAGAACACACCAGAGCAGACGCTCCTCCTCTCTCCCCAAGTAAAGAGCCAGAATAGCCCATGCCTTCAGACCAACAGAATTAAGGCTGCTCGTCTGGGAAAACTTTTCTCCTCTTCAGTAAGGAGATGTTTTAAACTTTTTTCTTTTGCTTCAAGACTGTTGAAAAAGAGACACAGAAAAGGCTAACCTAACATTTTTTAATATTAAAGCAAGCTTTCACAGAAGGTAATATGCTTCATAACTATATATCTTCAGAACTTTAAAGACACATTTATTTTCTCCACACATTTGAAGTTCACCTTTTCACTGAACTATCCTCCTTTCTTTCCTTGAAATAGTTGAGGATTTTCTCAAAAGTCAACTAGGTAAGTGAGTAACTGCAAATGGAGTAGCCTTGCTACCACTTTTTAAGTTTACTTCTATGTGCTCAAGTGATTCATGCTTATTTACCAGCTTTACTTTCTGTAAATGTGACAATCGATTATCGGATTGAAGCATCTCAAGCAGGAAAGTGTGCACCGACAGGCCTGCATCAGGCTTATGTCAGGTAGGAATGCAAGTTTCTCATGTCACTGCTAAATGAAACAAAAAAAGTATCAAAAAGTGCAGTTTCTTAGCTATCAAATCTCTAGGGAATAAGAGGTAATCCCAACAGTATGAAGCAATTCTACTACCATCAGGGAAAAAAAATGCAAGCAACAAAGATTTAGGCAAAGTGAGATCACCTGAGCACCAAACGGTGCCAAAATTCTCCAAGTTTTAAGACCATCACCTGCAAAGCTCTTCATTATTAGGCACCTGTACAGGCAGTATGCAAAAATGGTGTCCCCACACCATGGGGTCCACAAAAAAAAAAAGGGGGGGGGGGTAAAGCGACTTGCAAGCAGTATCTTCGGAGTTGAGTTTCTGTTAAGAAATTCCTCTCTCCCTTCCAGGCTGACCTTGCGTACTGCCCGCCAGCACGCCGACCCTGTTGGCTCCGGAGGCTCCCCGCACCCTGCCCCTCCGCAGGCTGTCAGCTGCGGCGCCCCGGCAGCCGAGCCGGGCGGCGGGCCCGCCGGCGGCCCGCACGCTGACCTGACCCGCGGCTATCGCGTTTCCAGCCCTCACCGAACGCTCCCCTCGCCTCGGCGTTCACCACCTGCCTTCAAAGTCTACGGGGCGGGGTTTTTTGTTGTTTAAACCCGGCGCCCTGTGTCTTTACAGAAGACAAAAGACCAACCGCGATTACAGCCGCCGCAGCCCAGACCTCGGCGGGCTGCCGGGCGCGACCGCGGCGCTGCCCGCCCGGGGGGACGCCTGCGGCCGTGCCCCCGCCGCGCCCCGGCAGGCTGGGCTCCCCGCAGCCCCGGGCAGAGGCACCTGCAGCCGGGCGGGATCTCGCTTCACGCCAGCAGCGCCCCCGGGTCGCGGCCGGGGGCTGCCGCCCGCACCCTCCCACCCACCGACACACCCCTGCCCCCCGCCACCTGACAGCACCGGCGGCC
The DNA here is from genome assembly GCF_047370975.1 of Nipponia nippon. Classification (NCBI taxonomy): domain Eukaryota; kingdom Metazoa; phylum Chordata; class Aves; order Pelecaniformes; family Threskiornithidae; genus Nipponia; species Nipponia nippon. The sequence goes on along the minus strand of NW_028262369.1, from coordinate 27,723,289 downwards.
GTTAGCGCGGCCGTTAGCGCGGCGGCGGGCACACAAAGCCGCGCCGCCAAGGGGCCCTCCGGGGAGCACCGAGCCACTCCCCAGCGGCGTCGAGGCGGCCCCGCCGCCCGCCTCAGCGCCGCGGGAGCGGGGCAGCCCCAGGCCCCGCTCCTGTCCCGCAGCCCCCACCCCCGGGAGGCGCCAGGCCTCGGAGCCCGCCGGCAGAGGGAGGCGAGCGGCGGGCAGGGGTGGGGAGCCCCCTCCCCGCGCGGCGGCCGGCGGGAGGTACCTGTGTCAGGGAGAGGTGGGCGGCCATGCTGCTTCCATCATGCACCGGCCGGGCCGCAGGAAGGACGCGCCGCGGCCCCGGCACTCACGGCCCAACTTCGGGAACTTCCCCAGCCGGCCCCGGCCAAAACCCGGCACCGGATCCCCGCCCGCTCGGCGGCCGGAGCCGGAGCCGCCTCCGCCAGCACACGGCAGCGGGAGCCGCAAGCAAAACCGGGCGCCGGAACCCACTCGCCGGAGCCGGAGCCTACTCGAGGCAGCTGCAGCAAAAACCCGGAGCCGGAGTTGATGGGCTGATATGGCGGCCCAAATCCCTGGGCCCAGTTCCTAGCCTTTCCCTCACCTTCTCTGCTGGCCATGCTTCTGCTGTAGATGCTTCAAGCATTTTGAACGGTTACAGTCCCCTAGTTTAGCCGTGACACAGGTGGGGGAAGTCCCAAAACAGGAGGCGCCTCAGGTCTGGGCTCGGTTGCAACAGAATTGGGTACGGGGCCCAGGAGGAAGCGGCACGTGAGCCCAGCAGGATTTGCTGGCCGACATGTCCTCTCCTGGCTCAGCAGCGGTGAGGGGCCGCCCCGCGCTCGGCCTCTTGCCTCTCTTCCCCCCCAGACCTCTCACAGGAAATTATACGCCTGCCCAGGCAACTGTTGGTTGTATACATCCATCTCCCCAACAGACTGTGCTCGGTGGAACAGTATGGGGAACAGTGGGTCTTCTGGGGGAGAAAAAGCAGAAGAAAGGGGACAAACAACCCTTATGACAGGAGAAACCGTGAGACAACAGAGACAGCAAGAGAAAGAGGAGCAAGCTGGAGTGGGAAGCCAGCTGCGCCACGTTCTCCTCATCTGTGAGGAGCAATTCTGTACAAACCGGCTGAAAGCGATATTGGTGTCACCACTTATTCTCCTGCTCCAGCTTCACCCGCAGAAATCTCCCTCTGCCACAACAGAGCCAGGGAACAGGAGAGCACGAACTGCTCCTGGACCTGCTCATACCCACGCACTGGCTATTTCAATTACTATTCTGAGCTCTTTGCACTACCGCATCGTACATCAGTCACCAAGGGCGGAGGGAAAACATTCCTATTTTTTTACTTTACTCCAAGATGGATTAGGCACAAATATAAACTTGAAATGCACATTCAGACTAGTAAGAGGAAATTACCTGGAGTCATACTTGATTATTGGAAAGGTTTCACAATGTGCTTTGTTTTCTTTCTCTGTTCTGAATTCTCTACCGGTCTGCATTTTTTTGTCTTCTTCAGCTCAGCTTCATGCTTGTGCTAATGCTCATGCCCCAGCTCTGCATCCTGTCATTCCTCAGCTGGCAGTCATTCTGAGCTGCTATTTCTCGTCATCTGCCATGAAACATGTGGGATCCCTCCTTCCCGCTTATTCTCTAATAAAGGTTTTATAGAAGCTCTGCTTCACTGACCTGTTTCTCAGTTATTGTTTCAGCAAGAAAAAGAAGATATGAAGGGGAAGAATATAAAAAGCAAACAGAATAGATATAAAAATATTCACACCATTCACATACTCACTATCGCACCTCTACTCCATTCATTTCCTCCTAAGTAAAATCCCTAGAAAATGGCACAGGCTATTATATTTCTAGGTTGATTTTTTTTTCTTTGATTAAAATTGGAATACTATCCCACAATATTTAATACCTGGAAATTAAACCAGAAGATTGTAAAACTACAGCTGTGTCTCCTGGGGCCAGCAGTATTTGAGCCCGTTAGTATGTGGGAGGGGTCCCCTCGGTAGAGATTTGGAGGGCCTGGGTGTCTATTAGCTGCCACGATCTCGCGTGGATGCCCTTTGCTCTGTCAGTTGTTTTCTCCTTCTCTGTCTCCCCTCCCTGGGTGAGGAGAACAGCTAGAGCTTGGCAGCAAACTGGTGGCCTCTCAGGACAGAGGTTACGCCCAGGCTGATGTCTTCTCATCGCAAACAGAAGGAAAATGCAAAACAGGGTATTGGGACCTGGCTCTGGAGTTAGAGCCTTGATGTTCAGAGCTGTTGCGAGCAGGATTTTGTGGGCAGGCTATCTGACTTAGCAGATGTGTTCTTGCTGCTGTTCCCTTTCTCTCTGCTGGGTTTTGCATCAAGTGTTTCCTATCTGGTCTGCAACCAGACCCACAGCTGCAGCGAGGCTACTGAAATAAGGGAGTTGAGTCAAGGAACACCCTTGCGCAGGTGCTTGCTTCTCCCAACAGAGTGCTTCATGCTGGGCGGCCTCACCCAGAGCATGCCTAAACGTCCTGTGTCCCCTCTGAGCAGGACGTGCTGTCCAGGAGGTATGTCTGCTCTGGCCGAACGACTGCCCCTGAGGGCCTGACCTTCCTGAAGCCTCTGGGTTAGAAAATAAACACAACAAAACTCACCATTTTATTCCTTCAAACTGTGAAGTGCGCAGCAGTCTGCTGATCCAGAGAGCCTTTTCATACTGCTGTTGAGCTCTCCTAAGCAGCAGCAGCAGACTACGAGTTGCACTTGCTGCTTAGGAACTAGCAGGCAGGGCCAGGTAGGTGGTTACGTACCTTCATGCCCTGGCCACGCACACAGCATGCTTGGCTCCTCTGAGAGGTGGACGGACTTTCAAAACACATGGTCATCGTGCATGACCACTCTGTCCACAGTCAGAGTGCAAGGATCGCTCAAGGTAACCACTGTGGCCTCTGCAAATTAAAATACTGATGAGTTCCATTCAATCGACGCTGGATTGGTGTGGTCACGTACATCTTTGCTGTTGTTGAGCATTCTGTGCCTCCCACAGACAAACATTGTCCTGGATGCCTCCAACCACCTGAGTTAACACAAGTAGCTCGGACGTCTCTATAATAATTACAGCAGCACTTGTCAGCCTGCTGACAATGAATTGTTGTACTGCAGGTTTGTATGAATCTAGAATGACAGCTCCCAGGAGGAAATAGCTATCTGCTTCTAAGCTGGAATCAAACTGTCACCTCCTGACATAGGGTCATAAAACTGGACTTCATACTTATTTTCTGTCAAGAGGAAAATTAGGGCTACTAAAATTTACCCAAAACCACTGGCAGGTTTGCAAAACAATGCCCTCCAACTACTTTCTTGGCTTAGCCACGAGCAGTTCACTAGGGCTTAGCTAGGGTGGAACACCTCCTGAAACCTGGAACTCAGGGACTTACTAAATGTACCTCCCCCCTTATGTGCTCCTCAGTGGAAACCCTGTTTTTCTGTCTCGCCCTTTCCTGACCCCATCAGTCTTGGCTTTTTGCAATATCTCCTGCACTGAGAATTGTGTAGATGTTAAAGGGGTGGTGGGATTGTGAGTGGGTTTTTGGGTTTTTGGGAAAGCTTGTTAAGAACATAAGCAAGTCAAAAGGTCAATGAACTAGGTAAAAACTTAACAGTTTCATTTTATATCTTCTCACATTCAACATGAATTCTCCTGCAGGAAATGTGTTTATCTGTAATCTGCTCTGTAATAACTGCTGTATGTTGATCTATTTGTTGTAAGGTTCTCTAGTACAGGACACTTGATACCAAAAGGACATGGAGAACAGTATTAGCATGCTATTATTTGTAAGCATAATGGGATTTTCTATGATTCTAAGTACCAACATTTTGGCAAATGGGTACCAGATCTCAGTGTTCTTTATTGTTTCTTTAAAAGTACAATGAACAAAGTTAAGTCTGCACTGGACAAACAAGTGACTCCTAATAAATCGAAACCAGCCAAATGGCTTGTGAAGAATGGGGCTTGCACCAGTGCAGCGACAATAGCAACAGCATAACCGCTTTGGTGCAAATCCCCATTGTAAGATACCGCGTAAGTGTATAAAGTGACCTGTTCTAGTACAGTTGACTTGAATTTGAAACCTGTGCTGCAGCAAGACAGCATAGAAGGGCCTTACACAAGTCAGAATCAGACGGTAATGACCTCTGTGTTTTATAAATCTCTCATGATCACCAAATATCTTTGTTAGTAAAGCTAGTAACATTTTAATCATATCCACTGGCCTCCCTGGAAATAACATCTTCAGTGTCCATCCCTTCCTTTATTATAACTTTGTTTACCTTATGGATCAGCACACAGGAAGCCCATTATTTTTCTTCCAAAACAACACGTAGGCATTTAGTATGACTTGTTCTGCTCGCTCTAGGAAAAGTATTATTACAACTCATGAACGCTCAGGAGGCTGACTAGAGGAATGACTCACTCCTGCCTCCTGCATACCTGAACGTGAAATGATGTACCCAGCTTTCTGGAATTTCAGTGCAAAGCAGATTAGTAGCTCCAGTATTACATATACAGAATTAAAGATCTAAACGTCAGAAGGATTAAATATTTTAAGTTTTACAGAACAAAAGTAACCGTATGCGTGAACACACAAAATCCTGGCAAAAAAAGAATTACTATTCTATGATCAAAGAACAAAATGTAAGGGAACCGGCTCACAGGTAAACAGAGACCATCTAATGTTGCACAGGTTTCAGAAAGCCAAGCAACAGCCGTGCTCCTGATACAAAACAGCATTTCCCCACAGTTTGATTATTCAGAGATCCCTCCTGAGAAATGAGGAAGATCATCATACAAAACTTTGATCACCTTTTGGACTGAAGGTCCCTTTTGTCAGAAATCTCAGAGGACTTTCCGGGACTAGTGACACAAGTTGTTTTAGGAAGTCACAGCTGCCGGCGTGCCTTTAACTAGAAATACACCCCAGGATATGCTTTATGTACTCTTCACGTTTTATGCAGCTGCAAGTTTTCTAGATGTAGGGTTACTGATAGGCCAGTATGTTTTAAGGCCACAAGAGACCATTACAATAATCTAGCCTGACCTTCTTCATCAGATCTTCCATAGAGATCTGTTAATTTTTTGCATAAAACCTGTGTGAGTCCTACAGTGTATCTTCTAGGAGGATGTCTGGTTACTAGAGTATGTACACTGATCATTATGAAAACCGCATAGGAATAATCTGCTAATTCCTCTTGTGCTGTGCTCTTGGCTCCTCGTGGTGGTTTGCAGACTTTCAAAGTTATAGCTGCCTTGAAAGTGTTTTATAGTGGGTTGTGGGATGATCAAATTTATACAAAACTGTAGCTGTATTAAAGAAGCACAAACTAGGATATTAAGGTGTCTTTGCATATTTCTTCATCTGAACAGTGTTTTCTGTTCAGATGTTCACAAATACTTGAATATATCTGAATTTAATTTCTTCATCTGGCAGTCTTATGTCACATAGAAATGGAGTACAGTATGGAATAATTGTACCTCTTTGTTTTTGTAAAATGATGTCATTTATATTGCAAATATTCAGAATCCCACAGGGCAAACCTATTTTTGAACTGTGAGAATTAGAAATAACAATCTTGAATTTTTATGAAGAGATTGGAGTGTTACAGTTGATAATAACCGGAATAAGGCTTGAGTGAATCTCTTCGAAACACTTAACGTTTGATGGAAGAGTTGGCAAGTTTAAAATGCAGCACTACAGACCCATCTACACCATTTTAAAACATACACAAATTATCTTTTCATTAAAACTGTAAGCATATTTTCTCCAACTAATTTGTATGAGCTGATTTCATGGGGCTATACCTCATGCCCCAAATGAATTAGAGAAAACGTAGATATACACAAGAGGTCAAACTGACCTCTTTATAAACTAGACGGATGACACACAGCAGAGTGACATTTTTCACATAGGATTTAATTTTTAATTCAAGATTGTATTTGAAACCCAGAAGAATCTTCAATAGGCACTAATTTGACATGTCCAGCTAATATAGCAGTTGGAGATTTAGCCGTTCCTTGTACAGCTTAATATATGCTCTGACAGAAATAGAACAAGCAATACCACTGCTGAAACAGAAACAGTCTTCATTATAAATTAAACACATCAATATTGTAATGTATATTGTATATTCGACCAAAATGAGCATTGAAAACTAATATGTTTACAAAGTAGCGGGCAGAAAGGCTTCTTCTGTTTCTTCTGTTCCCTTTTTCCTTAGGCATGTTGTCTATACTATACATCCAGGGAAGGCATGGCTCGCCTTTCTGAAACATTTACAAGTCTGTTATGGTTTAGGTAAGTAGACAATACTAAAAAAAATCTACACACTGAATTCCCAGCATTCCTGTAACCTAGAACTAATTCACTCTGCACTTCACAAAGATTATTAATTCATTTCAGAATTATAAGATATATGAAGTAATTAGGTAAGAGAGCATGTTATCGACCGTTTGAATTTTTTTCTTCTCATGAAATGGTTTGTCTTTAAGACAAACTCATGACTAGTTATGGCATGATGCCATTTTTATGGCATTACTGTAAATCTTGATACTGGCAAGTGTTTCTTCTTGAGACTTTCCTTTTTTGTCCTCCTAATTCTTTTTATCTTCTTATATATTCTTACCCTCTTCCCAATTTTCTTTCATTTTCATCTAGTCTTAATTACAATCATAACAATGTCAAAATGGTTTGGAAATTATGAAAATAAAATAACAGTGATGCAATAATGTTGGTCATAAGACAAAAAACTAACTTTCCCAAATCACAGTAACCTACTACCTGCAACGCAGTCTTCAAGCCCAGCAATGATTCAGGCACTAACACAGCAAAACACTTAAAACACACATTTAAATTAATCCTGATTTAGCACAACACAATAGTCGTGTTTAATTTTACACTAATAGTTAAAAACTTTCCCAAATTTAAATCATATTCTGCTTGGTTTCAGCAATAACTTCTCTCATGTATGTGAACTGCCGTGACAAGACCACTGGTGGCAGAACAGAAATCTCAGCTGGGTTATGGTACTGTGACTGCCAAAGGTACAGTGAGGAGATGAGTCAGAAGCCTTAACAATAGTGGAAAATCAATCGTATTTGAAAAGGTGTTAATGATTTTGCACTCCAAGTAGACAAGGACAGAGATGATTCAACCACATTAGTTAACCATGATTAAGCCACATTTAAACCTCTGCTAACTAAAATATGTGTTTTGATGCCTTTGTTGCTATGGAAAAGATCACAAATTATTGACAAATATAGTGAGAAGCAAGAGCAAAGCATTACTTCCCTACATCTGTATCAGTCCTGTGTGCTGTAAGGGAGCCTGCAGGTTGCACTTTGTGAAAGCTACCAGATGCCCTATTGCAGCGTTCTTTCTGCAGACAGAAGGGATTTGGTGTGAGTCTGTAGGAATCTCTACAGATACTCTCTCTGCTGTGCTCCCCCTTCTCAGAACCACAATCCTGCTCTACGTCCATAAATGAGAAATCACCATGTGGGATTCTTTCTGATTTACAGCTCTGGAGCAGGGAGAGGAATCGATTCTGTTACTCAGCCAACTATTGCACAACACTGGCAGGCAAAATGTTCCTTTAAGTGCAAAACATATAATCCCACTGATGTCAATGTGCAAGACTAAGGAATGTTGCCTTAAAACCTCTCCTTGTTTTCTGGACTCCTGGATTATTGACATGTGATTAAATTTTTTCATTCTTCTAAATCAGTTTGGTATTATCAATAATAGTAGTGTAACTTGACTGATGAGATGGCATGTAAAATATTTTCTTTTATGAGAAATACTTTAAACACATACAATAAATATCCCTGGTAAATATCAAAGACTGAATATTATCTCATTGCTGTAAAGTATGGGTGCAGTGAATAGTTCACAATTTGACGTACATTCTCGTTTGGTTGCAGACACAACGCAATTGAAACATGAAATATCCTTAAAGATGACCAAATTATTTGCTTAATGACTGATTTGTTTTCTGTTGGTTTGTTTTGGGGTTTTTTTGGTTTTGTTTTTGTTTTTTTTTTTAAGATTAAGTTGCAGAAGTGATGCAGCAGTGATTCAGCCTTGATGGAACTGTTTAAGGTGTGCACATGACTGATCAGATGCAAAAGAGCATTAATTGAATTTGAACTCCATCAGCTGACAAGGACTTGCTTACCTCTGTGTCACCTTATGTATCTTTCCTATTATCTGTAATAAAAGATATTTCATCAGCTTCACCTGTTGTGTTCAACAGATGTAGCTACAAAAGTCTGGTGACCATTCATAAAAGAAGTTTCTGTAACTGAGTTTTAGTAGCAATTAAAGCAGCCATGGAAAATACTTCCAGTGTAATAATCACTGTGACAGTGAAAACTACCTCATGAATTTCAGTAGTTTTACAACAGCTTTTCAATCAAACTTGCTCAGTTTATAAACAAAATTACATTTAAATATACTCTGGCCTTAAAAATGCACCCCAGAATCTGAAAGACAAGCTGAGTTAACTCCTGCTGTTATTGGTAATATTGATTTAAATGAGATGCACAAAAGCTAAGAAGCAATTGAAGAAGGTATTGGTATATTTATACATACATATCTATATCAGATTACCGAAATTACTGATGACAACGCACAAGTATCAAGCCAGCCAGATTTTTCAGATTCCCATATCAACTTAATTTGTGTAAACATGACAAACAAATTTGTCCTTAGAAGGACAAACTCCCCTCAAGGTGCTCACAAGACAAATAGATACGATGTATAAAAATGACACAAAGAACACTGAGGTTCAAAAGAGGAAAGTGTTGAGGCTTTAGGTATAAGACAGAGCAAGAAGCCATATGAGCCAGATAAGATCAGCTAGCTACATGAGTTTTGCAGAAACAGAGGATGTGTTCTGCCTAGAAGAATCTCCATGATTCAAAAGGCATTCAAGTTACATCCAAAACTGAAACATTCCTGATTGTCAGTCTCTTCCTGTTTACTGAAGAGATATAATTTGTTCCTGTTCAAATCAAGTTTACTCTAGTGATTTTTACTTGGAGAACTATTTTTTTTAAATTATATAATTAATTTCTGTCTCCTTTCCTTGTGATAGCTCTAGATGATGATGAATTACATATATACAGATGAGCATGAGAAAAAAATACTTCAAAATAATCAGTAGAGCTATTTAGTTACTGCAAAATGAATATATAGATGAGTTACTTCATTTAACTCCAATTCTCCTAAGCAGGGAATAAATCCAAGGCTAAAAATTAGCTGTGGGTCTCCTGCATGGGACTACAGAACAAATCCATTAGCTAGATGGCACAACTGTCAGCCCAAAAATACAAACCATACAGGTACCTTGTAGAGATCAAGGTCAAGAAAACCTCTATGGTTGTATTTATAAATACAGGTATCTGCTGTTTATTCTTGCTTTTCAGTATCCTTATTTTTGTAGTTGGGATTCTCAGGTACACAAGAGGTCTGTTAACGCTAAACAACAGAAGTCTGTGACAGGCCTGGATGATATCACAAAGTTTATTATATTCAAATAAAAGTCAACATAATATCTAATTCTGATAATTTCAAACCCCTTCTTCCAGTATGTGGAGTTCCTACAATCACAACCCTCAATATAGCATTGAGACCTGCGTTTACAGAATAATTTAAAAGATTGAGTTGCCAATACTGTCACACAGACACAGGCTTTGGAAAACCCTGGTGTGACAGATCTCTGTCTTTTCCAAAAGTAAAGCCCAGGAAACAAAGCTGATATGCATGGCATCTCGGAAAGAGTCGTTACTAATTAAAAGAATGAGGTAGAAGACCCGGGGGTGGTGGTGGAGCTTTTTGGGGGTTTTTTAACTGTATTTATCGTGTGTTGGACAGCAAATTGGAGCAGATCCTACGGCCAGGCTTTTTTGCTGCCAGTGAGGCTCGAAAGGGGGAAAGTATCCAAAAATTGCTTCATGACATGGATAAGGAAACTTTTGATCAAAGTCTCTGATAGAAGCACAGAATCTTGGATCACTTCCTTGGGTTTCTAAATCACTTAAGAGGTATGTTTCCAGTCAGGTAACTGGGAATTACTGCATTCTTAATCTAATTCCTACTTCAAGAAATGTGGTAGAGGCAGGACAGGGGGCTTGGCCTATATAACAACTGGCACAGACGAAAGCCAGCCAGATGGCATTAGTCTAAAAGAGTTCTCTTGCCCAAAACACAGCACCTACATCCTTGGCAGATTCTAAAAACAGCAGAGAATCTCTCTCTCCCCCCTTTACCATTATCATACAGCTGACTTTTTTACATATCTGCAGTTCTGTCCCCTGCCCTTGTAGCTTTGTAATAACTTAACAAATTGTTCATATGAGAAAAGCATTTATTCTACTAACAAGGTTCAAAAAGGCAACATTTTAATTAGACTTTTTTTTCTTTCAGGTACCTCAATTTTGTAACATTGCTGAAATAATGCTCATCGATTCCTATAGTTCTTTTGGGATTGCTAATGTAAAAAGTAATACAACTTAATACTGGAGTAAGCAATGTAATTTAAAGATCTATTTTTGTTCAGATGAGCAGATTAAATATATTACAAGAAGTAAAATTCCTAAAATTTTAGATGTGCAAATTGCGCATATGCAATTATTTGGTTAAGTGAACTGTGTGTGCTGCTTCTAGCAGGAAGAAATATTTCCAAGCACCTCACTCAACCTAACGTCATAAAGCCACTCCTCATGCACATTGAGTAAGATCTGCTGAAAGAATAGAATAGATCTACATTTGGTCAATGCTCTGTTCACAATTTATTATAAACTATATTACTTAAGTCTGATCCTCATCACCAGGGGACTCGAACTTTGCTGATAATGCAAACAATCTGGGGTTTTGGCTCATGTGAAAACCTACAAAAAGGAAATATAATCATCTAGGAAGAGAATCTATGACAAAATTATATTTATTCCTCAAGTCTCCTGGCTGGTTCTAGATTTACCATTACTTTCATCACCGCATTATGTGGGCCAAATTTCCTTCTCTCATACAGAACTGCACAACTGCTACCCAAGTCCATAGTTTCAGTGTACTCCATGAAGAGAAGATGGTTTTATGTCAGTATCTACTGCTTGTAAAGAAATCTCCATTTCCAGCCAGCATGTTATTCAACAGCCGCCACAGAGCTGCACAATGCTGGTGAGAGGGAAGTAATGTGTTCCACTGAAAACCGGACAAGGAAATGCCTAAAACTGCCAGCTGACTGAAAGGGTAAAAGGAACTGAGTCAGCATTCTGGGGAAAGGAAGGGATAGGGAGGGGTGGAACAAGCAGTATATTCTTCCAAAAAAAAAGTATGTTCAAAGCAGATAACATATGAAAAAGATAAGTGCTACTAGTATGCCATAAATAATCTAAAATTTATGTAATGCACCATTAAAGTTTATGGATCAAATCTTCTTTCCTGGCCAAGATGTGCTTGTATAACAAAGGCTCTCCGAGAGCTGGTTATAGCTTTCTGATTCACTACCCAGTTCATCTCTAGCACTGTGATGGGATTGGAGATGATTCATTAACAGAGGGAGCCAAATTGCAGTTTCTCTCCCCTACAATCCCTTTAAGACACTGTTTAAATGGGCTGTAAAACTGGTTACTATATCAGCTCTTAGTCCATTAAGAACTCTTCAGTCTGAAAGAGAAATGTCCTAGCTGGGGACCTTGGGTGGTTTTCTCTTATTTTGTGCTGCCTGAGCACTGTACGAGGGGCACAGGACAGTGAATACGGCCTAAGGCTTTCCACTTATAACCTTCCTCAGGTTTCTCCAGCTGTATGAATGCTTCAATTTCTCCAAAATAAACAGAGTTTATTGAGATGTATGATCACACATCCATGTTTACAGATCGCTAAACTGCAAATCCAATTCAAATTTCTTGTGTTCGGGGGAACTGTATCCCTGGATGCAATGTGCCCTCTGAGCATGCATAATTTGAAACAGATGGCTCAACAGATGAGCTGCCAAACACACAAGGCCAATTCAAATGCCATCCAAAAGTAAAAGTTAAGTGGGATAAAAGTTTTCCTTGTCCCACTTTAGATAAACAGGGCCTATCTGCTTGGAAGATGCTCTTTTCTCATTTTCTGCCTTTCTACTTATTCTTTTCAAATATGGCATGCTCTAGAAAACAAATTCAGTTTTACCAGCTACCAAGATTTTATCATATGTTTTCCAATTTTTTGATTTTTTTTTTTTTAAATAAAGCTCCAGCCTCTGGAGTTAAGAGCTTGCATCGGTTATTTGAGCTTTAATTGAAAAAAAGCAAACAAGAAAGCAGCAAAATATAGGACCTTTCTGGCCTTCAAGGTTGCCAAGAAAAGCTTGAAAATGTGAACCTTGAAGGTTCAGAGACCAAAATTCCTTTTTAACTTATGCTTTGGTTGGCAGAGCTTAAGCACAAATAAATAATTTAAAATGCCTGGAATATGATGTCTACTGATTTCCCAGTTAAACAATCTGATATAGGAACAGCTACCATAAAGTTCTCCCCAGCTTGTAATACTTCCTAGGCTTTCCACAGGAGCCCCTGCCAAACACTTGGTCCATGGCTTGCCTAAGTGGAGGCATTGTTCCTGCTGGCATTATTATGCCTTAGGCAATGCCTTCACTGTAAAGTAAACCTGATTTAAAGCTACCATATGTCTCGATTTTCCCAGATATGCCAGTTTTTCCCATCTGGATTTTTTCCTGAGGCCACACACACACATCTATGTACATCTATAGCTGTCTATTAATTTGTCCATCTCCCCAAACTCTGTATCGAGTTGTCAGAATTTCTTAACATCAGGAATCCTGACACAGTGCATTCAAAAACCCAGAGAATGGCAGATTGCATAGTGCAGAGTTTCTCTGTCCATAAAAAAAATCAAACATTTCCAAGAAGTAATTACACTACCTGAGCATTCACTGTACAGAATATGGCCACGTTGCTACTGGGAACAGAAATGACAGCCATCACTTGAGTCAGTCAAGCACTACTGAGATCAGTTACACTGCAGAGTAACAGACTTTTGGTCTGTTTGGCCTGAAGTGGAAACACC